>NC_058081.1:494528511-494868324 GCF_014858855.1 Bufo gargarizans | reverse complement strand
TAGTCTCTTGTAATCACTACACAAATGTAAAAAAATATATTTTTTTTTAAAAGAAGATGCTTCAAATATTACCCTGATAATACATTACTGCCTAGTTTTCAATAAAATGTGCCAAAAAAAGGCGCAAGTACAATGATAAACATCGACCCAATCTCTGCTATTGTGGGGCTCATACATTTGTCAATTATTATTTTTTTTAACTTCAGCACAACTCACATTCTGAGAAAAAGGCATGCAAACTAGTCAAAAATGAAAAACCAGTTCTCACGCAGGCCAAGAAATGTGTCACCAGTATGTAATTCTATATCTAGGTGCCCATGTCAAGCTCTGACATATGCCAATGAAAAGGCATAGAGTGGTATACATTGCCCGTAAGACAGCATTGTAAAAAGAAAAGTTTTAACTATTTAAAAATGTCATCTTTTTCTTTTAATTCTTGTGGAACACCTAAACGGTTGATAAAGTTTGTAAAATCAGTCTTGAATAACTTGAGGGGTGTAGTTTCTACAATCGTTAATTTCTACGGATAATTTGTTTTCCCCTAGTCCTAACCAGCAGCACAGATTGGGGTTAACTGCCCCTGTTGGACTGGTAGGACCGGCGGAATTTTAATGAGCCCAAGAAACCAATAAACGATCTTCAGCTCCTGAAAGGGAGGAGATCACCCCCCAGCCCACCGTGTTTTTTAACAAGCATAATGTATTTAGGGGTTGGGATATTTGTGGGCTGCTGTTAGGACTAAGGGAAAACAAATTATCGTTAGAAATTAACGATTCCCTTACGTCCTCACACAGCACAGATGGGGAGATAGCAAGAAGAATCCCCTAGGGAGGGTCCTCATGCCTGGCAGAACTAAGAATAGTCTGCCCAAAAGCCGAAAACTCTGCCATCCTAGCATCTATCTATAATGGGAGATGAAGGTTGACTCAGAGCTCCAGGAGGCCGCCTTACAGATCAACTCTAAGGGGAGGAGTCTTCTCTCCGCAACCGAGGTGGAGACCGCCCTAGTAGAATGGGCCCTCACAAACTCGGGAGGATCTAAGGATTGGGAGACGAAAGCTTCCATAATGGCCTCCTTGATCCAGCGACTAATGGTGGCTTTAGACGCTTTACGGCCTTTAGACTTACCGGCAAACAGGATAAGAAGATTCTCATCTATCCTGAACTCACTAGATCTATCCACATAGATCTGGAGGCATCTTGAAATATCCAGCGGGTCTCTAGCTGGAGTATCAGAGGAGGAGGCTGTAAACAAACTGGTAAAGATATTACCTGATTGATGTTCTGGAAAGTAGGCACCTTAGGCCTGAAGTAAGGTAAAAACTTCAGGAGTACTCTATCCTGTAGAAAAATAATGTACGGGTGATTTGCGGAGAAAGCCATGCAATTCAGAAACTCTTTTGGCTGAAGCTATAGCCAGAAGAAAGACCATCTTTAAAGTCAAAAATTTAAAATTTACCTCCTCCAAGGTCTCGAAGGGGGGAGATGCTAGCCCCCTGAGCACTACTGAAAGATCCCACTGGCGGATAGGTTTCAGTATAGTAGGCTTTAGTCTTTCAGCTCCTTTCAGGAAGCGTTTGATGAGTGGGTCCCGAGAATGTGGCCTGTTGAGACAGGCCGAGATGGCATAAACCTGTACCTTCAAGGTAGCTGGAGATAGGCCTCTATCTAATCCATCCTGAAGAAATTGAAGTATCGCAGGAAGGGGCGGATCTGCAGACGCCACCTGTCTGGAATCACACCATGCCTCGAAGATTCTCATGATCCTGGAGTAGGCCTTCTTTGTAGACTCTGCTCGGGAATGCGACAAAGTTCTCAGGACCGACTCGGAAAGCCCTTCTATATTGGGAAGGGACTGATCAACCTCCAGGCTGTCAGGTTGAACCTGTGCAGATCTGGGCAGAGGTGAGTGTCCCACGACACCAGGGTCTGCTCCGGGGGGAGTCTCCAGTATTGTCCCCGACTCATCTGAATGAGCTGGGTAAACCAGGATCTTCTGGGCCAAACGGTATGATGGCTATTACCGAGGCCTGATCCTGACGGATTTTCATCAATACCCTCGGTTATCATGGAAAAGGGAGGGAAGATGTAAGCCAGCCTGAACCTCCACGGTATTGACAGAGCATCTATCGCCAGGGGGTTGTCTTCCCTGTAGAGGGAACAGAACCCTCATCACCTTGGCGTTGAACCTGGTTGCCATGAGATCCACTTCTGGCATACCCCATCTGTGAACTAGCTGCCTGAAGATCTCCGGATGCAGAGACCACTCCATGGTCGGTAATCCTCGACTTAAGCGGTCCGCTATCATATTGAGGGAGCCTCGAATATGAACGGCAGATAGATGGGAAAGGTTCAGCTCTGCCCACCGAAGAATTACCCCGATCTCTGACAGAAGGGGCAATGATCTTGTGCCTCCCTGTTTGTTTATATAGAGGACTGCAGTCATATTGTCTGACTGGACTTTCACTGCTTTGCCCCGGATCTGAGGCGCAAAGTGAAGGAGGGCTAGCCGGATAGCTCGCATCTCGCGAAGATTGGAGGAAAGATGCCGCTCCAGAGGAGACCAAGATCCCTGAATTGGGGATCCGTCCAGGTGAGCGCCCCAGCCTACAAGGGACGCGTCTGTAGTCAATATGACCCAAGCTGGTTGGGTCATAGACTTCCCTGCTGGTAGCTGAAACCACCATCTGAGGGAATTTCGGGTTTGACCGGACAGGGAGCACAGGGAATCTAGCCCCGCAGGGCTGCCGTTCCATAGGTGTAAGACCTCCGACTGAAGAGGACGGAGGTGCCATAACGCCCAAGGGACCGCATCCGCAGCCGCTGACATGAGCCCCAGCATCTTCATGAGAGTCCGGATAGAGACTCGACGAGGGACATAAAGGACCTTTGCCAGGTCCTGAATCCGCGCTCTCCTTTCTGGAGTCAACCGGAGGGACATCTCCACAGAGTCGACCACGAATCCTAAGTAATGGATTGAAGTCGATGGGCTCACATTCGACTTCTGCCAGTTGATAATCCAGCCTAGGCGGAAGAGAAAGGAGACTGCGACCTGAAGATGGTGGGTAAGGATCGGAACTGAAGAGGCTATGAAAAGCCAATCGTCCAGATAAGGAATAATAGTCAGACCTTGGAGTCTCAAAGCTGCCACCACCGAAACCACCACCTTGGTGAAGATGAGGGGGGCAGAAGAGATTCCGAAGGGAAGCACGGCGAACTGAAAGTGCCTGCAAACCCCTGAGATCTGGACCGCGATCCTGAGGAGTTTCCGGGAAGCGGAATGGATCGGAATGTGAAGGTACGCATCCTTGAGGTCCAGAGTAGCCATGACGTCCCCAAGATTGAGGATATGGCTGACTGACCTATCTTATAAATCGATTGAGGAATCTCAAATCGATGATCATCCGGAGATCTCCTGTCTTCTTGGGAACCAGGAACACTGGTGAATAAATCCCTAGGCCCCTCTCCCCTGCCGGTACCTCCTCCAGGGCTCCCTTGGAAATATAGTCCTGAATGTAAGATTCTAGGACCACCTGTTTGGCAGACCCGAAGCTTCGTGTGGCGATGAATCTCTCTGGGGGGGAGAGAGATAAGATCTACCCGGTACCCGGCGGAAACTATGTCCTGGACCCAGGGGTCTGCAATCAACCGGCTTCAAGAGTCTTTGAAGTGGGTAAGACGGCCCCCCCACGGGAATCTGGGGGAGGGGTACGGGAAAATCTAGAGGAGACACTGCAGGGGCAGCAGGGCTTATCCAAGAGCCTCGAGGAGGCCCATAGTCAGGAGGGTTTTGCCTCCCTGGTGGGTTTGCGGGGGCATCTCGGATATTTACGAGACGGCCCCCCCAATCTCTGCGCCTAGACTGCTGCCCAGAACGACCTCCGCCCTTCTTTTCCTGTCTGGGGCGTCCCCGAAAGGGCTGCTGGGGGAGGCTCTTCCCTTTTTTATCGGAGAGCCCCTCCATTATTTTGTCCAATTCGGACCCGAATAACCTATCTGGTTCGAAGGGGAGCCCACAAAGGTTAAAACTTGGATGCGTTATCCGCGATCCACGGTTTTCAGCCAGAGTGGTCTGCGGGCAGCTGAAACTAGGGCCATAGTTTTGGCGGCCAGCTTTAGCTGCATCTGGGAGGAATCAACTAAAAAGTCCATAGCCAGGTTGGCTGACTTGAAGGCTGCCAGGATGTCGTCTCTTGATACGCTCTGGTCCACATCCGTCTGGATTTGATTAAGCCTAGAGCGTAGATAGGTGGCTACCTCAGTGGCCGCAATGGAAGTAGATGCGGAGGCAGCGGCCGCCGCGTAACCCCTCCTAAGGGTGCACTCTGCCCTCCGGTCTAGAGGGTCCTGCAGGCTAGACCCATCGTCTGCAGGGACTAGAGTGCGCCGGGACAACTTGGCTATAGCCATGTCCACCTTGGGAACGGAACCCCACGATTCCACCAAGGGTTTAGCCATCGGGTACATGAGTCTGAATTTTCTGGTAAGCACTGGACCCTTCTCAGGCTTTTTCCACTCTGTGCGCATCACAGAGAGGAGGGTCTCATCCGCTCTAAAGACACGCTGTGTCCGACCGGCGGGATCGGAGGACTCCCCCATGTCAACATCCTGGTCCCCCGACCTGATGGACTTGAGTAACTTCTGCGTCTTTTTCTGGAGGAAAAAAGCAAGAAGTAGATTCTTCTTCCTCAGAAGAAGAAGACCCCACTGAACAGGGGGTAGGTCTTTCGACCGGTGCGACCACCTCCATGGGAGTCTGAGAGGGACCTGGTAGCCTCTCATTAAGTAGCTGAACTACTCCCTTGATGGAATCATCCACGTATGTCTTGGTCCATTGGAACATCTCCTGCATCGTGGTTCCTGTGGATGCCGTGCGACAACTCTCACATCTGGAGTAAGGACAGCTGTCAACTAGGGGTGTGTTACATTCGTAACATGCCAAATGCTTCCTCTTGGCCCCAGCCTTCCGCTGATCCTCCTTAGGGGAAGCCATAGTCTGTAATGGAAGAAACAAAACAGGTCATAACACCTACAACATCAGGAGGTGGAGAAAACCAGACCTTAAGGGGGCCCACCAGCACTAGAAGAAATAGAGCTGAAAGAAGAGGAAGTACAAACCAAGCAAAGCAATACTGCAGGAATATCACAAAGCACAGGAGAGCTCTGGAGCTAACTTGTGAAAGCAACGCAACCAGAGCACTGACTGATGGGCTCTGGGCGCTTAAAGGAGGAAACCCCGCCCAATGGGCGGGTTCCTGAAACGAGATCAGCACCACTCCCTTTTTTTTTTTTTTTTTTTTGTATATGTGCTGCCAAAGCAAGCACTCAGAAAAACCAGAGCCTATACTGGCTCTACCTAAACGAAAATTGTCTCCCCAGACTAATTCCTAAGTCCAGGATGTCATTCTAGGGAGCCAGTTTAAAGAAAGGTGAGTTTTATACATCACTGCATCGCTTCGGAAAACCGGAAGTGACGTAGCGCACCTAGGGCGTCACTTCCGGAAAATGGCGGCGCCCATAGCGCCGCACACATGCGGTAACGGAGGAACGAAAGCACCGTCTACAGATGATGAAAGAAGAGGGGAGGGGGACGCCCCACTCCCCAACGGTACCCCAGCCAAAATCGCACATGATCAGGTCCTAAAATAAAGGCGCTGAGATCCATAGAAAGCGAGCTAAGCTTTAAGGAGGGAAAAAGAACCCCTAAGCAATCTTCAGCTCCCAAGAGAGGGAGGCGGACACGCCAGTCACCTGTCCAGAGGACAGAAAAAAACACGGTGGGCTGGGGGGTGATCTCCTCCCTTTCAGGGAGCTGAAGATCGTTTATTGGTTCGTGGGCTCATTAAAATTCCGCCGGTCCCTACCAGTCCACAGGGGCAGTTAACCCCATCTGTGCTGCTGTTGAGGACGTAAGGGAATGGGGTCATTTATGGTTGGTTTCCACTATTTAAGCCCCCAAAGTGACTTCAGATTGAAGTGGTCCTTAAAAAGTGGGTTTCGGAAATTTCCTTGAACTTTTTAAATTTGCTTCTAAAATTCTAAGCCTTATAAGATCCTAAAAAATAAATCTCAGAATTGTTTGGATAAGTAAAAGTATTTCTAAGGTATTACCACATAAAGTGACACAAGTCAAATTTCCAAAAAGAGGCCTGGTCCTTAAGGTGAAAAATGGCAAGATCTTTAAGGCTGGGTTCACACCTGAGCGTTTTACAGCGCGTTCCTACGCGCTGTAAAACGCTCAACAAGGAGAAACCAATGATTCCCTATGGGAATGGTTCACACTTGGGCGTTTTACAGCGCGTACGATCGCGCTGTAAAACGCCCGACGCTCCAAAAAGTACATGAGCGACTTTTGGGGCGTTTGTGGCCATAGGACACTGTAGTGAATCACACAAACGCGCGTCAAACGCGCGTTTACTATTACAAAAACGCGCATAAAAATGCGCGTCAAAAACGCGCGTAAAACGCGCGTTTGCGCAACGCTCAAGTGTGAACCCAGCCTAAGGTGTTAGTCTGGTGACTGCAGCCTGAAGATATTCTTGTTTTAGGCATACTAGATAACCAAAATTTTACTGTACGCTTAACATAGTGCAAGCAACTCTTGGCATTTAACAAGACAACGACTTTGATGAAAACTCTGCTTTCCTGTATAAGGTTAACCTGGATGTGGCATTGGGCGTCACACTGAAAGCTTCTCACGCTTTCCATCTGTATGTGAAGTAAGCTGGCGGTATTATCAGCTTACAGTGTATGTGATTCTGATTTCTTACCTGTTATTAGAACATTATAATTTGTCCACTAATATGCTGTACACATCACTAATATACTGTATACATATCTGTAGTTAAAAACCACTTGTCAGCTTTCCTGTTTACTGTATTCCTTACGAAATAAATGTGGTACATTGTCTGCATTATGTCATTCCTCTGTAATTCCTCCTAGACACGATGTGCGAAAAACAATTGAAACAAATGGGTCAGGATTCAGTCTGGATGTTATGCGTTTGCTACACACATCACATCTGGATGGAAAAAAACAGAATGTTCAGAATTGTTACTAATTTATCGAAAAACGCATCCACAAAATATACACATGACGTCCGTGTGCATTCCGTATTTTCCGGAATGGAACAGCTGGCCTCTAATAGAACAGTGCTATCCTTGTCTGTAATGCGGACAATAATAGGACATGTTCTATCGTTTTGCGGAACAGACATACAGAAATGGAATGCACACGGAGTAACTTCAGTTTTTTTTTTTTGCGAACCCATTAAAATGAATGGTTCCGCATACGGTCCGCCCAAAAAAACGGAACGGACACGGAAAGAAAATATGTTTGTTTGTTCATGAGTCCTACGTTTTTTTTTTCCATTTCCATTCCGTTTTTTTGTGGATTCCAGTTGTCGGGCCCGTACACGGAACCATTCAATTCAATGCGTCCGCAAAAAACAACGGAAGGTACTCCGTATGCATTCCGTTTCCGTATTTCCGTTTCCGTTCAAAGATGGATATATCCTAGTATTGCCCGCAAATCACGTTCCATTGCTCTATTAAAGTCAATAGGTCCGCAAAAAAAACGGAATGCATATGGAATGCATTCGTATGTCTTCCGTATCCATTCCGTTTTGCGAACCATCTATTGAAAATGTTATGCCCAGCCAATTTTTTATGTACTTACTGTTTAAACATTATTGTATGCTTCCGTTTCCGATCCGCAAAAAACTGATCACAAACGGAAACGGAAAAATAGAAAGGCAAAATGGAACGGAAGCGGAAACACATACTGAAGCAAAAAACTGAAAAAATGGATCCGTTAAAAACAGACAAAATACTGAAAAAGCCATAGGTCGTGTGCAAGAGGCCTTAGGCTGTGGCTTAGGATCATTAGGTGAGATTTATTAACCAGCTCAGCTCCCCTAGCTTAAACCCCCTTAATGACCAGACCACTTTTTTACAATTCTGCACTACACTACTTTTCACGGTTTATTGCTCGGTCATACCAACTTAACACCCAAATTAATTTTACCCTCCTTTACTTCTCACTAATAGAGCTTTCATTTGGTGGTATTTCATTGCTGCTGACATTTTAACATTTTTTTTAATTGATCCAAAATTGACCGAAATTTTTGCAAATAAATGACATTTTTCACTTTCTGTTGTAAATTTTTCAATTAAAACTACATTTATATATAAATTTTTCTCTAAATTTATTGTTCTACATGTCTTTGATTTAAAAAAAAAATGCAATAAGTGTATATTTATTGGTTTGGGTAAAAGTTATAGCGTTTACAAACTATGGTGGAAAAATGTGAATTTGCGCACTTTGACTTTCTGAGCACCTGTTATGTTTCCTGAGGTTCTACAATGCCCAGACAGTAGAAACACCCCACAAATGACCCCATTTCGGAAAGTAGACACCCTAAGGCAGGGATCAGCAACCTTCGGCACTCCAGCTGTTGTTTAACTACAACTCCTAGCATGCTCCTTTCACTTCTGTGGGAGTTCAGAGAACAGCCAAGCAAGTGTGCATGATGGGAGATGTAGTTTCACAACAGCCGGAGGTTGCAGACCCCTGCCCTAAGGTATTCGCTGATGGGCATAGTGAGTTCATGGAAGTTTTTATTTTTTGTCACAAGTTAGCGGAAAATGATTATTTTATTTTTTTCTTACAAAGTCTCATATTCCACTAACTTGTGACAAAAAAATAAAATTTTAAATGAATTCACCATACCCCTCACGGAATACCTTGGGGTGTCTTCTTTCCAAAATGGGGTCACTTGTGGGGTATTTATACTGCCCTGGCATTTTAGGGGACCTAAAGCGTGAGAAGTAGTTTGGAATCCAAATGCGTAAAAAATGCCCTGTGAAATCGTAAAGATACTCATTGGAATTTGGGCCCCTTTGCGCATCTTTGCTGCAAGAAAAGTGTCACACGTGTGGTATCGCCGTACTCAGAAGAAGTAGGGTGAGAGAAATATCTCTGTAAAAGACAACTTTTCCCATTTTTTTTATACAAAGTTGTCATTTTACAGAGATATTTCTCTCACCCAGCATGGGTATATGTAAAAATACACCCCAAAACACATTGCCCTACTTCTCCTGGGTATGGCGATACCACACGTGTGACCTTTTTTGCAGCCAAGATGCGCAAAGGGGCCCAAATTCCAATGAGTACCTTTTAGGAGGGCATTTTAGGCATTTGGATTCCAGACTTCTTCTCACGCTTTAGGGCTCCTAAATTGCCAGGGCAGTATAAATACCCCACATGTGACCCTATTTTGGAAAGAAGACACCCCAAGGTATTCCGTGAGGGGCATGGCGAGTTCATAGAAATACCTTGGGGTGTCTTCTTTCCAAAATGGGGTTACTTGTTGGGTATTTATACTGCCCTGGCATTTTAGGGGACGTAACGCGTGAGAAGAAGTCTGGAATATAATGTCTAAAACATTTTACGCATTTGGATTCCGTGAGGGGTATGGTGAGTTCATGTGAGATTTTATTATTTGTCACAAGTTAGTGGAATATAAGACTTTGTAAGAAAAAACAAAAAAAAATCAGTTTCCGCTAACTTGTGCCCAAAAAAATATCTTCTATGAACTCGTCATGCCCCTCAAAAGTGATCTTTATAGCGCCGCAGCGATTTTACAGTGTTTTTTGCAGTGATCAGAAAAAAAAAATTCTGTCACTGCGGTGGGGCGGACTGAACACAAGTGTGTGCACAAGATCAGGCCTGATTGGGCGAACACTGCGTTTTTTGTAGAGCCTATAGAACATGTCCTATTCTTGTCCGCAATTGCGGACAAGAAAGGGCATTTTCTATATAGTTCTGGCAATGTGCGGATCCGCAAAATGCGGAAAGCACATTGCCGGTGTCCGTGTTTTGCAGACCCGCGGTGTCCGTGTTTTAAGGTTCCGTGGATCCGCGGATCCGCAAAACACATACGGACGTCTGAATGGAGCCTTACAGGGGGGTGATCAATGACAGGGGGGGGATCAGGGAGTCTATATGGGGTGATCAGGGGTTAATAAGTGATGGGGTGGGGTGTAGTGTAGTGTGGTGCTTGGTGCTACTTACAGAGCTGCCTGGGTCCTCTGGTGGTCGATCCAAGCAAAAGGGACTACCAGAGGACCAGGTAGCAGATTATTTTTTTTAGGGTTTAGACCTTTTAAGGGTTAAAAAAAATCGCATCTACAGCCTGACAGCGAATGATCGCCGCTGGCAGGCTGTAGATCAACTCGTTTACCTTCCGTTCCTGTGAACGCGCGTTCCTGTGAGCGCACGTTCACAGGAAATCTTGCGTCTCACGAGATGACGCGCCGGCTCGTCAAGGAGGAACAGACCGACCGCACGCAGGACGCATCCCTGCGTTAGGCGGTTGGTAGCTGGTTAAACAGGTGGAAAAGTAAACTGTCTTAGTTGCCCATAACAACCACTCAGATTCCACCTTTCATCTTCCAAATCAGCTCTGGAAAATTAAAGGTGGAATCTGATTGGTTGCTATTGGAAACTAAGCCAGTTTTCTTTTGGACCAGTTTTGATCTGCCCCATTGTCTTGTTGGACAAAGTTCCTTCTGCCCAGTCTGCCACCCAGAGCATTGGATGAGTTTTTCATAAAGAATTGCTCTGTAATTTGCTCCATTCAGCTTTTCCTCAACCCTGACCAGTCTCCATGTCCCAGCTGCTGAAAAACACCCCCACAACATGATGCTGCCAACACTAGCTTCACTGTATGGGTGGTATTGGGCAGTGCCTGGTTTCCTACAGACTTGACGCTTAGAATTGAGGCCAAAAAGTTCAACCTTGGTTTCATTAGAGCAGAGAATCTTGATCTCATCGTCTGAGAGTCCTTTAGGTGCTTATTTTAAAACTCCAGATGGCCTTTCATGTGTCATTTACTAAGGCTTCTTTCTAGCCGCTCTGCCATAAAGCCCAGATTTGTGGAATGCTACAGTTTTGGTTGATCTAGATGTTTCTACCATCTGCACAAAGGAGTGACCATTGGTTTCTTGGTCACCTCTCTAACTAAGCCCCTTCTCCCTCAATTACTTAGTTTGGTGGAGCGGCCAGCTTCCGCTTAAGAATTATAAAGGCCACTTTGCTCTTGGGAACTATCAGTGCAGCAGAAATATTTTTGTACTCTTCTACAGATATAAGCACCTATAATAATTACCATACGATAGAGATATATAAGATATACTGTATTTTTCACCCTAAGACACACCTGCCCATAAGACGCACATAGGTTTTAGAGGAGGAAAATAAGAAAAATAATATTTTTCATCAGACCTCAGATCAGACCCCTAATGTTAATAAGACCTCATCTTAGAGTTCCAATCAAACCCCCAATGTTAATAATATCCCCAATCAGACCTCAGCTCAGACCCCAATGTTAATAAGACCCCACTCAGACCTCCGCCCAAACTTCCAATGGTCATGAGACCCCCAAACCAGACCTCAGATCAGACCCCCAATGTGAAAACGACCACCAATCAGATATCAGATCAGACCCCCAATGTGAATGACCGTCAATCAGACCTCAAATCAGAGCCCAAATGTGAATAAGACCCTAAATCAGACCTCAGATCAGACGCCGCCACTGCTCCTGAGATTCGGTGCTCTTCTTAGACTTCCTGCCACGCTCTGCTGTGACCTAATGTCACACAGAGTGAGGTGACAGAGCAGGCCGATGTCCTCACACTGTGTGCAGGTCATAGCACAGCGTGCAGAGCCCTGCAGGAGAAGACCAGGAGCAGTGACTACAGGGCCCACAGGGAGAGCACTACATTCACTGCTCCCTGATCATCCTGTACATAATGGAAGTGCTCATTAGTATTCGCTCATAAGATGCACGGACAAATCCGCCCGACGTTTGGTTCTGTTCCCATGCTGAAAACAAAACTGCTGCAAGCAGCGTTTTTGTGTGCGTCATGGAATACCAATCAAGATGGATCCGATATGAAAAACAATGTAAGTCAATGGTGCGGGATCTGTTTTCTCAGAGGCGAAAGAAAACGGATCCGACGCCTATTGACTTACAATGGTTTTAGTGCCGGATCCGTCTTGTTCATTTTAAAACAATCGGATCCGTTCATTACGGACACAGCCAGTTGTATTATCATAACAGAAGCGCTTTTGCTGATCCCTGCCGGATCCGAGAAAAACACTGATGTGAAAGTAGCCTTATAGGCCAAAAATACAGTATTTAATTAATCAATGTCATAATAACAATAAAAAATTAAGTGCATACACTGAAGATGATACAAATATACACCTCCCTGGCAGTAAATACAGGTATATGAATATACATTTGTGTTCAAA
This sequence comes from Bufo gargarizans, assembly GCF_014858855.1. Taxonomy (NCBI): domain Eukaryota; kingdom Metazoa; phylum Chordata; class Amphibia; order Anura; family Bufonidae; genus Bufo; species Bufo gargarizans. The sequence continues at coordinate 494,856,006 of NC_058081.1, read as the reverse complement.
ATAATAGCAGTCTGTTTAAAAAAGTGAATAAAGCTCAAAATCCTTCTACTAGCTTTTACTGTATTTCCATACACACAAATGCATTGGGAACACTACACATTCTATTCTAAATCAAAATATGAAGAAAAATATATCAAATTTGTGTTGTTCCTCTAAAAAAAATTGAAGAAAAGTGAATATTAGGCTACATGCACACGACCGTGCAGTTTTTCGCGGTCCACAAACCGCGGATCTGCAAAAATCGGAAGCCGCCTGTGTGCCTTCGCAATTTGCGGAACGGAACGGGGGGCCCATTGTAGGCATGCCTATTCTTGTCTGCAAATGGATAAGAATAGGACATGTTATTTTTTTTTTTGCGGGGCCACGGAACGGAGCAACGGATGCGGACAGCACACGGAGTGCTGTCCGCATCTTTTGCGGCCCCATTGAAGTGAATGGGTCCGCACTCGAGCCGCAAAAACTGCGGCTCGGATGCGGACCCAAAAAACGGTTGTGTGCATGAGGCCTTAGACTGTTAAAAATAATAGCAGTTTTTGTATTCTTCTTTACAAACTCAAACATTCACTATATAAACTTGTTTGAAGAGGTGCCGCACCTGAGGGGTTAACTGCTGCCCCTGATCGCAGCTCCCTGTCAGATGCAGGGTGCCGGCTGTGTGATTTTGCACCCAGTCTCCTGTATTAAACGTAAATTATCATTGACAGTATTGCGGTCCGCAAAAAATACGGATGACGTCTGTGTGCATTTTCCGTTTGTTGCGGAACGGAACAGTTGGCCCCGATAGAACAGTACTATCCTTGTCCGTTATGCGGACAATAATAGGACATGTTCTATCTTTGAACAGAATGGAAATACGGAAACGGAATGCATACTGAGTACCTTCCGTTTTTTTTGCGGATCCATTGAAATGAATGGTTCCGTCTATGGAATGCAAAAAACGGAACGGAAACAGAAAAAAAACTTTCGTGTGCAAGAGGCCTCAATATGACAAGGGAATCAAAGATTCCAGGTTCTAGCCCCTAAAGGGGGAAATAATTATTAAATAAAAAGTAAAAAAAAAAAAAAACACCTAAATATTAAGTATAAATCACATCCTTTCCCAATTTTACATATAAAATATATAAACAATAAATAAATATATCACATATTGCCACGTCCGAAAAGTCCAAACTATTAAAATATATTTAAAAAAAATCTCCTATGTGGTGAACGCTGTAACAGAAAAACTCCTGCAATGGCCAGAATCAGAGAGGTATTGCAATGTTGTCAGGTTCATTTTAAAGGTTCTTTAATTACTACTTGTTAATGTAGTGATCAAATACAAAAACCTCTTTTATTCTGGTGTGCCTAGTACAGATAAGCACATAGCCGCATTCCTAAGGGCTGAAGCCTGTAGTACACTGGCCGAGGGTTGACCAGATCATCGCCAACAGGTGTTCATAGAAACGCACGACCATCTGCCTGTGTATAGGTGCCTCTGATTACCTGATAATTACCTTATAATTACCGTGTTACTATTTATAATATGGGCACTAGTTGGCTTTCCTCCTATATAATCTATACTTTTTATGTACAATGTATTTGAAGTCCACTGCTCATTATATTACTTTTCAAAAAGATAAAGGATTAAAAACAGGTTATTTGAAAAAAAATTGCTGGCCACAGCGATTCCACACAGTATTTACTGGCATTCAGGGTGGGTTCACATCACGTTTTTCCCATCCGCTTAACATATACAAAAAAAGTGCCTTAGGCCTCATGCACACAGCCGTTGCCCGGCCTTGGCCGTATTGCCGTGGCCGCCGCTTGGACTTTGCATCTGTTCAACATAGAGTTCTAAAAAAAATAAAAAATCGTATACTATTTTTTACTACTCTGCAGAACAGAAGAATGTGGTGTGCTTTGTTTTTGTATCCTTTGTTCCCTAACGTATATATGTGAAACAGAGGCATAGAACGTAATTTGAACCCCCCAAGGCCTCTTGCACACGAACGCGTGCGCCCCGTGGCCGTGCTGTTGCGTCAATGCACGAACACCCACCATGGGACGATCCGGACGTTCCGCAAAAAGATAGGACATGTTCTATCTTTTTGCGGAATAGAAGTACGGGATGAAAAGTAGTTCCGTGCTTCCGTTCTGCATCATTCCGCATCTCCGGATTTGCGGACCCATTGAAGTGAATGGGTCTGCTTACGTAATGCAGAATGCACACGGAACGGTGCCCGTGTATTGCGGATCCGCAAATGCGGTACGCAATACGGCCACGTTTGTGTGCAATAAGCCTTAGTCTATGAGCAGTGAAATAATGCATTGGTCACCGTTATTACTTCTTACCAACCGCCACTGATTTTCTGCCGTGGTCTTGAGACAGTACCCCAGATCACAGCTCTGGCCAATGCAAACATACAATGGAAGAGGACTGTGGAGTAGTGACACTTGAGGAGTGAGGAATTAAAGGGCTTTTAAATTAAAGGCCTATCCAGAGGACATTAATATCAGATCAGGATGGGGGGAGGGTTTACCAAAAGAACTTTCCCAGCCGATAAACTGTCTGGGAGCCGTGATGGCCAGTTCGCATTGTTCGCCCGCGAACACATGCGGGCTGCCATCTTTTTTCACAAGTCCGCCGAGACACAGGTAAGCCCTTACTTGTGCCTGTGTGCGAGCCGGTCTGAAAACAAGTGCGGTCCGCGGGAGCAGGCAGTTCTGAGAACATCCACCGGGGGCCTTCATCGGGCTGTTCTCAGAACTGCCTGCTCCTGGTGACCGCATTTGTTTTCAGACCGGCTCGCGCACAGGCACAGGTAAGGGCTTACCTGTGCCTCACCGGACATGTGAAAAAAGATGGCAACCTGCATATGTTCGCGGGCGAACAATGCGAACTGGCCATCACTGTCTGGGAGTAGTTGTGCTGGAAACAGCTCTGTCCTTTGTATAGTGCATGTAGAGCATAGGGAGTAGTTTGAGACTGGTGGCCATTTTAGAAGAGGGGACTGCAAGATGCTAGACAAAGGGATTAAGCATAGATTTTGTATAGTTAATTTTTTTATTTTATTTTTTACCAGAGGGTGGCTTTAAGTGAGCAGTAACTAAATGATGTAAGTAATTAACTTAACTATGTATAATATAGTATTTGCAACTCTACAGTTGGCCTTGTAACAGAGTTGAATGGCAGCCCATATGTACACTAATGTGGTTACGATGCTAAGCATTTTCCACCGACAACAATAATGACATCACAACTCGACTTCCTCATGCTGAAATCCCCAACAGATACAACATTGGAGTTTCTAACAATTACTGGTGTTAGACAAGAAGGGCTAGAATATAATGTGCTTTGACCTCGATGAGCAACAGGGTGTCCCAATTGATGAGATTTCAGTGATTTCTAATCAGTTAACGTGACTCCCCCCTACCCGACCCCCCCCTTTCCCACCAGAAAATTGAACAACTCTTCTTTACGCAGTGACCAAATCCCACATGTGCCATACCCTTGAAAGAAGCCTCTCGGACAATAAGACCTTGTGAAAGAAATTTTTATACAACACGTAATACGATATCAAATACCCACAGCTTGCACTGTATCTGCATTCTATAAAGTCATAATGACAATAACTAGTACTAGCTCCCTCAACAATAGTCATCTGAGGCTAATTTCACATCTATGTTGGAGACACTGTTAGGGGCCCCCATAGCAGATTCTGTTAAAAATACCGGTCAAAATAGTACAGTATGCTTTGTCCAATAAGTCCTAGCATCCCTGACACAAACTGGTGGACCACATTATAGTCAATGGGGTCTTTCAGGTTTCATTCTGTTATTTTACAGAAACGGCACTATATTCTTCCATTATATTCTTTTTCTTGCTCATAAAACTGAGAAAATGGAAATAAAGAATGCTGATTTGAACACAGCCTAATTTATTATGTGGGAATAATATAACATTAAACATAAAAAAGGACATGACAAAAGTGAATCAGATTTAGAACCATATTGTTGGATTATAAAAAATAGATGACCCAAACAAGATGGGTCACCAGAACAGGATAGATGTGCAGACTTTTTTAAGGGTTTTTAGTTTTTCTCACCATCAGATCTTCTTAAAAAAAACATTATTAGGATGTTGGTCTGACTTCAGGTAAAATAAATCTTTGGATGCCAAGCTCAACCCTAACAGACCCCTATTTTTATTCTACCCCATCTACTTACCCCATTTCGATGCTCATAATAGTTGAGTGAGGTGTGAGTAAGGATGAAGACCCTTGACTTGAAGTTGGCTGGAGAAGTTCTCCTTTTCTGTTGAGACCTCTTTATAAGTGGCTGTTGTAATATGACTGAACTATTCATTTGGAACATCAACCTCTTCTCCCGGGGTCACAGGGGGACCCTGAGATCTTCATATACACATGATCCTCCACTCACAATGACGATCAAATAAATCCAAAAATATACATGTGGACAGCACAATAACAGTTTGACACCAGGAGCTCAGTAAGAAGAAAAGTCAAAAGAAAGAGGGTATGAAACAGACATGGTGAGCGGACGTGGAGCTCATGAAGTGTTATCTGAAGATCTCAGAGCACAGCAAAGGTGTTAAACTTGTATAATATGACCTCAAACTATAACCACATCCTTCTTTCGACTGAGTTGCTGCTTCTGTCAGTCAGCCTCATAAATGTTATGTACTCAATTCTGAACTGAATACTTGTACAGTATTTTAACTACACAAGACAAATAAAATTGTTTCAGGCAAGGGCAGACTGACCATAGACTCTACAGGTAAATTTCCAGGTGGGCTGACGACCAAGGAGCCACCTCACGGCCACCAGCTGGGTACATAATGATATGATGCTCTCAGCATTATTTAATACTAGGAGCATCAAGTACTTATGCACCTGGCTGATGGCCACTTGTACCTTGCTGTTCTCAGGATGGTGATATAGTTGAGTACTGCAGCAGGGGCCTTTTGTGCTGCCCTGTGGTATTTGGTTCTGCTGGGGTAATATTTTTCTGGTCCTGCCTACTTGTGTTGTCTTGCCTTCAGTCAATTTAGACCTTCCTACAACATGGGACCACTTTTAGTGTTTTTTTTTCCAGGGACACTTTAAGTTTCCCGTCCACCTCTGGTTTTAGGCTTTTTAGTCAGTAGGCTCTTTGACCGACCGACCAACCAAGCATGTGTCCTTGCTACAAGTAAAAAAGACTGAAAAATACTGTCCTCCAAAAGTTACATGCTATCAGTATTCTCTGACTCCATATATTAGCACAATATATTCAAGGCAGTATAATCATAATATGCAACCAGGTTCTCTTTGCTTTTGGGGTGTACAGCTTTTATTCAGGCTCATGTGCCTGTGTTGATTGCAGTCATTGCTGTGTAGTCTGATCCTGCTGTTATGTATAACTTTGTTTTTTTGCCTAGGGTATGTTCCAATCTGTGACATGACTGAATCGGCACAAATGCAGCTGTTGGCATGCAACGGTTTTTGTCTGTCCAAAACTTGTCATTTGTGCCGGAATGTGTCCAGATCACTGCTGCACCCCATTATAGTCAATGGGGATCCGACGGTGAACTGTAGAATCCGGCTGCAGAATATGTGAATATATTCTTACATACCCCTAAACACTGTACTGTAGTATGCTATAGAGCAGTGATGGTGAACCTTTTAGAGACTAAGTGCCCAAACTGCAACCCAAAACCAACTTATTTATCTCAAAGTGCCAACAAGGCAATTTAACCTGAATAATGAATAGGGGACACTGGGAGTCATTATACTGTGTGTGTGGCCACTGGGGGGGGGTGTCATTATACTGTATGAGGGCAATGGGGGTCATTATATTGTATGGGGGGCCACTTAGGGTCGTTATACTGTGTAAGAGGCCCTCACATAGTATAATGACCCCCAGCGGCCTCCTCACATACCTAGAGTACAGGGGAGCTGCATACCTCTCAATTTTTGAAAAACACAAAGACGGTCAATATGTGTGGAAATTGTTTCATACTAGGCCACGCCCCTAACTCCACTCAAAACATACTGTAATTATTCACACCCAGTCCCCTTCATTCCCCCACATAATAATTCTTGCCCCTTTGTTGTTCAAATTCTTTTATTAGAAAGAGCCAATAGAAGAACAATACATTGAGAAGCAGCCCGATTGCAAGTCGAGGCTGTGTACACATAAGTGTATACAATCAGATGGTCACAAATAGAATAAGTAAATACATTCTAGAAAAATGCAAATAGGAATATATCTCGTGATCACAACTTCCATTGAAAAGACATATCAAAATCTCAGTTACAAGTATAGAGAGACAAAAAGCTCTAACTTATACTACACACCAAGAATAACTGACTAAGACAAGAACACGTAGGGAAAGGAGGGAGAGGGGAGAGGGTTTCCTGACAAGAAAAGTAATGGTATATTAAACGAGTTGGAGTAAATCCCAAGGTGCCCGGACCTCAAGTAAAATACTCCTAAGCTTAGATGGGGCTATCAGTGAAGTCTAAGATAATGAAACTTCGTATTGGAGATGTGATCTCCCTAGGAACTGGCAACATCTCTATTTAACCAGTTGGCATAATCAGGAGATCCCTTAAACAGGATCCAGGGAGTCCAAATTTTTAAGAACTTGGTGGAGTTACCCATGTCCTCTGCCCAGAGCTCCTCCATTCTGTAGATTTTCTCGAATGTGATGAGACAGTCCCTAGGGAGAGGGGCGGATGTGGATTTCCAGAACCTAGGTATAACCAGGCGAGCGGCTTGTACAAAGAATCTTAGGAAACCTTTTTTCAAAGCGGAGGTAGAACTAGGAAACATAGAAAGCAAAGCGCCCTCAGGAGTCCACCTGGAAGAACTGCCACTGACCATATCATACAAATCATTAATAGCTTCCCAAAAGGATGTGATTTTGCTACAGAACCACCAGATATGAGACATATTGCCCTCCTCATGGCCACACCTCCAGCATGTGCTAGGGAATGCTGGAAGGAAAGAGTGTAGCAGGGCCGGGGTCCTATACCATCTGGACATAATCTTAAAATTCTTCTCCTGGAGTCTGCAGCTTACAGATGACTTATGAGATAACTCGAATGCCTTCTCCCATAGTTCAGAAGGAAACGAAACGATTTCCTCAATTCTTTTTCCCAAACCCTTACAAAGGGTAGGTTGGAGATGTTATCATCTTTCCCCTGGAGTAGCCCGTAGACCAGAGACACTAAGTGTGTGTGTGTGGGGGGGGGGGGGGGGGGGGGGGATGCTTGGGTGCACAGTGCCTCAAAGGAGGTGAGATCTCTAGAGAGAGCTTTATTGGGGCCCAAGGAGGACAGAATTTTTTTTAAACTGATGTACCAAAGCCATGCTCCTGTAGGCGCCCCTTCTGGGAAGGAAGAAAGCAGCCGTAGGGAACCCCTCTCCATAACTGAAGATACAGTAGGGTTATCTGCATGGTCCAAACCCAAAAACGACTTACGACCTATGCCCAGAGGGAAGTCAGGATTATTAAAAAGGGGGGGTCATAGGGCTGGGGAACTGAGTAAGACCTAGTGGTAATGCAATTCTATCCCAAATTTTCAGAATGCCCGTGGTCAGAAGGGGAAGACACGAGGGTCTCTTAGACCTAGAGATCCAGAGTAGATTTTGGGTTGGAAACCCCACCTCATGTTTCTCAAACTGGATCCATCTTTTAGATTGTCCGTTGTGGAACCAATCCAGTATGTATGAGAGGATTGCCGCTTTATGATAGTTTGGTAGGTCCGGGACCCCCGCGCCTCCTCTCGATCTGTGGCGCACCAAAAATCTCATCCCCATCCTAGGAGAAGAGCCCGCTCAAATAAATTTAAGAAACATAGATCTTAGAGTTCTGAAGAAGGTGTTTGGGAGGGGTATGGGGATGGTGCGAAAGAGGTATAAGATACGTGGGAGAATATTCATTTTGAGCGTGTGTATCCTACCGAACCAAGACAATGGAAGCCACTTCCAGGCCCTCAAGTCCCTCCTAACATCCTAAATAAGGGGGGTAAAATTCAAAGAAAAGAGATTAGCTGAGTCGTAAGGAATGGCCGTACCCAGATAAGCTATGTGACCATGAGCCCAACGGAAGGGAAAAGAGGCTTGCAGATTGTTGACCAAGTCTTGGGGCAAAGTAATATTAAGGACCTCTGATTTATGAAGGTTCACTTTGAAATTGCTAAGGTCTCCAAAGGTCAAGAATTCTTTCAGTATGTTAGGAAAGCTGACCAATGGATCTGTGCAGTAGATAAGGAGGTCATCCGCATTAATGGCAATCTTCGACTCTAGGTCGCCCATGTTCAGGCCCTTGATGGACTCATTGGCCCTAAGAGCTCTGGCTAAAAATTCCATAACCATAATGTATAGCAGAGGGGAAAGAGGACACCCTTGTCTGGTGCCATTATGGATACGGAAAGGTGTCGATAATGATCCATTAACTCGGACCTGGGCGCTAGGGTCACGGTACAATGCTAGAATTCTATCTATCGGGCCGAAACCGAACGCTTTCAGGGATTCAATCAGAAAGGACCAGTCTACCCGATCGAACGCTTTCTCTGCGTTGATCGATAAAAGACACAGAGGAGATCCCCTTTTACTAGCTTGGTCAATGATGGCAATGGAACGAATGGTATTATCACGTGTTTCTCTCCCTGGGACAAAGCCAGCTTGATCCACGTGAATCAAAGATGGTATAAGCGGTTTCATTCTATCTGCTAAGATTTTTGCGTAGATCTTCACATCTACGTTGATCAGAGATATAGGACAATAATTGCTACATGCTAACGGGTCTTTCCCCGGTTTTGGAATAACACAAATATGGGCCATCAAAGCCTGGGGAGGGAAAGACGAGCCATCCGCCAAGGAATTGCACATTCTAGCAAAGGGGGAAGAAATCTCATCCAAAAAGTGCTTGTAGAAGCGAGGCGTGAAGCCGTCCGGGCCTGGGCTTTTACCAACTATCAGTCCCTTAATTGTTTTATGAACCTCCGATTCCGTTATCTCTCCCTCTAATTCCTCCCTCTGTTCAGAGGATAATTTAGGGCCGAGCAAGCCGGACATATAATCCCTGATCTTCTTCGTTTTAGCGTCTATGGGTAAATCCGCGAACTTCCCTCTAAGGTTATACAATTCTTCATAATAGGAGCGGAATTCTTGGAGTATGTCCCCTGTCGCGTGTACCCGACCCCCCACCCTGCGATTTAGGGAAGGAATATATGAGGCGTTCGATCTTGGTCGCAACATTCTCGCTAACAATCTACCACTTTTATCACCGTGACCATAAAAGAGTTTTTGCAGCCTGTCCCTAGCGCCCAGGTACTTTTGATCAATTATTTTCCTGAGAGCTGTGCGAGTCTCACAAAGCTCCTGGAAAACCTCATTGGAGAGTGACCCCTTATGCTTCTGCTCCAAATCCGCAAATCTGTATGGGGGGCCACTTAGGGTCACTTAGGGCCACTTTCTTAAGTCTGGAAGTGTGTAAGATGAGTCTACCTCTAATCACACATTTTAAGGCTTGCCACTGAATGGTCGGGCTAGTAGGGTCAGATTCATGATTCAGAGCAAAATCAGAGAGGGCGGATCTAATGTCAGCTGCACAGACAGGATCTCTAAGTATGTTGTCATTGAGTTTCCAGGAACCGAATGATCTGGAGGAGTCACCAATGTCTAGAGCCACCCAAGTCATAGAGTGATCTGAAAATAATGCAGGTTCAATGCCTGCTGCTGGGCGTGAGTCAAGTAAGGAGTGGGAGATGAATATATAGTCTAGGCGGTGATATGTGTTGTGGGAGGCAGAAAAAAACGTGTAGTCTTTTGAAGTAGGAAATAAAATGCGCCATACGTCTATCAATTTAAGGGAACGGAGATGTCTCTTGAAGCTACGGGCCACCCCAGGGGAAATAGAGGACCTACCGGAGGAGGCATCCAGGGAAACGTCTAAGGGGAAGTTAATATCTCCACCCAGGATTATCGGTAGGCCATCTGCAAAGTCAATCAAGGTGGAAAACATCTTGGAGGCAAAACGAGAGTGCCCTGCATTAGGGAAGTAAACATTAGCAATTATTAGGATTTTAGACGATAAGAAAACCTTAATGAAAAGGAAGCGGCCAGAAACGTCAGATACTGTGTCTATAATTTCACAAGGTACTGATTTGTGGACGGCAATGGACACACCCCGAGAGTTGGACTCTGAATCATACAGTGCGACCAGGTCGTGTAATATCTATTTTTGCAGGAGGGAACATGTCCTGTTTTGAAGTGGGTCTCCTGCAAAAGAGCTATCGAGACCTTTTGTTTATGCAAGCTATACAGGATTTGGTTGCGCTTAGCAGGTTTATTGAAACCGTTCACGTTGTAAGAGCTGAATCTAATAGACGCTAGCTAGAACAACATAGTTTAAGAACCTAAGTACATATTTATCAGGAATGGAAAGGGGAAGGAGAGAACAAAAAGGGAGACAAGACAAGACTAGGTAGACAAAACAAAGACTCACAATTAGCACATAAGGCAGTAACCAGTGGCATACAGCCTGAGGATTCAGCATCTCAGGGAAATCTCTGCCACACAGACTTAGGCCTCATGCACACGACAGTTTTTTTTCACGGCCCGCAAAAACGGGGTCCGTGGGTCCGTGATCCGTGACCGTTTTTCCGTCCGTGGGTCTTCCTTGATTTTTGGAGGATCCACGGACATGAAAAAAAAGTCATTTTGGTGTCCGCCTGGCCGTGCGGAGCCAAACGGATCCGTCCTGAATTACAATGCAAGTCAATGGGGACGGATCCGTTTGATGTTGACACAATATGGTGCCATTTCAAACGGATCCGTCCCCATTGACTTTCAATGTAAAGTCTGGAGTTCTGTTATACCATCGGATTGGAGTTTTCTCCAATCCGATGGTATATTTTAACTTGTAGCGTCCCCATCACCATGGGAACGCCTCTATGTTAGAATATACTGTCGGATATGAGCTACATCGTGAAACTCATTTCCGACAGTATATTCTAACACAGAGACGTTCCCATGGTGATGGAGACGCTTCAGGTTAGAATATACAAAAAAAACTGTGTACATGACTGTCCCCTGCTGCCTGGCAGGTGCTGCCAGGCAGCAGGGGGCAGACCCCCCCCCCCCTGTTTTTAACTCATTGGTGGCCAGTGGCCCCCCCCTCCCCTGTTGTTAACTCGTTGGTGGCCAGTGTGCGCACCCCCCTCCCTCCCTCTATTGTAATAATAGCATTGGGGCCAGTGTGCGCGCCCCCCCAACCCCCCCCCCCCCTCCCTCCCTCTATTGTAATAATAGCATTGGGGCCAGTGTGCCCCCCCCCCCCCCCGATCATCGGTGGCAGCGGAGTAGAAGATTCATACTTACCTGGCTGCTGGCTGCTGCGATCTCTGTGTCCGGCCGGGAGCTCCTCCTACTGGTAAGTGACAGGTCTGTGCGGCGCATTGCTGTCACTTACCAGTAGGAGGAGCTCCCGGCCGGACGCAGACATCGCAGCAGCCAGCAGCCAGGTAAGTATGAAAATCTTCTACTCCGCTGCCACCGATGATCGGGGGGGGGGGGGGGGGTGCGCACACTGGCCCCAATGCTATTATTACAATAGAGGGAGGGAGGGGGGGGGGGGGGGTTGGGGGGGTGCGCACACTGGCCCCAATGTATTAAAACAATAGAGGGAGGGAGGGGGGGGGGGTTGGGGGGGTGCGCACACTGGCCCCAATGTATTAAAACAATAGAGGGAGGGGGGGGGGGGGTTGGGGGGGCGCGCGCACACTGGCCCCAATGTATTAAAACAATAGAGGGAGGGAGGGAGGTGCGTGCGCACACTGGCCACCAACGAGTTAACAACAGGGGAGGGGGGGGGGGCCGCACAATGATATTCAAACTGGGGAGGGGGGGGGGGGGTCTGCCCCCTGCTGCCTGGCAGCCCTGATCTCTTACAGGGGGATATGATAGTACAATGCCGCACCTGATGGGGTTAATTGTACTATCATATCCCCCTGTAAGAGATCGGGTGCTGCCAGGCAGCAGGGGGCAGTCTTGTACACAGTTTGTAGTGTATTCTAACTAGAAGCGTCCCATCACCATGGGAACGCCTCTGTGTTAGAATATACTGTCGGATCTGAGTTTTCACGAAGTGAAAACTCAGCTCTGAAAAAGCTTTTATGCAGACGGATCTTCGGATCCGTCTGTATGAAACTAAAACCTACGGCCACGGATCACGGACACGGATGCCAATCTTGTGTGCATCCGTGTTCTTTCACGGACCCATTGACTTGAATGGGCCCGTGAACCGTTGGCCGTGAAAAAAATAGGACAGGTCATATTTTTTTCACGGCCAGGAAACACGGCTCACGGATGCGGCTGCCAAACGGTGCATTTTCCGATTTTTCCACGGACCCATTGAAAGTCAATGGGTCCGTGAAAAAAAACGGAAAACGGCACAACGGCCACGGATGCACACAACGGTCGTGTGCATGAGGCCTTAACAGGTAGAAGTGGTGGAAGCCCAGGATGAGCAAGCACCCTCCCGCCACTCACAATGAAGACATAACTGGTAATAAGCTATTTGGTGAACATGGTAATGCCCCTGTCCTAGTCCCAGAAATGGGAGCTAGGGCATGACCAAAATTAACAAAACTGCAGATAATACTCGCAGGGGTATATTAATGAAAGCGGAGAACAGCTAGAGAAGACTAGCTATAACTTTGGATAGGAACTGAATACGTGAACCTTGAGGTATGCAGAACGAGTGCAAAGGACTACTTGAGAAGTGGACATAGAATAGTCCAGCACAGGTAGAATAAACATGGTTATCACAGTGTCTTCCTCGACTTCGCTGACCGCGGAGATACTTGTGTCCACTGCACTCTGTCTGGCAGCTGTGCTGGAGATGGCATCACCGGCCAATCTGGGAGGGAAATCTTGGGTAATGAGAAAGTCTCCAGGAATTTAGGGAGATCCTCCAGGTCTCGGAACGTCGCCATCTTGCCGTCTTTCCTGGCATGCAATTGGAACGGAAAGCCCCAGCGGTATATAATGTCCTTCTCTTTTACTAGGGCAAGGATAGGGCGAACCGCTCTGCGTAATTGCAGTGTTCTCTTGATCTCTGGCAGGATCTGTATCTGAGCCCCTTGATAGGACAGGTCCTCAGACTGTCGCGTGGCCCTCATAATGTCCTCCTTGATTTTGAAAAAGTACACCCGGCACACAATGTCCAGTGGTCTGTTGGGATCGGACGATTTGGGCCCCAAAGCCCTGTGAACTCGATCCAGCTCGATGGGAGTATCGTTTGATCTCTTCAACAGAGAGCTGAATAACGCCTGAACAGTGGCTTCTAAGTCAGCCGGCGTAACGGTTTCTGCTAGCCCCCCGGAGAGGTTGTTTCTCCGGTGACGATTATTGATGTCGTCAATGTGGGATAATATCTGGGAAATCTGCATGGAATGTGCAGAAATCACCTGCTGGTGGTCTGCAAGGTGCTCAAAGACGGCCTCCTGTGTTTTTTCAGAGGCCTCCACCCGGTGTCCCAAGTGAACGATTTCCCCCTTCAGTACCTCCATCTCTGATTTGTAGGTCTGCTCGAGTCGGGAGACCGAATGTTCCAAGTCCTCCTTGGTAGGTAGGGCTCGTAGCTGAGCTTGTAGGTCCCATCCGATATCGGAGGTACACGAGGAGGGACTCCTGGAGTCAGTATCTGAGGGAGCCGAGCGGGAGCTGCGATCTGGAAGCGGCGTGGAGGTGCCAGCGGCCATCTTGGAAGCTCCCTGCTGTCCCGCTGTGTTCGGCTGGGATCCGAAGAATTTCTGAATGCCGGCTCCGTCACCTTGCTGGTCGGTATCCGCATTGCCCTTTGCTGTTTTTCTGCCCATTGTGATCAGGTATTAGCAGATTTATAGCGTGAAAATAGCTGTTTAGGCCGGAATGGCGGGAGAGCTGCATCGACACACGTCCTAATCAGCCATGAGCAAGCCACGCCCCCATTCTTTCCCCTTTGTGACAGCACACAGTAGTAATATCCACATTGTGCCCCCTTCACAGTAGCTATGGCCAGATACATGGTCCCTCACAATAGCTATGCCCAGATGTGCGCCCCCTTCACAGTAGTTATGCCAGATTATATGCCTTCTTCTCAGTAGTAATTTCAGGTTATGTGCCCCCTTCACAGTAGTTATGACAGATTATGTAACCCCCTTCACAGTAGTTATGACAGATTATGTGCGCACTCACAGTATTTATTCCAGATTATGTGCCCCCTCACAGTAGTAATTTCAGATTATGTGCCCCCTTCACAGTAATGCCAGATTATGTGCCCCTTCACAGTAGTTATGACAGATTATATGCCCCCTTCACAGTAGTTATGACAGATTATGTAACCCCCTTCACAGTAGTTATGACAGATTATGTGCCCCCTTCACAGTAGTAATTTCAGATTATGTGCCCCCTTCACAGTAGTTATGACAGATTATGTAACCCCCTTCACAGTAGTTATGACAGATTATGTGCGCACTCACAGTATTTATTCCAGATTATGTGCCCCCCTCACAGTAGTAATTTCAGATTATGTGCCCCCTTCACAGTAGCTAGACAGATTATGTAACCCCCTTCACAGTAGTTATGACAGATTATGTACCCCCTTCACAGTAGTTATGACAGATTATGTAACCCCCTTCACAGTAGTTATGACAGATTATGTGCGCCCTCACAGTAGTTATGCTAGATAATTTGCCCCCTCACAGTAGTAATGCCCCTTCAGAGGATAAAAAAAAAAAAATATAAATACTGTAAAAAGGTACCTGGAATCATCGTGGATGGAAGGTATGTGTCACTAAGGTTCCTAGTCTCAGCGAAGTAAGAGCCGGTATTTTATGTGTCAGCAGCAGCTATTGCTAATTGACACCTTGAGAGTTAGCATGGCTGTCATAGCTGATCCGGGACGGCTCTTACTGGGAGTAGTCAAAGTGCTGGGTGGGTGACTACTCCCCATGTTCCAGGTCGGGTTTTGCCAGGCCTAAAAACCAGCCAGCACTGCCAGGTGTGTGGCTTTACCTTCCTCTGACAGTGGAGCTCAGGAGTCTGAGTACTGTGAATTTAGGGCTGTGCTGGGATTTAAGATTTGAGCCGGGCTGGAGGACTCAGGCCCCTCTAAAGGCGAACAGGCCGCCTATGGACTTGATGAGGCTGAACTGCTAACAGGGTGTGAATTAACACCCAGGAGAAAAGGTGACTTTTATTGTTTATGGACTTTCCTTTTGTGTGAACAAACATCAAACCACTTGCGTTTTGTGATACACCTTATCTGCATTTTGTTATACACCAATGTGTGAATAAACACCGCTGTTTGATTCAAGAACTGTGTACTTTGTCTCTATACTCCGTCCGCTAGCCCTAACTACCACAGCGAATCCCGACAATTGGTGGAGGATGCGGGCAAGTGCAGTGAGGCTGGTGTGAACGCCGATATATTTTTGGGTTTTCATTTTTGAACACAGTTGTTTGTTGTACATGAAACCAGCTGTATTTCAACCCGTGCCCCACGACAAAATGGAGGCTGTTGTGAAGGCCCTCATGGAGGCTAATTTGCAGCAGTGAGAGACCAACCTGCACCAACGGGAGGCTAATAAGCAGCAACAAGAGACCAACCAGTTGCTGTTACAACACGTGATGGCTTTGCATACAGCAGGAGCAACCCCAAGCGTCCACGATGCCCGGAAAGCAGTCTGTGCAGTGATCCTTAAGATGACACCCGCAGACGACATCGAAACCTACCTGGTGATTTACGAGAAAGTGGCCACCAGGGAAAAGCTGCCCCGAGACCAGTGGGCTGCCCCGAGTCCCAGCAGGTGTATTTCGACTTGCCGGACGATCAAGCGGCCGACTACCCGAAGGTAAAGGCTGAGATTTTGGTAAGACTGGGGGTGAATGTGTTGGTCCGGGCCCAGCGGGTACATCAGTCGGGGTTTAAGCTGGCTGAGCCCGTGAGACCCCAGTATTATGACTTACTCCATCTTTTGCAAAAGTGGCTACAGCCTGATGTGCTGAGTCCCACGGCTATGCTGGATAGACTATTGGCTGACATATTCTGGAGGGCGCTGCCACCCCCTCTCCAGCACTGGATCGGCCAGATATCTACTGGAAAACCCTGGAAATAGTGGACCTGGTGGAACGCTATGAGGCCACCTAGAATCTCAAGGGGGGTTCTTTTGGGAGGAGGGCAGGCAAACTTCAGAACTCCCCATCCCAGGCCCACCGGTATGAGCCAATGAAACCCCCCCGGGAGGTTCCTCCAATGCACCAAACCCTGTTAATCTGCTGGTGGTGTCAGGAACCTGGCTGCACCAGGGCTGAGTGTCCTCATCGGGTTGAGTCCATAGACACTAATTGTGGTTACCGACAATCACTATATGCTAGGAAACTGTGTGCCACAGGTACCCCGGAGGCTCTAGACCACTTGTGCCAGGTGGAAGTGGGAGACACTCAAGCGGAGGCGCTGCTGGACTCAGGGAGCTTGGTGACCCTGGTAAGGGCTACCCTGGTGCTGTCCGCTGAGTATACTGGCCGGAAAGTTGGGGTGATGTGCATTCATGGAGACTTGAAAGACTACCCCACCGCGCTGGTATCTCTAACCACGGTGGCCGGCAGGTGGACTCACGGAGTGGCAGTCACCACAAATCTCCACTATGAACTCATATTAGGGAGAGACTTTCCAGCTTTCCCTGCCCTATGGCCGGTTGTGAGAGTTACGGATACCCCTGAGACAGGCAGAAGCCCAGGAGATTGGCCTTGTTCAGGGGGACGGCCAGAACGGCCAGAACCCTGGGAACCTGAGGCCAAAGTGCCAGTGGTAGGGGTGACCGCCACTTCGGTGGAAGAGGGGGAGACAACCCCGCGTAGGGTTATGGCGGGAGATGTAGAGGAGTTGCCACTGGGTCCTGGGTTGGTAGACCTCAATGTCTCCAGGGAAAATTTCGGTACAGCTCAATACCGAGATCCAACCCTATCCCGGGCCTGGGAGAATGTGGTAATACTTGATGGTGTACTCCAACAACCTGGGGCTGATGTTTCCCCATTTTGTGGTCCACCAGAATATGCTATATCGGGTAAACCAGCTGCAGGGTTAACCTGTTGAACAGTTGGTGGTGTCCTGGGCCTATCGAAAACTCGTGTTAGAGTTAGCCCACCAACATGTTCTCGGGGGTCATCTGGGACTGCAGAAGACACAGGACTGAATACTACAATGGTTTTACTGGTCCAGTGTCTTTAAAGAGGTGGATGACTTTTGTAAGTCTTCCCCGACCTGCCAAACCACTAGACCCAGCACCTGTTCCGCAGTCCCTTAGTGCCCCTCCCGATTATCGAGGTACTATTTGAGAGAATCGCTATGGATATCATAGGCCCAGTACCGAAGTCCGCTAGGGGGCACCAACACATCTTGGTAGTCCTGGACTACGCCACTCGGTACCCGGTGGCGGTGCAACTGAGACATACATCGGCCAAACTCATAGCAAAAGAGTTAATGGAGATGTTTTCCCGAGTGGGGATACCTAAAAAGGTTCTGACTGACCAGGGGGGACTCCTTTTATGTCCAAGGTCATGCGGGAGCTCTGTAAGTTGCTGAATATCAAACAGATATGGACATCCAAACTGACGGCCTAGTAGAAAGGTTTAATCAAACGTTAAAAACTATGTTAAAACGAGTAGTAGCTAAGGATGGAAAAGACTGGGACCTCCTTCTGTCCTATCTTATGTTCGCAGTGCGAGAAGCGCCCCAGGCCTCTACTGGGTTCTCGCCCTTCGAACTACTATATGGCAGACATCCACGTGGTCTGTTGGACATAGCCAAAGAGGCGTGGGAGCAACAACCCACACCATATAAAAGTGTTGTTGAATACGTCACCCAGATGCAGAAACATATAGGAAACCGTGTTGCCACTGGTAAAGGAACATATGAAGGCAGCTCAGCGAGCTCAAAGTGGAGTGTATAATCGTCAGGCTTGGGTCCGGATCTTTAACCCGGGGGATTGGGTTTTAGTTCTGGTACCGACAGTGGACAGAAAGTTACTGGCTAGGTGGCAGGGACCCTACGAGGTACTCGAAAAGGTTGGAGAAGTAGGGGGAGAGGTTCCGGCCCAAAAGTCTGATGTAAGGGAAGTGGTTGCCACAGTGAAGATTGCTGACAGCCTCTCCTCTAAACAGACTCAGGAGGCCAGGAAGTTCGTCAGCAGGAACACGGATGTGTTCTCAGACCTTCCTGGATGCACTTCCATAATCCAGCATGACATTGTCACTGAGCCGCAGGCCAAAATCCGGTTGAAACCATACCGGGTACCTGAAGCTCGACGATAGGCCATCTCTGAGGAAGTACAACTAATTCTGCAACCAGACATCATTGAGGAGGCTAGAAGTGAGTGGGCCAGCCCTATAGTACTGATACCCAAACCGGACGGGACGTTGCGGTTTTGTAACGATTTTCAAAAATTAAATAAGGTATCTAAATTCTAAGCGTATCCCATGCCCCGGGTAGACGAGCTGATTGAGACAAGCCCGGTATTTTTCTGTTTTGGACCTCACCAAAGGGTACTGGCAGGTACCCTTAACGAAGGCTGCCAAAGAGAAAACGGCCTTCATTACACCGGAGGGGCTGTACCAGTATAAGGCGCCCCCCACTTTTCAAAGGCTAATGGACATTGTGCTGTGACCACATCGTCAGTACGCTTCAGCTTACTTGGACGATATTGCCATCCATATGGGCAGCACGGTGGCTCAGTGGTTAGCACTGGTGCTTTGCAGCGCTGGGGTCCTAGGTTCGAATCTGCATGGAGTTTGTATTTTTGCCCAATGTTTGCGTGGGTTTCCACTGGGTAGTCCGGTTTCCTCCCACACTCCAAAGACATACTGATAGGGACCTTAGATTGTGAGCCCCATTGGGGACAGTTGGATGCTAATGTCTGTAAAGCGCTGCGGAATATAGTAGCGCTATATAAGTGCATAATATAAATAAATAAATCCACAGTACCGACTGGGAAAGCTACCTGCCCAAAGTGCAGGCTGTAGTAGACTCTCTAACCACTAACCCAAAAAAATGTGTGATAGGGTTAGAGGAGACAAAATACCTGGGGTATGTCATAGGGCGTGTAATGATCAAACCCCAAGTAAACAAAATAGAGGCGATAAACAAGTCACCACTAAACAAGTAAAGTTGTTCCTAGGAATGATAGGCTATTACATGAGATTTGTTCCCCATTTTGCCACTATAGCCGCGACCTTGACAGAGCTCTTGAAGGGACGCTGGGATGGTGGGCGGAAGAGGCTTTTTCCACTTTGAAGTCAGCCCTGGGCCTTCAATAGGGAGTTTGTGGTACAGACAGATGCCTCCAAAGTAGGCCTCAATGCTGTACTCTCTCAGGAAGTCAATAGAAAGGAGCGTCCCGTTGTCTTTTTAAACCTCTAGCTCACCACAGCCAAAACCAGGTATAGTATAGTGGCGAGTGCCTGGCTATCAAGTGGGCACTCGAGTATCTCCTCTACTATTTGTTGGGGATAAAGTTCCGCCTGGTGACTGACCACTCCTCTCTCAAGTGGATGAGCCAAAGAGAGAAATGCCCAAGTCACCAGGTGGTTCCTATCCTTACAGAACTTTAAGTTCTCCGTGGAACACAGGGCAGGCCGATTTCAGGGAAATGCAGATGCCCTGTCCCGGTTATACTTTATGGCAGGTGTTTATCCCCCTCAGGGTTGAAAAAAGGGGGAGGTATGTAAGAAGGTACCTGGAATCATCGTGGATGGAAGGTATGCGTCACCGAGGTTCCTGGCCTCGGTGAAGTGAGAGACGGTATTTTATGTGTCAGCAGCAGCTATTGCTATTTGACACCTTGAGAGTTAGCATGGCTGTCATAGCTGATCAGGGACAGCTCTTACTGGGAGTAGTTAAAGTGCTGGGTGGGCGACTACTCCCCATGTTCCAGGCTGGGTTTTGCCAGGCATAAAAACCAGCCAGCACTGCCAGGTGTGTGGATTTACCTCCCTCTGACAGTGAGCTCAGGAGTCTTTGTGCTGTGAACTGAGGGCTTTCTTGGGATTTAAGGTTTGAGCCGGGCTGGAAGACTCAGGCCCCTCTAAAGGCAAACAGGCCGCCTATGGACTTGATGAGGCTGAACTGCTAACAGGATGTGAATTAACACCCAGGAGAAAAGGTGACTTTTATTGTTTATGGACTTTCCTTTTGTGTGAACAAACACCAAGCCACCTGCGTTTTGTGATACAGCTTATCTGCATTTTGTTATACACCAATGTGTGAATAAACACCGCTGTTTGATTCAAGAACTGTGTACTTTGCCTCTATACTGCATCTGCTAGTTCTAACTACCAGAGCGAATCCTCACAATACTCACCTGCTTCCTCCAGTGCTCAGACGCCAGGCGACCTGCAATGTCTGTTCTCCAATGACCACTCCAGCGGTGAAATCGCGGGGTTCTGATCCGTTGCGATGACAGCCTGCAAACTGCTTGCTAAGCTGTATCCAATGAAGATAGATCATATGGAGTGACACTCATCAGTCGCTAAAATTCATCCTTTATTCATCAACTTAGGCTACTTTCACACTTGCGTTCAGAGCGGATCTGCCTGGGCGCGAACCTGGCTCCGCCTTATGCTAATGACTACATGGCCCATTTTGACGAATCTTACATATACTCCCTTGATCTCTTTAGGCCTCTTTCACACTTGCGTTGTCCGGATCCGGCGTGTACTCCACTTGCCGGAATTACACGCCGGATCCGGAAAAACGCAAGTGTACTGAAAGCATTTGAAGACGGATCCGTCTTCAAAATGCTTTCAGTGTTACTATGGCACCCAGGACGCTATTAAAGTCCTGGTTGCCATAGTAGGAGCGGGGAGCGAGGGAGCGGTATACTTACAGTCCGCGCGGCTCCCGGGGCGCTCCAGAGTGACATCAGAGCGCCCCATGCGCATGGATGACGTGCCATGCGATCACGTGATCCATGCGCTTGGGGCGCCCTGACGTCACTCTGGAGCGCCCTGGGAGCCGCACGGACGGTAAGTATACTGCTCCCCCGCTCCCCACTACACTTTACCATGGCTGCCAGGACTTTAGCGTCCCGGCAGCCATGGTAACCATTCAGAAAAAGCTAAACGTCGGATTCGGCAATGCGCCGAAACGTTTAGCTTAAGGCCGGATCCGGATCAATGCCTTTCAATGGGCATTAATTCCGGATCCGGATTGACCTCTATACAAAACAGACTGACCGCAATGGCCTCCTCCACTACTCTAGTTGCTATCCATCTGCAACAAAAATCTCTCTCCCACGATCCCAGTTTCACCGCGTTAAACGCATTGTTTCTGATCCATACATCCGACAGGCACAACTCCAAACTGTGGCCTCTAAATTCACTGAAAGAGGCTAGGTACACCTATCTCCACAAAACCAATCAAAGAAACCCCTGAACGGGTTCCTTTCGTTCATACTTACCATCCCCTCATGCCCAAAATTCAACGTATAATCCGAAATCATTGGCCCCTCCTACAAAATACCTACTCCACGATACAATCTTTCCAAACCCCACCTTTAGTGTGCTTAAAAAGACCTACCAACCTCAAAGACAAACTCATCAAAGCTGACATAGGGAGCCAAATATTCCAACCAAGACAAACTTTCCTTAAGACTCAACGCCATGGCACTTTCCCTTGCTTCCACTGAAGCTGTTGCTCCAATCTTATCAAGGGTGACCAAGTCACACATCCACACACAGGCCGATCCTTTCCAATAAAAGATTTATTTACATGCGACTCGACATTTGTCATTTATCTCATCAAATGCCCTTGCGGACTCCTTTACGTGGGTGAAACCACGTAACCTATACGGGATCGTATCACAAGCCACAAGTCCACTATTAGATGTAAGAAGAACTAGTTACCAATTCCTGATCATTTCAACAAAGCCCCCCCACAGCATTGCATTGCACAGTTCCAGATCAATGAAAAAGTGCAACGCCCACGATGCGGTGGCAATCATGTACGCCTACTGAAAGAACGTGAAGCATACTGGATCTACACACTACTGAGCCTACATCCCCAAGGCCTCCATCGGGACTTTAATCCATATACTTAATAACACATGAGCAGTCTACCAGTTTTGTTCTCTATAACTCATTTTTTACGTTTTACTTTCCAGACCGATTGATCCCCTGGTGGATTCCTGAGGTAGTATACACCCCAGACCGGCCTCTCTTTCTCCTTTCTCTCTCACACATCACATGCACCATCTAATACACACACGTCTCACCTTACTTCATCACACATCGTTCCTTCCCTCCACTATATCTTCACTTTTGCCCATCCATCCAATTTTTTCACTCTATTCCCCTCTTCTTTCTTCCCTTTTTCCTCCATAATTTCTTAAATTTTTATTTTATTTTATTATATTACTTTATCTTTATTATTATTATTTTTTCACTTTTTTAATTCTTTTTAATTTTCTCTTTTTTATTTTTCATATTCATTTTTATTATTTTTTTCTTCTTTCGCCTTCCTTTTTTCCCCTTTTTTTCTTTATCTTTTTTTTCCCTCCTCTTTTTCTTTTCATTCTTCTTTTCTTTCCTTCTCTTCCCTGCTATTTAGGCTACATGCACACAACCGTATGTGTTTTGTGGTCTGCAAAATGGATGATAGCTGTATGCCATCCGTTTTTTTTTACTGATCCATTGTAACAATGACTAAAACAGACAAGAATAGGACGTTCTATTTTTTTTTTGCGGGGACATACTGATGCGGACAAAAAAAAACGGAACGGACACGGAAACAAACAATGTTCGTCTGCATGTAGCCTTAAACACATATTCTACACTCCTCCCACTACACATTATTCCACTTGCTTCCCCCTTTCCTCGTCATTCTTTGCACGCATATGACAACATGCATCTACTGCCATGTTAACCTCCGTAGTTCTCTTTCTTCCACCTTTCTACTCTTCTGCCACTTATACACCTCCCGCTGTCCACATTATCACTACACTCATTCTCGCAACCTTCCCCTTTCCTCTCACTCTATACCCGATTCTCTTCCCTCCTCCCACATCCAACATGCCCGCACAGCCCTCAGCGAGATTTTGCTTGATCTCGCGCTCCACCTATCTTACCGTGCAGTCGTAGTCTCACGAAATCTCGCGTGACTACACGCACCGCACAGGCGCACTGCGCTTAGTCGCCGCTGCCAGCGTCTTCTCCCCTACACTGGACCACAACCTCCCCGCAGCGCGTTCACGCTGTCCCACGGGGGTCCTCCATACGGTCTCCTGACTCTCCTCTGGTAAGGCCTTCCTGGTGGTGCTCCCCCAATCTACTGCAGCCACTTCCCACCAGGCAGCATCTTCTCACCTACCTATTCTACTCATGTGGGACATGTTTTCTTACATTCCCTCTAGTCTGCTTTGATCTTGGCCCTTTTCACTAATATCTAGTGACACCTACTACTCCCTTCCACCATATGTTCCTACATTTTGCATCATAGGTGCCTTTGCACCATTACATCGCTGGCCTCTTTCAGCCCAGGTCTCACACCATAGATTTTGATCCATCCTCTTAGGCTTCCACCCATATCGCACATGCTTTGTTATATATTATCATTATTATTATTATAATGGATATTCCTATTCGCAGAGTAATTGAACACTTTGGGTCACTCTGTGATCGGGTTGTGGTTGAGCCCATCTACAAAAAACTTTTTGAAGTATACAGCCCCTTCAGTAGAAAACCTATGTGTGTTCTTCTCTAATTTACCGTAAATGGCTTATCTTTTTCAGACCCTTAACCGTCACCATGGGTGAGCCCCAGCAAGTAAGCGCCTTGCCTCTTCCACCTGTGCAGTACATCAAAGAATATACAGATGACAATGTTCGCAAAGGATTAGTCCCTAAACCACCCCCTCCAGTGAAGGACAGCTACATGATGTTTGGGAACCAGTTTCAGTGTGATGACCTGATAATCCGACCCCTGGAGAGTCAGGGTATTGAACGACTCCATCCTCAGCAGTTTGACCACAAAAAAGAGCTGAGAAAACTCAATATGTCCATCCTGGTCAACTTCCTAGATCTGCTAGATATTTTGATTAGAAGCCCTGGTAGTATAAAGCGTGAGGAGAAGCTGGAAGACCTTAAGCTGCTGTTTGTTCACATGCATCACCTTATTAATGAGTATCGGCCTCACCAAGCCCGCGAGACCCTCCGAGTGATGATGGAAGTGCAGAAAAGACAGCGCTTGGAGACAGCTGAGAGGTTTCAGAAGCACCTGGAGAGGGTGGTGGAGATGATACAAAACTGTTTGTCCTCGTTGCCGGATGACCTGCCTTTGCCTGACAGTGGAGTCACCATTAAGACTGAACCTATGGAGATGCAGGAACCTAGTATAGACCAGCAGGACATTACTCCAGAGGCATCCTCTTCTGGTAAAGAGATGGTAGATAAAGATGCAGCCATGTGTGTCATTATTGATGAGATGACATAAAACGTATTTATAGTGACGTGATGGAACTATCTTTTGGGATGTTGGGGAGGTTTCTTGGGTCTTGCACCAACTATTCACCCTGGACCATTGATGGGTGTTCAAACTGAAGCGATATGGCAGCAGTTCGCTGTGCTGGGAACTCGTTCTGGACTAATTGAATTTAATCAGGAATTTCTTGTCACCTAGAAATGTTCTAGAGTAACTGCAGTACACATTACAGCACATGCCTATATCATGTTACAGGGGTCTAAACTCTTTATGCACCCAGTAGGTGGTCTTCATGACATTTGGTTTTCATGTGCATAAGTAAACCTTGCAATTTATTAGTTAGGAGTTTGTGTTTTTATTTGACTTGTTTGCAGACCTTTTCTTCTTCTGAATGATGGACGTGGGTTTGTTGATGAATTCAGGAACTACTGTACCTCACTAAATCCCAAATCTCAATATGATCTCTGAATGCTTTGGCTGCTTTCTGTAGCCATCCAGCTAGTCAAGGGTTAAAAGGGTTGTATGAGATTAAAAAAGATATTCTACAAGAAACGGCGCCACTCCTGGCCATTGGCTGCGTCTGGTAGTGCATCTCGGCTCTATTCATATGAATTGCGATACCAGACACTGCCCATGGACAGCAGCAAGTGTCCAACAGCTGTGACCCCTCAACTGATCGGTAGAATAAAGTGGCATTAGTGCTTGCCTTCTGTTGGCATCACTTGGCTTTTCCAGGTTGTTTTATAGACGGTCATTATTGTTAATGGCTGTCCATATGACTGCCTAGAAAAAAAGGATTAGCGGAGACGCAATGCCACAGCCATATTCTAGTGATTGGTATGGATCACCATGGTCGCAACTCGGCAGTTCAGGTATAAGGGTCCATTCACACGGACACCTGCAATGTGCGATCCGCAATCTGCGGACCACACATCACAGACACTATAATAGAAAGTGCCTTTTCTGGTCTGCAATTGCAGACAAAAATAGGACATGTTCTATTTTTTTCAGGGATTGAATTGCGGATTCGCATCTGTTCCAGCCCCATTGAAAGGGAATGGGCCCGCAAAGCTTCAGAAGGCCCCAGGCTGTTATGGCAACCGATCAGAGCCCCACAATTTTGCCAGGAGGGCTATGATTGGAGGACAGAAGCCCCCCCCCCCCCCCAACCCTCTGTTCAACTCCTCAGATGGTGGTGTCAATAACAACCGCAGCATCTATGGGGTTAGACAAAGTGAGAGGGGTGGCGGATGCCTGCTGTATTATACCACCTCACCCCCTATGCAGTAAGCTTAGCTTGAGCGCTTGCTCCATACATCCCTTTTAAGGTAATGCTGTACATGTACGGCATTATGTGTTGAGGGGTTAGGCTGGCCTTTATTTTTCAAACCCCTCCTTTTTTTCCCACAGACTTTTCAAACAGTCTAGTGAGGCACAAAAGTGTGTAAAAACATACTGAGATGTATCAAAACTTGTGTGAACTGGCTTAGTTGACCATAGCAACTAATCTTTAACTTTTTCAAAAGAGCCCTGAAAATTCAAAGGTGGAGTCTGATTGGTTGCTATGGGCAACTAAACCAGTTTTTCCCCGTACCAGTTTTGATAGATCTCCCCCCACTAACTTTTTATACATTTTTAGAGCAAATTGAGCACAATTCTAGCACATTGGGGGGGGATTTAAAGGGGTTGTCTGAGATGGTTGAAATCTTGGGCAACCCCTATAATAGCTTAAAAAAAAGAAAGAAAAAAAAAAACGTGCTCACCCCTTACTCTGGCACCATTATAGGAGCAGCGACTGCCAGGCTATGGCATGTGACCGCTACGGCCAGTGATTGGCTGCAGTGGTCATGTGCTGCATCCTGGGACGTCACTCCATGTTGCCTAGGGCTGGGTGATTTTGGCAAAAAATATATTATTTCAACTTATTATAATCTTGATGGTTGTTGTTTTTTTTTGCTTGCTAACATTAACTGAAAAAGATGCCTGGTATATAGAGGGGGTGCACTGTATACACATACAGAGATATATATCCCCCCCACACCTTCTGGGAGATGAAGACTAAAAACAATGAAAACTGTCAGCGAGGTGTTAAACAGCCTCTAAAAGTAAGAACCCCCCCCCCCATCACTGAGCCAGGGCTGCGCGCGCTATGTCAGCTAGTATAGGTGCCACATACACACATGCTGGCCAGGCCTTCTCTTTCGGCCCGGTGACTACGTCCATTACCTGCATGTCGCATGCTTCTCCCCCGCATGTATTTAACCCTAGAGACCTGAAAAGACCGGAGAGAAGAAGAAAGAAAAGATTGGGACAAGAGCAAGCGCCCATGGATGAGGCATAGGGAAGGCCAACTGTCCTGCTGTTGGAGCAGGTACCAGGTGCTGGCCAATACAGCAGGAGCCCGGCTGCCGCAGTGATCTGAAGGGTTCTATCAGCTTGGCATCACGTCCGGGTCTCTTCAGTCCCTGCAACCTGAGCCAGGATTAGTGATGCAGGTGGCGGGAAGTTAAAAGGACCCGCACAGGCTGTGCTGATACTGAGCTTCAGAGGAAGAAAAAATTGAAGTGAGGATTTTTAAAAGGCCCTAAAAGGGTGAATACTTTTGTGCATCCCCCTCGTTAAGGGCATATTTGGATGGGCATTACATTCAGAACTACAAAGCATACAGGGTTATACAGCACTACATACCTATTATAATGCTCTAAAGTCCCATGGTACTAATAAGGCCCCCAAAATGCTCCCAGCAGTAATAAGATCCCTCCATAAGACCCCTGCAGAGCCCCCAGTAGTTATAATGCCCAAATAGGTGTAATGTGCCCCCAGTAGTTATTCCCCCTGAATTGCTCTTAGTATTGTGCCAGTACTCATGTTCCTCTGTAGTGCCTTTCTATAATACCCTCTGCATTGCCCCAGTATTTATAATGCGCCCCTGTAGTGCCTCCACTAGTTATAATGCCCCCTGTATTGCCCCAGTAATTACATCCCCCTGTAGCGCCCCCAGCAGTTATTGTGTCCTCAGTAGTTATAATGCCCCCAGTGGTTATAGGGTCACCCTGGCCCCCAGTACTGCTCCACTCTAATGCCCCATAACTGATACTCGCCGCCCCCCCCCCCAAAAAATATATACACACCTAGTATGTAAAGCAGACCACAGGCTTCTTCTGGCCTGAAAACTGAGTTACCCTCAGCCCAGCGCAGGTGGGTGCTATGAAGTCATTGAACCACCTGCGTCCTGGCGCAATTACATCATCGCAACTGCCAGTGCTGCCCCATATGCTTCAGACCTAGATTTACAGTATAAGAGCTCGTTCACACTACCGTTCCGTTTTTTTGCGATTCGCAAAACACGGATGGCGCCCGTGTGCCTTCCGGAATTTGCGGAACGGAACAGGAGGCCTATTATAGACGGACAAGAATAGGACAGGACAAAAAAAAATTGCGGGGTCGTGGAACAGAGCAACGGATGCAGACAGCACGCAGAGAGCTGTCTGCATCTTTTGTGGACCCGATGAAATGAATGGTTCTGTATACGGACCGTATGCGGAACGCAGAAAACGGCCTGTATACAGAACGCAAAATACGTTTGTGTGAACGAGCCCTAATGGAATGGAGGAGCCAGGAACCATTGGTTCCCATTCCCTGCTGCACTATTGAACTGTATCGGCGTTCTCAGGAGACGTTCTGTAGACTGCTGAGGACAGTGATTGGCTGCAGCGGTCAGTTGCCATATCCTGGCATGTAACAGTGGCAGGAGGACTGGACCTGCTCTGTAGAGAAGGCTGCTGGGGTAAGGGGAGTATAGTTGTTTTATACTTAAAGCGATTGCAGAGTTTGTCCAAGATTTTTAGTTCTCTCGGACAACCCCTTTAAGACTATCGTCTTATTAAAACAAGTTGGCATAAGGCACACCTCTTAATTTTGGCACACTCCAGGAGGTTGGTGTCACAACTGGAAATCTAGGTCAGAAAGAATGTCACTTATGTCCCCTTTCCCCAAACCCACTTTACAGAAAAGTAAGAAGTAAGAAAAACTTCTGGTAAATGTGTCCAGAGGGAAAACCGAGAAAATTTACCGTCGGCTAAACCGCCATTAGAACAGCGGGAAAAAGATTTCTTTCATAGCAAACCAGAATGATCCATTGTAAAATCAAATTCACCTTTTGCTCAAGCGATTTGTGGATATTATTGACCAGCAGGAGATAAAATCTGAGGATATATTGTCAGCTTGAAGGGAAAACCCATTTACCATTATAATCCAGAGTTATAGTACAGATTACATTAAAAAAAACATGTCACTGCAGGTTTTATCGAAGAAATAAAGATGAAATGTACATATTTGTAAATTAAAAGGAGTGAAAAATATTCGCTGCGAGCAGGGTTCGAACCTGTGCGGGAACATCCCATTGGATTTCGAGTCCAACGCCTTAACCACTCGGCCATCACAGCGCCTTGTAAACCGACCCGGTAAGATTTCTTACAACAGACTCGATGAGGACATGTGCTCTCGGAAGTTATGTGCGGACTGAGAAGCCTGAGCTTTATGTCATCCAGATATTACCGTGTATTCTGCGCCATTTTATCAGTAATTCCTCTTCTATACACAGCTTCCTTATGTGTACGTAACCAGCGTGCTCATAGCTACCCCTGCTGGTCACAAGGCTGCAGTGCACAGGGTTTAGGGCTCGGAGTACCAGACAATAGCTAAGAATGTACATTTATTCTTGCGTCTCCGAGTCCGAGAAATAAAAGCTGTTGCTGAGGAACC
The DNA here is from genome assembly GCF_014858855.1 of Bufo gargarizans. Lineage (NCBI taxonomy): Eukaryota > Metazoa > Chordata > Amphibia > Anura > Bufonidae > Bufo > Bufo gargarizans. The sequence continues at coordinate 494,826,732 of NC_058081.1, read as the reverse complement.
CCTGCAAGATGTGAGCATAGCAAGCCCCATGGACATGCTGGCACTTGCAGTTCTTCCTCAGTATTGATTTTATAGCACTGTAATTTGCACATAAAAGTCTAAAATCCCCGGGACAAGATGATTTTAGTATAAATTATGGTCTACCTTGATAGTTTACCGCAATGTTATTTGCTCGAAGGGTAAAAATTAAAATCGTTGTTCCGATGTGACTAGATGTTACTGCAGAACCTGTTGTGACCTCCAGAGGGCGATGTTGACCACAGTTTGACACTACTACTGTAGACAGAAAAGACAGCCAGGCATGTCTAATCGATTGTACGATTTTAAATCCATGACAAGGCTGTGGAGGAAAACGGCCCCTCAAAATGTTAAATCTGTCCAAACTCCTAGAAGGGGTCCCAAGCGGGGACCCCCTCTGTGATGTCCATAGTAGACAAGCATTCCTGCAATCAGTATCAACTGGGAAGAATATGTAACAAGATCTGAAACGATTTTGACTATTAACCTTTTAAACCCCGGAGCCCCCCCCCCCCCCCTTGCGTTTTCATTTTGCGCTCCCTGCCTTCCCAGAGCCATAACTTTTTTTATTTGTCTGTTCACATAGCCATATCAGGGCTTGTTTTTTGTGGGACAAGTTACACTTTCCAACGCCACCATTTAATATTGCATATGATGTAGTCGGAAGCAGGAAATAAATTCCAAATGGGGTGACATAGTGATAAAAAAATTAAAAAGTTTTGTCGCTATATTTTGACCCCTATAACTTTTTTGTAATTATGTGTACAGAGCTGTAAGAGGGCTCATTTTTTGCGGGGAGATCTGAACTTTTTATTGGTACCATTCTGGGGTGTGTATGACTATTTGATATTTTTATACTATGGTTGTTTTTGCGCATCGCGACACCCGTGATGTGTATTATTATTTTTTTTTGTTCTTTTAGTTTTAATAGATTGCTATTGGAATCTATGATGATTTTACTAGTTTCCTATGGAGCCCTATTACAGGCAAGGGCTCCATAAGAAATACTATGCAGCAGCCTCCTGTCACTCACAAAGACAGGAGCTGCTGCACACAAACTCCGGCTCCTCCGATCGCCACACGGGGGAGCCAGAGCACCACCGAAAGCGCTCTCAGATGCCTCAGGATTGACTACGGCATCTGAGGGGTTAAATGTCTGTGATTGGCATTACTGCCAGTTGCCAACATGAGCTGCGGGTGTCTGCTATAAGTAGTGGCTATGGCGCGCGCAGCGCTCCGGAGCAGGCGCCATCTTTAAAGACCTGGCCAGCGCTGTACCATTACGGCGTTGGGGGGTGAAGGGGTTAAAGGAGTTTTCCAAGTTTAAAATATTTCACCCAGGATAGGTCATCTATATGAAAATCAGACAGCACTCCAAGTAAAAAAGCAATTGATGTTTACTCATACAAGAGCCTTTCTTGTATATGCTGAAACGTTGCCTTCCACATGGGTGAATAAACATCAGCATTTGTTTTTTTCCAGTGCCGCCATCATTTCCCTTTTATATATATATATATATATATATACACAGGGGTGTACATAGTAATTATGGGGCCCCATAGCAAAACTCAGAATTAGGCACCCCGAAAGGATTAAAATGACAGAACTGGAGCTAGTTCACACCTGTCAATTTGAGGAATGTAAAATTGGTATATATGGACAGGGCACTCAAAGAAATCGGGACCATGTGTACACACAAAGAAATTGATTTTATTAGACCGGATGAGGTCAAACAAGCAATAAAAACAATCACAAAATACATACTTACAATGGATAATACCCTAATATAGTATAGACAGTATTAAGACCATATATATACTTGAAGTGGCAAATGCAATATTCAATACATGTTGGATAAAATAAATTTGTCGATCAAATATTCGATATAATGTCCATAGAAAGGATATATCCTGAAAAAAAGTTCAAATATAAAATTTGATTTTAAAAAATCGGTGATGTAAATGTTCTGCAGAGAGTCAATTAAATAGTGTCTGATATATTCGCGACCAAGAAACACTTTTCTTATAATGATTTACCCACACCTGACCCAGCGGCGTCCCGCCTAAACAGGGTAGGTAGCGGCGTCCTGCTACTTCATAACTTGCAAGTTACTTTACCTTCCGATCGACTTCACCTTTCGCCAGACCTTGGAATATTCTTGCTCCCCAAACGTGCCTCCTTTGTTGTTTATGGCACTATTTTATCGGGAGATTTTCGCTAGTGGGCGATAATATCTCTTAGAAAGAAATCTGTGCTTTCAACTTTCGTCGATTCAAGCAACACTCCTCAGGTCACTGGCAGTAAATAGTCGGTGTTCAGTCTTTTCAGTACAGCAAAAAAGTGGGGGATGTCGTGGTGCGACATCCCCCACTTTTTTGCTGTACTGAAAAGACTGAACACCGACTATTTACTGCCAGTGACCTGAGGAGTGTTGTGTGTGTGTGTGTGTGTGTGTATACATATATATATATATATATATATATATATATACACACACACACACACAGTATATGACACACCCCAGCACTCCTACTAACCCTGTCCCTGCTACACATATATGGCACACCTAGCCTCAGCCAGCAGACACAGCAGTCACCTATGATTGTTGTAGTGAGCTCACTGTCTGCTGAGTCTGTACCGTCTCAGTTTGGTCCCAGGAAGAGTTAATCCCTACCTCTGGCGGTCACTGCTCAGGAGGAGGTCAGCGCAGTGAAGCTCTGCTGAAGTTGCCGGCCCCTCTCTGTAAGCTCTGCTGCTGTAATGATGCTGGAGGCATCAGGCAGTGAGGCAGCAGAGTGAAGACTGGAGGACAGGTCAGGTCATGGCCCCGAAAATTCAGCTGGTCAATAAGCAGAGCAGGGAACACAGCATCTCCCTGCTTATTTACCATCTCGGTATCTTGGGCAGATGGCAGTAGCTGCAGGGGCCAGGAGGAAGGAGGGGGGGGGGGTGCGTTTAGGTTGTAAAGGGAGCGGGGCAATTCAACCTGGCCGGGCCCTTCACACTCACGGGCCCAATAGCAACTGCCTAGTCTGCCTATATGGGCGGGACGCCAGTGTATATATACAGTACAGACCAAAAGTTTGGACACACCTTCTCATTCAAATAGTTTTCTTTATTTTCATGACTATGAAAATTGTAGATTCACACTGAAGGCATCAAAACTATGAATTAACACATGTGGAATTATATACATAACAAAAAGTGTGAAACAACTGAAAATATGTCATATTCTAGGTTCTTCAAAGTAGCCATTTGCTTTGAATACTGCTTTGCACACTCTTGGCATTCTCTTGATGAGCTTCAAGAGGTAGTCACCTGAAATGGTTTTCACTTCACAGGTGTGCCCTGTCAGGTTTAATAAGTGGGATTTCTTGCCTTATAAATGGGGTTGGGACCATCAGTTGCGTTGTGGAGAAGTCAGGTGGATACACAGCTGATAGTCCTACTGAATAGACTGTTAGAATTTGTATAATGGAAAGAAAAAAGCAGCTAAGTAAAGAAAAACGAGTGGCCATCATTACTTTAAGAAATGAAGATCATTCAGTCCGAAAAATTGGGAAAACTTTGAAAGTGTCCCCAAGTGCAGTCACAAAAACCATCAAGCGCTACAAAGACACTGGCTCACATCCGAACCGCCCCAGGAAAGGAAGACCAAGAGTCACCTCTGCTGCGGAGGATAAGTTCATCCGAGTCACCAGCCTCAGAAATCGCAGGTTAACAGCAGCTCAGATTAGAGACCAGGTCAATGCCACACAGAGTTTTAGCAGCAGACACATCTCTAGAACAACTGTTAAGAGGAGACTGTGTGAATCAGGCCTTCATGGTAGAATATCTGCTAGGAAACCACTGCTAAGGACAGGCAACAAGCAGAAGAGACTTGTTTGGGCTAAAGAACACAAGGAATGGACATTAGACCAGTGGAAATCTGTTCTTTGGTCTGATGAGTCCAAATTTGAGATCTTTGGTTCCAACCACCGTGTCTTTGTGCGACGCAGAAAAGGTGAACGGATGGACTCTACATGCCTGGTTCCCACCGTGAAGCATGGAGGAGGAGGTGTGATGGTGTGGGGGTGCTTTGCAGGTGACACTGTTGGGGATTTATTCAAAATTGAAGGCATACTGAACCAGCATGGCTACCACAGCATCTTGCAGCAGCATGCTATTCCATCCGGTTTGCGTTTAGTTGGACCATCATTTATTTTTCAACAGTACAATAACCCCAAACACACCTCCAGGCTGTGTAAGGGCTATTTGACCATGAAGGAAAGTGATGGGGTGCTGCGCCAGATGAACTGGCCTCCACAGTCACCGGACCTGAACCCAATCGAGATGGTTTGGGGTGAGCTGGACCGCAGAGTGAAGGCAAAAGGGCCAACAAGTGCTAAGCATCTCTGGGAACTCCTTCAAGACTGTTGGAAGAGCATTTCAGGTGACTACCTCTTGAAGCTCATCAAGAGAATGCCAAGAGTGTGCAAAGCAGTAATCAAAGCAAAAGGTGGCTACTTTGAAGAACCTAGAATATGACATATTTTCAGTTGTTTCACACTTTTTTGTTATGTATATATTTCCACATGTGTTAATTCATAGTTTTGATGCCTTCAGTGTGAATCTACAATTTTCATAGTCATGAAAATAAAGAAAACTCTTTGAATAAGAAGGTGTGTCCAAACTTTTGGTCTGTACTGTATATATAGTCATTAGACTCCCAGCCATCTGAGGCTCTTACGCTCAGTTGTATGGCCTCTTCATTGTTAACCTTGCATAGTTGCCTATGCAAGGGACTGTCCCTAATATTTATAGACAGCCCCTGCAAACTAGGGCTGTCCTCAGTTGAAAATGGGCAGGGCTTATCTGAGCCCCACCCATAAATGGGCACCACTGTGGCGGGGTCTACTTGTTTCAAATTTACCAACTGCAGTTTTTGTATGGCTTTGGTCCGTCTGCTTGCACCTGCTTTGTAACTCATAGGATGGAGCTGCAATACATTCAACAGCTGATCCTAAACAGTGATGGTCAGTTTGCAGTGTTCGCCAGTGAACACATGCGGGCTGCATCTTTAGTAAGGTAGACTCACCCGTCCGGGCGTCTGGCGATGCACAGGTAAGCCCTTACCTGTGCCAGGAGCCGGTCTGAAATCAAATGCAGTCACTGGGAGCAGGCAGTTCCGAGAACAGCTGCCGGGGGCCTTCATCGGGCTGTTCTCGGAACTGCCTGCTTCCGGTGACTGCATTTGATCTCAGACCAGCTCCCGGCACAGGCACAGGTTCGCTGGCGAACACTGCGAACTGACTATCACTGATCCTAAATACTCAGACCCAAATAAACTATGAAGAGGCCGCAGAGCTCACATGAGCAACAAAGCCCCTCCAAACAGCTGATCAGCGGGTTCCAACAGTCGCACCCTAACATCTGATACTAAGGGCCTAAAACCTGAAATCCCCTTTAAATTTCCATCATACAAAGCTAACCAACTTTTGCCTAATAAGTGATACTTGTGTGTATACAGATACTGATGAGCTCTACGAAGGATAAGTCACCATTATCAGATCGGTGGAGGTCCAGCACCCGGCACCCCTGCTGTGACATACTGCTTAGCAAGTATCACTTTCTGCTCCATGCCATAAATATACTGCATGGGAAGCATTACATTAACGCACCATGCTGTACATTTACGGCATGGTGATGGCAGCGGTTCAGGAACAGAGCAGTGCCCCAGACCAGGGCACTTGCAAACTGACTGCCTTGAATTCTGGTTAGAGACTTTGGAGAGATAAAGGAAGGCGCATAGTAATAATACATCCCAACTTTTTAAAATTAAGTCACAAAGAGGGACAATAGCTGTGTTTTTTTTTATACTAAGCCATGCCTCTAACTCCACCCAATGCCTAACTATACACACCCAATCCTGCCCAGTCCCCGTAATGCCCTCACATAGTAATTATTCCACCTTTGTGCCACCACGCGGTAGTTATGCCCACATTGTGCCCCTTCACAGTATTTATGCCCACATTGTGCCCCGTCACAGTAGTAATGCCCACATTATGCCCCTTTCACAGTAGTATTGCCCACATTGTGCCCCTTCACAGTAGTTAAACCATATTGTGCCCCCCACAGTAGTTATGCCCACAATGTTCCACCTCAAAGTAATTATGGCCACATTGCGCCACTTCACAGTAGTAAACACATACTGCGCCCCTCTACAGTAATTATGCACACGTGTCCCCTTCACAGTAGTTATGCCCATATTTTCCCCCTTGCAGTAGTTATGTGCGCATTTCCCATGTCACAGTAGTTATGCCAATGGGTGTTCCCTCACTATAGTCATGCCCACATCACCCCATCACAGTAGTTATGCCCATATTTGTCCCCTCATAGTAGTTATACTCATGTGTGCCCCCTCACCGTAGTCATGGTGCGCTGTATTATGATACTGTTGGACGTACTTAAACTACTATTCTGCACTTTAGTAAAGAGACATGTTTATTTTCTATGTCTGGCCTGGTTACTGACTCCTGCACTATATGCCAGCCCGTGCACCCAACACCTCTTGCCTTGCACCCACACCAAACCTACAACATCCAGGGCACCCCAACTATCATCAGGCAGAAGCCTAACATCAGAGTGCGCCCTTGCTACACTTCCCAGCTGCATTCATCGGACGCACCCCAGAGGCAGAAAATTGTTTCTATTGCGCAGTTGCTGAATGCAATAGAAGACAGGATGGGCGTGCACATTGCTGGCTGGATGGGGAGGAATTATCAGTGATGTCATATATTGGCGACTCAGCAGACAAAACAATACATAGCCACTGTTTACAGGAGCAGCAGCAAACCATAAAAAGGAAAAAGAAACACAACGTGGATCATTTACCATGGCCCCTTATGCCATTTTTGGCATTAAAAAACTGATGTATTCCTGTTGTGTGACTTTTTAAACACGTGTGTACCTAAATTTAGGCGCATGCAGTGCTTTTACGCTGCCCTGAACACTGGGGAGTGGTCGGTAGTGTGGAGTATGGCGGGGCCCAGTCATCAGCCCTGGTAAATTCACTAACATTTACACCAAGAAACTGACAATCTAGGGATAAGGACTGGAGGAGGATGTGTCTAATTTATGATGAGGCCTGCACCTCATCATAAATTAGCATACCTCCCAATCATCCCAGATTCGTCGGGACAGTCCCATATTTGAATGCCCACAGCTTATTTTAATTCTGCAGATTTTGGACATGGCTGTGGTTTTGTGTGCCGGCCTTGCAGAGGAAAAAAAAACACCATATTGGAGTTGCTTGGCGTAGGTCTGGCACATTTTAAGCCTGCACCCACAGTATTAGCATCACCAGTTCACGAGCTGACCACAATATAAGAGGACATGGCCCTGGCAGTTCTTTTGGAGGTATTGGCCCTACATTACCTCTGCTCTTTATTGCCACTATGGCCACCATCCTTCTCCTGAATTGTCTCCCCTTCCTCTTCGGCACCCCATCTGGATCCCAGGTCTTGTCCAACACATCATTATAGTTGGAGTCCTTACCTTTTATCAGACTGTGATATCTCATGGTGGGCTCCATGGCCCCCCTTCCGATTCTCTGCTTTGTAGTTGCCACGACTGCCTCTGTAGCTACTACTGCCTCACCGCCAATACCTTGGCTATGGGTGCCACTATTACCACCACCACTAAAAACAAAGCTATGCATGTGGTCTCATGCCTCCCCCTGAACCTCCTCCTTAGGGAAGTCCAAACACTGACTGCTTTCACACAAGTCATCAACAGGAAGACTCCCTTGACTATCTTCCATAGGGCATGGTGGGGTTTTGTTTTCTCTTCTTAGAAAAAAAGAAGGCGCCCCACTAGAAGGGGACGAGAGGACACCACTGACAGGCTTCTCTGGGACTGCAAGGAGGAGAGCCGGAGGAATGCTGTGATCCCCGGCTCCAAGGCACGGTGTCAGACTCAGAAGTCACCTCCATGTCATCCTTCTGTGACTGAGAGGAGGAGTGAGCCGTCCAATCCACAATCTTATCCTTTTTCTCCTCAATGATAATGTTGCACTACTACTACTTCTAGACAGGTAGCAATCCTTGCTCTGGAGGGACATGGCCTGGCCCTGGGTCTTTCGTTTGGAACCCTTCCGTATTCAAGAAATTTGGCCTAATGTACCTAATGTCTTATGTGGGTTTAAATATGCAGATTAAGACAAAAGATTTTTCTAGTGTAAAAAACAAATTGTCTACCTACTATGGGATTATTCCCACCCCCTACACACACACCAACACTTGAACTGTCTGGAGATGTCCTGTAAAAGAGTTGGGCCTACTGTTTGATGTGTGTTCACACAGATATTTAAAACGGTACTCTTTGGATTTTAAAACACGCACACTTGTATTGTGATTATACCCCTCCACAAACACCAACACTTGAACTGTCTGGAGATGTTCTCTAAAAGTGTTAGGCCGACAGATTTACAACAGTACTCTTTGGTTCTTAAAGCATGCATTGCGCATTTATATTTTGAGTATTCCCCCCATGCACAAACACGCACCAACACAAACTGCCTGGAGATTCCCTGTAAAAGAGTTGGGCCTACTGTTTGATGTGTCTTCCTAGAGAGATTTAAAACACTTGTCTCTGGTTTGTAAAACACATGTTGCACACTTGTATTGCGGTTATTTGCATCCCCCCTTACACCAACACTTGAACTATCTGGAGATGTCCTGTAAAAGAGTTGGGACTACTGTTTGATGTGTGTTCACACAGAGATTTAAAACAGTACTCTCTGGATTGTAAAACACACGTTGCACTCTTGTATTGCGATTATTCCCCCCTCCTTCCTCACACATCAACACTTGAACTGTCTGGAGATGTTCTGTAAAAGTGTTTGGCTTACTGTTTGATGTGTGATTGCACAGAGATTTAGAGCAATACTCTTTGGATTGTGAAACACTCATTTCACACTTGCATTTCTAGCATCCCCCTACCCACACACACACCAACACACTCAAACTGTCTGGAGATGCTTTGTAAAAGACTTGGGCCTACTGATTTGTTCACACAGAGATTTAAAACAGTACTCTCTGGGTTGTAAAACACTCATTGCACACTTGTATTGTGATCATTCTCTCCCACAAACACCAACACTTGAACTGTTCTGTAAAAGTGTTGGGCCTATTGTTTGATGTGTGTTCATACAGAAATTTAAAACAGTACTTTCTATTGTAAAAAACTTGTATTACAATTATCGCCCCTCCACTCCCTCACTCACCAACACTTGAAATGTCTGCAGATGCCCTGTAAAAGAGTTGGGCCTACTGTTTGATGTGTGTCCGCAAAGAGATTTAAAGAGGACTTGTCACAACTAAATGCAATGTAATGTAAAAGCACCATGCTGTAGAGCAGGAGAAGCCAAGCAGATTGATATATAGTTTTATGGGAAAATATTCAATAAATCATGTGATTTATACATTTATATATTTGCTTTTTTGACGACCTGTGAAGATCTATTGGTACAGGAAGGAGGTGTTTTCAGCAACTGATAGCATAAGATAACATAGCGTGCATAAGAGACAGCTGTCAGTCACTAATAACTCCTCCTTCCTGTACCAATGCTGTTCATTGAAAGTTGAAAAAAAAAGTTTTATGGAATATTTTCCCAAAGAACTATACATCAATCTGCTCAGCTCTTCCTGCTCTATAACATGCTGCTTTTAGATTGCATTTCATTTTGTGGTGACAGTTCTCTTTAAGACAGTACTCTCTGGATTGTAAAACACACATTTATATTGTAAGAGTATTTTATTTTAAGTACTGATAGGTTCTGTCCCCTTTAATTCTGCCTCTTTTATATTACTTTTTAATATCCTGTATAATAAAGATTCCCCTATAATGTAGTGGGTTAGAGAAGCACCCATCCCCCATTGTGTTGCTAAGAAGACATTGCTGAGTGCTCTCAGAGATATGTGTGATGCACACTGGAGGAGGGGCTGATAGGAATAACTCTGGTTTGCACACATACATTCAGGAACTCCACCTAGAACTTCATCCTAGGTAGTATGTAAGTATTGATTTGCCCTATCTCTTGTACACCCTGTGCTCATGTGTTCTAATGTGGTAGAAAGCCATGTGTTATAGTATGACCGACAGAGTTTCACCCCGTAATATTGCATATTTAGGTTAGTGATATATTAACTTTTTATTATTCCTTATGTGATTTGTCTCTGTTACCCCCCCACCCCCCCAAGAGTTGCTCTGTAAAAGAGTTGAACCTACTGTTTAATTTCTGTTCACCCAAAGATTCAAAACAGTACTGTCTGATTTTGTAAAACACATGTTGCACACTTGTATTACAACTTGCAATTATCCTCACCCAGCCTTATACCGAAACCATTGCTCAGCTGCAGCAGATATTGTTTTTGAAGTAAAATGCATTTGCTATAATGTAATGTGTTTAACTCAGATGGATATGATGCACTGAAAAATGATGTAGTCTGCAGCAGAATGCCAGTTTATTGTTTTACTGGCAAAAAGCGGGCAATAAGCCTCTGTAGAAACCTGAGGTTTCGGAAAAGACACAGCTGTCTTTCTATTCTAATGAAAAAAAATATAATGTTCTTGTAGGTGGCTGTTTTTGAATTTCTGCAGAAGCTGTAGCGGTATTAAAAGGCAGTAGCTGCAGCTAGAAGGCACTGCCTGTGCAAGCCATACCCAGCCGCAGTTGCCCTCTCCCTAAAAGCTTTCCCTGCTAAAATTTCCTATTCTACACATCTATTCTTCTTTCTAGTATTTTCCTTTACTGCCCCTGACACTAGGATAGATGTTTGACTGTGACTGTACATTTTTCCTAAGATCATTTTCTGTCATAGACCCATTCATCCTCATTCACAGCCCAACACAGAATGATGTTCTGCTTGGGAACCTCCTAGCTTGTTACCGCACTGATTGGCTCATACAAGCAATCTATCAACCTATGAGTCAATCAGTGCAAGCCCTCCACCACTTCCTCTAAGGGTCATGTGAGTATCCTTCTTCTTCCCTCATGTTTTTTCCAGACGACATATACACTAAAATAGCGATGAGCGCAGTTTTACTGGATTTATCTGAAGCAAACTTTAAAAGCTTCTGCTACTCTTTGCGAACAAATATTTGTGAAATTCGTAACAAACCTGGTTCAATACCAACTAGTTCACTCATCCTTATTCCTCATGCACATGACAGTGCCGTTTTTTGCGGTCCACAAACCGCGGATCTGCAAAAAACGGAAGGTGCCTGTGTTGCCTTCCGCAATTTGCGGAACGGAACGGGCGCCGGCAATATAAATGCCTATTCTTCTCCGCAAATCGCGGACAAGAATAGGACACGTTATATTTTTTTTTGCAGTGCCGCGGAACAGAGCCACGGATGCGGCTCCATTTAAATGAATGGGTCCACATCCGAGCCGCCAAAACGGCGGCTCGGATGCGGACCCAAACAACGGCCGTGTGCATGAGGCCTAAGTCTGAAGACTTTCCGAATGCACCATATGCTTCTCCACAGGAGCTCATTCAATTACCCCTTTACACCTGTTCACACCTGATTTCTTTGCATTATTTTTGTCTGCTTTTCATTTTAAAAATAAAAACAATTAATAATTTAACTCAGAGCATGTTTTGAAATAATACCCTTTGTTAAGCCATGCCTTTACCCCTGAGGTCTGAATTTATTTAGAGAATGTAGTGTCTTGTGTATGAATGCATAGATCCCAACTTTCTAAACGAATAAAGAGGCACACATTGTGTGGGGTGCAAAGCGCGGCTGAACAATTTTTTTTGCGCACTAGGCCACGCCACTAACTTCACTCCAAAACATAACTATGCACCTAATCCCAACCAGTCCCCTTAAATCGGTTCTCCAGGAATAAAAAAAAAAAGAAAATACTTAAATATTATTTTATTATAAATATATTCTTAAATACCTTTCATTACTTAGAATGGCTTGTTTTGTCTAGGGAGCAATCATCAGGAGAAATAAAATGTCTGCCGTCCTATTAGTACACACAAAACCTGTCCTAATCACACAGCAGGACAAGTTACTTCACCACAATGATCCACAGTGCTGCCTCATCCTCCTCTTTGCTCTGCTTGTCAGGGATTATGATCCTGAATACAGGTGAATCTATGTGGGAATGGAAATGATGAAGGAGACATGAGAGGAGAGTGAGGTGGGGCTAATGAGCAGCAGCACTTGTATGCAGTCTCCATTACCATAGTCTCTCTGTACTTCATGTCTCCTCATGAACTAAATTCCCCAGAGATTCAGCTAAAGTTCTTATCATCTGTATTCAGGATCATAATCCCTGACAACTTGAGCAGAGAGGAGGAGGCAGCTCTTTAACTCAGTGTTGTAAAGTAACTTGTCCTCATGTGTGATCAGGACAAGTTTTGTGTAAACTAATGGGACAGGGGCCATTTTGTTTCCCCTGATGATTTCTCCCCAGACAAAATAAGCCATTATAAATAATGAAAGGTATTTGAGAATATATTTGCAATAAAGTAATATTTAAGTATTTTCATTTTCTTAATTCCAGGAGAACCCCTTTAATGCCCACACATAGTAGTTATTTTTTAAAAATAATTGTATATTTATTAAATAATATAGAAATGAAAATACACATTTACAATAGATTCATGCACAATAGTACAAGGTAAAGGATGAAACATGAAGTACATCACGTTAATATTGATTGAGCACTTGTAACACTCGATAATAATCAATGATGAAAAATGAGAAACCGAGCTGAAATATAACAATAAAGTTTACTAAGGGAGACTGTGTCTATCTTTAATCAGTCCAAAGTAGGACCACTTAGCGGTATATCCTAGAACAAGAAGACATCAGGTAGTAGTGGAGGAGTCTTAAAGACCCAAAGGCCCAGAGCTTCTCAGCTAGTAATGATTTACCTAACTAATAACCAAAAGACAAGACAAATAACATAGACAAAGACACAAGGGGGGGGGGGACACACCTCTTTCTCATGAGGTCGTTAAGGTGGCCTTGTGGCCCAGTAATTATCCCACAGATCCAATATGGCATTGAAGAGTATTATTTTGTCCTGAAACATGGCTGTGGAATATTCCATTGTTTGGACCACCATCACCCTAGCGTACAAATCAGAAACCCGTGGCGGTTCAGGGCTTTTCCAAGCTCGAGAGAACAATGAGCTGCTGTTAGTATCAATAGTAATAACTTAAGTGAGTGTTTTTTTACTTGAATGGGGACCACTTTAAGCAGGAAGGACATAGGGTCAGGTCGGATTTCCACTGCAATAATATCACTCAGGAGGGTGCCTACTCCGGTCCAATAGGGGCGTATCTTGGGGCAATCCCAGAAAATATGAGGCAATGTACCCCTATGTAAGCCGCATCTCCAGCAGTCTCCCAAGACTACTGGGCTCATTCTATGGAGGAGGTCAGGAGTGTGGTACCAGTACATTAAGATTTTATATTGGTTCTCCTGATCTCCTGATGAAGTACCAACATAGAGGATTTCGCTGCCCTCCTCCATATAAGGTGCCAAAGTGCGTCTGGTAAGGCCCTCCCCAGATACTCCTCCCACCGCACCATGTAGGAGTGCCTTTGAACCCGATCAGGGAAGGGAGTCAGCAATATGGAGTAAATCTCAGAAATTAGACCTTTCTCATGTACCCCTTCCCTGCAAAGGCGTTCAAGGGAGGGAGGGAAACTGTGATCCCTGAAAAAATGGAGTGAACGAAGTGACTAATCTGGATATAAAAGTAATTGGAGGAGGGGGGGAGATCATATTTAGTCTGGAGGGTAGAAAACGGCAAAAGGTCCCTAGTGAAGGGGTCCACAATATCTGCAAACCGAAACACACCCCGCTGAAACCATGGTCTCGTTGTGGATGTGGTAAGACTAGTAGGGAGCGTAGGGTGATACGAAAAGGAGGTCATGGCAGAGTGGTTAGAAACCAGAGGGAATTTGCCACTGCACTGCTGCCATATGAGTCTAGTACAAGCCATGGGCACTAAGAGATCTTTAATGGGTAGGGTCTTGTGAGATCCAGACCATAGCATGGAGTTAGGATGTATAGGAGCTAGCCAGAGTCTTTCTACTTGCACCCAGACAGAGTATGGGTGCAAGGAAGCCCAGGCTGTGACAGAACGTAGCTGGGCCGCCCAGTAATATTTGGACAGATCCGGTACCCCTAGTCCACCCTGATGCCTACTAGATAGAAGGACTGACCGTGGGATTCTATGACGCCTTCCCGCCCATATAAATCTAAGGAGGTGAGATTGAATGGATCTCAGATCTTTGAGGGGAACTATAATCGGTAAGGTCTCAAAAAGATACAGAAGCTTAGGCAAGATCGTCCAATGAGAGAAAGTGGACCTGGCAGGTGAGGGGGATTGGGGAGGGAGAGGGATCTATTGAGCCGGAACAGAGGAGTCGAGGTGGGCCCTTCAGATAGCCCGCACCGTAATGCAGCAACAAGAAAGCAATAAAGGGCTTAACAGAAATAATAAACAACCAATATGGGGGCCCATCAGAGACAGTCGATTCTGAGGGCGTGAAGGATTAAGGGCAGAGTTCAGGACGACGAAGTCCTCCAAGCCATTGGCGGTCAGGCAGATGGATGATGCCCTGATGACGGAGGAGACTGCGGAGAAGAGGATGCACTTGGACCAGGTCTTCTTTTCCTGGTTACAGGAGACCAAATGCGTGATGGCGGAAGCGCTGGTGACTCAAACTCCAAATCCAACATGTCGGGGATAGGAATTCCGAGCGATTCGCAAAAGGGGTGAAGATCATGTGTTCTTTCTTGATGATGGACCATCAGGGCAAAGGGGAATCCCCAGCAATAGGCAATCTGGCGGTCCCTGAGTGATGTGAGGAGAGGCTGTAGATGTCTCCTTTTCTGGAGTGTGAACCAGGATAGGTCAGGAAACAATTGTACCGGAGCGCTATCAAAGTTGCGTAAAGATCTCGCCTTAGCCATGATGGCTTCTTTAAGGGTGAAGTCGTGGACACAACAAATTATGTCCCTAGGACGTGCAGCAGAGCCCTTGGGCTTGAGTGCTCTATGAGCTCTGTCCAGCTTGATCTTATGCGAGGGTGGTTGTCCCAAGATCATGTTAAATATGGCTTCTAGTGTGGCAAAGAGATCCTCGTCTCCGGTAGCCTCCGGAAGGCCTCGTACCCGGATATTATTCCGGCGGCCTCAGTTGTCCAAGTCCTCTAAATGCCGCCCCATGCCCCTGAGCACAGCCGTTTGGGCAGAAATGGATTCATGAAGAGTGGATATGTATTGCCTAGTGTCGTCATGGGCATTTTCCAGGGAGTCCACCCGGTCCACCACCTGTTTAATATCAGTGCGAACTGCTGCAATTTCAGCTCTGCAGGCTTCTGTACCTTCAGAGATCAGAACCCGAAAGTCCTCTTTTGTAGGAAAACTGCTAAAATAGCTCGCCCAGGGCTGTGGAGGTTCAGACAGGGGTGGGGGGTCCATAACAGCAAGTGATGGAGGGCATGGGGATCTGGCCCAGATGTCAGAAGGGAGAGGAGAGCTGCTGTCCCCTTGATCCAGCAATGGTGGGGCTGGGGACTGATTATTTTGCCAGGGCTCATGCAGGGGGATCCTAGGAAAGCTAGGTGCAGGGTCCACTGGGGTAGTATCTCGTCCCCTAACAGGAGCCACAGTACCTTTGCGTGATGTCTCCCTCTGAGGGGTGAATCCAGGAGCCATCATGGTGGGATCCCTCCTTTCAGCAGCTGCTGGCCGAAATTCCAGGGCAGCCGGTGAGAGCCCCAGCTCTGATATTCAGTGCGAGGACACCACCAGTGGCAATCCAGTCCCTTGGTGAGCTCCAGCAGAGGTTTGCAGCGCTGGATCACGCTCACTGCTCATAGCGCCGGAGTCAGGCGGGGGAAGGGAGGAATGGCGGGAGGCCCTCTGTGCCTTGGGGCTGCGCGGTGGAAGCGCTGGACCCGGAACGCGATCCCCGCACTGTTCAAGGGTCCTGGCAGGTGAGGGGGATTGGGGAGGGAGAGGGATCTATTGAGCCGGAACAGAGGAGTCGCTGGCCAGAAAGCTTCGGTGCGGGCAGGAGCTGGTCTTTCAGGCGGCCATCAGAGCAGCGTCCGTACACGCCCCCCCACACATAGTAGTTATTTCCCCTTCATGCCACCACACAGTATTTATGCCCACATTTTGCCCCCTTACAGAATTATGCCCACCTGTGTCCCTAGTAATATGCCCAATTATGTGCCCCCTTACGGAATTATGCCCAGCTGTGCTCCCAGTAATATACCCTATGTGCCCACAGTAATATGTCCAGTTATGTGCCCCCTCATAGAATAATGCCCAGCTGTGCCCGCAGTAATATGCCCTGTTATGTGCCCCCAGTAATATGCCCAGTTATGTGCCCCCAGTAATATGCCCAGTTATGTGTCCCCAGTAATATATGCCCAGTTATGTGCTCCAAGTAATATACCCAGCTGTGCCCTGAGTAATATGCCCAGTTATGTGCCCCAAGTAATATGCCCAGCTGTGCCCCAGGTAATATGCACTGTTATGTGCCCCCAGTAATATGCCCAGCTGTGCCCACAGTAATATGCCCTGTTATGTGCCTCAAGTAATATGCCTAGTTATGTGCACCCTCACTGAATTATGCCCAGCTGTGCCCCCAGTAATATGCCCAGTTGTGTGCCACCTGATGGAATTATGCCCAGCTGTTCCCCCAGTAATATGCCCTGTTATATGCCCCCAGTAATATGCCAAGCTGTGCCCCTAGTAATATGCCCAGTTATGTGCCCACAGTAATATGCCCAGCTTTGCCCCCAGTAATATGCCCTGTTATGTGCCCCCAGTAATATGCCCAGTTATGTGTCCCAAGTAATATGCCTAGCTGTACCCCCAGTAATATGCCCAGATATGTTCCCACAGTAATATGCCCAGCTGTGCTCCCAGTAATATGCCCAGTTATGTGCCCCCTCATGGAATTATGCCCAGCTGTGCCACCACTAATATGCCCTGAGTAATATGCCCTGTTATGTGCCCCGAGTAATATGCCCAGTTATGTGCCCCAAGTAATATGCCCAGCTATGCCCCCAGTAATATGCCCTGTTATGTGCCCCCAGTAATATGCCCAGTTATATGCCCCTCACAGAAGTAAAAAAAATAAACATCACATACTTAGGCCTCGTTCACACTTCAGTGTTTAGTCAGTGATTTCCATCAGTGATTTGTGAGCCAAAACCAGGTGCAACTCTAAACACAGAACAGGAGCAGATCTTTCCCTTCTACCTCATGTCTGTGGAGGCTCCACTTCTGGTTTTGGCTCACAAATCACTGATGGAAATCACTGACCAAACACTGAAGTGTGAACGAGGCCTTACCTTGTTCCTAGCAGCAGCAGTAGGACATTTGCTGCCCTGGTTTGTGGAGGAGGAGCCAAGGCTGACTGCTGGCCGGCCCCGCCCCGCGCACAGACCAGAGGTGTTTAGAGACGTCAGGGGGGAGGAATAATGAAGCAGGGAGCTGATGCAGAAGCTGCCGGAGAGAGGTACATACCCAGGCTCGGACTGGCCCACAGGGGTACAGGGGAAACCCCCGGTGGACCCCTGAGCAAGGTGGGCCCCTAGTCTCCCACCCCCTGCACAAGTGGCACATGACACATTAAACTTTCTGCACTACATACATATATTCAATGTACAGAACCGCAACCAGCCTATAGTCATATAACAAACTTGTTAGATTATTTATTATATTTGAATGTATCTGTAGGGTGGGCCCCCAAAATACATTTTACTGGTGGGTCCTAGGTACCCCAGTCCGACACTGTACATACCTCCCTGTACCGGAACAGGGGGACAACCACTGCAATCTGGGACTATCCCGCCGGATCCGGGGTGGTTGGGAGGTATGGTGAATGTAGTGTATTAGTTTAGGGGGTAGTGCTTGGGGTGTGTATTTGTTTTTGCAGGTCTACATTTATTTAGCGGTTGGAGTCTGAGTCTGCATTTATATAGGTGGTGGGGTCTGGGGTCCGTAATAATTTAGCATGTCTAGTCTGAAGTTTGTATTAGTTTTAAGGATTTTAGGTCTGTATTTATTAAGGGCCAATTTACACAGCAGATTTTAATTTCTGCCATTGTTCACTTTGCTGTAGACCCTCTCGCAGCTTAGCTCCACTGAATTGAGCTAAACTGCAAGTGGACACCCTCTGTGACTCCAAGTGGCTGATGTGTTCACATGGCACCAAAAGGGAACATGTCCCTTCTTGGCGTGGTAGTGGCTTTAACACCTTCCCAACAGTCCACCGTACGTGTATGGCAGATGTCGGATTGTTAAAGATGGGGCCCGCTCTTGAGTGGAGTGAGCTCCATAGCTACTGGGTGACTCCTGTGGCATAACTGCATAATCGTGGACATTTAACCCTTCAGATACTGGGGGTTAAATCGGGGAAGGTGTTCCATGTCAGTAATGAGCCATAGCCTGTACTAGGCTTCTAGGCTCATTACTAGGCTTCTAGGCTCATTAGTTACTCATTCAAGCCAGCAAGTGGCAGCACTGAATTGTAAAATACTGATATATGTATAGGGTAATGGAGAAAATTGCATTATGCTATACAAATTGCAATCTAATGATTGCATGTTGGTGTCCCCTTGGGAACCTTAAAAAAAAGTAAAATAACGTTTTTAAAAATATAAAAAAATTAAAAGTATATAAAAATTCAAATCATCCCCTCTCCTCAAAATCTAAATAAATAACAATAAAAAGTCTGTCTTGTCTGTCCTGTCTTGATAACCCCACAAGCTATGTTATTATATGCTATGCCTGTAATTTGAAATATTATGGGTCATGTTATGTAGTTATTTTGCCTTTATAATCTGCCCAATAAACAGATTGAACCATAAATAAACAATAAAAACATAAACATCATGAGCATCGCTGCAAGCAAAAATGCCTGTACTATTAAAATATTTTAAAAACTTATCATGTACGGTGAAAGGTGTAACAGAAAAAAAAAATTGATGATTTGCTGTTTTTTCATCACTAAAAGATGAAAAAGTTATACACACCACAAAATTATTATCAAAAACTACAGCTCGTCCCGCAAAAAATAATTCCTCACACATCTCTGTAGACTTAGCTATAAAAAAAAGTTATGGGAGTCAGAATATGGCGTAACTGACTGGCTTGGAGAATGAAGAGCACAAGTCAGTTTTACCGCATAGTGAATGCCGTAAAAACAAAAAAACTTAAAACTGTGGCAGCGTATTTTTGCAGCTTCCTACTACATCCTATGCAATATTAAATGGTGCCATTATAAAGTATAATTTGTTCCACAAAAAGCAAGTCCCCATACGGCTATATGAATGGAAAAATAAAAAAGTTATGGTTCAGGGAAGGCGTGAAAAATGAAAACTCAAAAATGGAAAATCCCTTTGTCAGGAAAGTGTTAACCTCAAGCTGCACTGTGATTAGCTTCTATGGGTGACATGGGCAGTTTTTTTTGGGGGGGGGAGGGGTCGTTATGTCAATTCTGAAAAATGGGGCCCATAGTGCGTTGTCTTCTTAGCGTGCGCTAGTAGAATATATTCCTAACCTTTATGAGAGATTGGTCTATACACAAAGTGCACATAAGAAATTCTCTTTGATTTTCCCCCAAATCTCTAGCTATAAAAAGCACTCTGCAAAGTTTACAATATATATGGATCCCTGACTAAAAATAATGATTTTCTTCTGAAAACGTGGTGTAATTTTTTTTTTTCACTGCCATTTTGCAGCTGGATGAGATGTTGCTGAATAATTGTGTGTTTCACTTAATTTATTAAGAATCGATTGTAGATCTGTAGTTTAATTTTCAGGTTTACACTTCCTCAGAGTGGACAGCGGCTTATATATGAGCGCTACAATATCTGATTTATGAATACTCCTCCGATTGTTATTCAGCCACTGTAAAAGATGGCATAAAAAACTTTACAGCGGAGTGGCCCCAGATAAAGTGCTGCATGTATGATACGTAGATGTTTCTGTGCTGGTCAATATTTAAAGGGAACCTGGCACCATGAAAATGCAGCATGTTATAGAGCAGGAGGAGCTGAGCAGATTGATATATATATATATATATATATATATATTTTAGTGGGATTCAATATAACTTGTATTTCGTTCATTGAAATTCCTGCTGATTCTGGGCTTTGAAGTCAAAGAGACGGTCCTATCAGTGACATCCTTCCCTCTATGACTATGTACACATACTGTATGTCAATCACTGATAGGACCGTCTCCTTGCCTTCAAAGCCCAGTATGAACAGGAATTTAAATTAATAAATGACAAGTTATTAATAATCTTTTCCCACAAATCTGTTTATATCAATCGGATCCTGCTCTTCCTGCTCAGGACAATCTCAGGACAGTTGATCAATATCGGATCAGTGCACCCCTGTTGATCAGCTGCTTGAAGGGGCCATGATGTGTCCTGTGGATTGGTAATCAATATTATGAAACTGGGCATCCCCTCTAAGGGAAGCCTGTCAGCAGGTGGTGGTCATTAATTCTTTTTATGATGGTCTTTAATGGGCTTTATTGTAGGCCGCTGCCTTTTTACGGTCGTCTGGAATAAGTGCTGCACGGGTCTCCTGTGCAGCGGAGAGCAGGAGCCCAGCTCTAACATGAAAGCTGGCTTCCTGCTCTAATGGCCTAGATCCGCAGAAGTGCCGATCCGGTCCATTTAACTTCTTAGATGCTGCGGTAAATAAAGCCCATGACATCTAAGTGGTTTCGAGGAAGGGAGCTCCCTCTCTTTCCTATTTCTGAGCCTGGCAGCCTGGGGCCTAATGAAGACCATAGCCTGCGTGCATTGTATTCCTGTCAGGCTCTGCCTCTGTGGCGCACCCTGATGGTGACTGTCAGTGTAACACTGAGTGTATAATGCATTGTACTGTATAGCCAGTATAATGCATTATAGAAGGGATCAAAAGATTGTATACTAAAGTCCCCTTGTGGGAATAATAAGTGGCAAAAAAGAGTTAAATGAAGTTTTAGTTAAAAAAAATCTCCAAGTTAAAAAAGAAAAAAATATGAAAATGCACCTTTTCCATTGAAAATATTTTCATTGTAAAAAACTGCAAAAATAAAATCTCTACATATTTTTCATTACGTCTGCATTATATAATTATCATGTATAGGGGCATAACTATAAAAGGCTGGGCCCCATAGCAAATTTTTAAATGAGACCTACCACCCTTTTCAGAGCAACTTCTCAGCAAACCCTCCTCCCACCAGATAGTCAAGACCGCCAACACTTGCCAAAACCTCCCCACCTACTCAGAGGGTATGCTTTCTTAGTGTTCCAACACAGTAGTTTTGTCCACTTAGTGCCATCATACAGTAGTTATGCCCCCTTACTCTCCTCAAACAGTGCTTATGCCCTCTTACTGCCCCCACACACTAGTTATGCCCCCTTACTGCCCTCAAACAGTAGTTATGCCACCTTATTGCCCCCCACACAGTAGTTATGTCCTCTTACTGACCCACACAGTAGTTATGTCCCATAGTGCCCCCATACAGTGGAATGGTAGAATCCCTGTTAGTGCCCCCACAGTAGCTATGCCCCATAGTGCCCCTACATTGTAGTAATTCTCCATAATACCCTCACACAGTAGTCTAGCCCCATAGTCCCCCCACAAAGTAGAATTCCCAGGACGGCGATACAGACGATTGCTGCGGAGGGGCAGTGGAGAAACATCTCCCTTCCCCTGCATCGTGTCCCTGAAAGTGGCATGGAGGTCAGTATATGTGGTTATTTTTTTCATTTACACTATAGTGTTGCCCAGTATGGGGAAGGGGTGAGAGGAGCACTATGGGGGCATCTACCGGGGGACCTATCCTATATACTGGAATTATATAATGGCGCACATGGGGGCTCTATAGAGAAGGGGGTAGCACTATGGAGGAATCTACTAGGGGGCCCTATCCTATTTACTGGAATTATATACTGGCATTCATGAGAGAAGGGGGGAGAGGAGCACTATGGGGACATCTACTGGGGACATTATATAGGGGCATTTTACACTGGCACACATCATGGGGACACTATGTGGAAAGGGGGAGAGTAGCCTTATTCGGGCATCTACTTGGGGCACTCTATAGGGGCATTTTATGCTGGCACATTATGTCAGACACCATTGGGAAAGCACTATGGGGGCATCTACAGTCGGCGCTATACAGGAGTATTTTATACTGGTGTAAATTATAGGGCACTATGGGGAGCTTAGCTCAACTGGGGGCACTAAAAAAGTTTTTTTTGTATTGGCACACAGTAGGGGGCATTTGCACACATTATGAGGGCACTGTGGGGACATTGGCTCCACTGGGGGCACTAAGAGGATGTTTTTTTTTATATTTCCACACAAGGGGCATTTTTTTTGTACTGGCTTGCATTATAAGGGGGGCATTTTTCTATTGTCACACATTATAAAGAGAATTATTACTACTAGGGGCATTATGGTGGGCTTCTTTACAATTGGGGGATTATGGGGAATATGAATACTATTATGGGCACTATGGGAGCATTATTACTTCTGGGACACAGTGGGAACATTATTACTGTTGTGCAGTTTGGCAGAAAATGATTTCTATTGGTGTGACTTTGGAGAGCACTATTACTGTGGGGGGCACCCTGGCACAATATCAGATTAGCATAATTATTTTTGTGGAACATTATGTTTACACTGTTAGTGTCAGGGACACTATTTGCTCGGCACAGTTATTTCTTAAGGCATTGTGCCAATAATTATTGAAGAAGGCACTATCTGTGTAGTATTTTCAGGGGGACTGTTTCTGCAGTATAATATAGAAGAGCACAACGGGCACAGTATTGGGGGTGGGAAGATGGGGTGGTCAGAAGGTGGGAGGATGATGGAAAACTAGAAAACTAAGATATCGCTTTGTCAAACTCTGCAGAGAGAATAGATGCTGAAATAAATCATCATGGTGGTCTGGTCTGAAAGGAGAAGATGAGGACAGAGAACATCTGCAAGACGTCACTGAATGTAAGAGGTATGTGGTGCTGTATTAGGCTACTTTCACATCTGCGTCAGTGATTCACTAGATCCGGCACTGCTGGATGCAGATAGAATGCCCGCCGACCCCATTAACTATAATGGGTCCAACAGAGATTCGGCCTCAATCTGGCAAAAATGCTGAGAATCGGCGGGACACAAACAGCTGCATGCTGCAGTTTGTGTCTAGCCAATTTATTGCATTCTCTGCTGGATCAGGTGGCCAGATCGTAGTGCTGCAGGAATGAAAGTAGCCATTCCTGGTATGCTTTGTATTGCCGTATGTAATGTTAGGAGGAAATAGGTTAGGTTGAGAATTTGGTTGGGGGGGGGGGGGCCTCTGCTGTCTGTGTCCGCCCCTATCTGGCAGGATTATACAAAACCCAAGGGTGAGAATGTATACACAGGGATACCTATCTAAACTGTTTGCTTTACAGAAAGAAACTCACCAGAGATGCCCATTGTCCTCTTTATTGTTTAATTTGGCCATTGAGCCTTTGGCTAGATTTCTATGTGAATCAGATTTGTTTCAAGGTATCATGTTAGGCAAGCGCCAGGTAAAAGTGGCATTGTTTGTGGATTATATTATACTTTTCATCAACAACCCCCGGAGGGTAGTCGATGATATAATGAGAGAACTAACCCAATTCACCACCTATTCAGGATATAAAATAAATATTCACAAAAGCGAACTGTTACCCTTGATAACCAAGGGGACACAAACAGATTTGAAAAATTGGAAGTCAATTTTTAAGATTACTTACACACATCTCACATATTTGTGTATAACTTAAATTATCTGCCGTTCATCAAGAAAATTAATGGGCAATGGGAAAGATGGCACAATTTGTCTTTACCAGTCCTTTGTCGCTGTCATCTCATCAAAACGATGAGCTTCTCCAAACTGCTTTATCTCCTCCAATCAATACGCTTGCTCCTGAAGCATCTAGATATTGGTAGCTTGGAAAAAGCCTTCTCCAGATTTATTTGGAGAGTTGGTTTCCCAAATTTAAGGTATAATTACTTGGCATGTCTGGGACGACACCTCATAGATTGAAGGAATGGGACATCATATTACTCGAATATACTTGTGGAAATGGATTTAGCTGACCCATGGGATGTTAGAGCCATAATACATAATAAACTATCCATTTTCCCGCCAAACATTAAACACTCATTAGCTTTTCAAGATACTATACTGGCGTGGAAGATACTTACCAGATTTCCAAACATTTACCATTATTGGGTAATCCTAGCTTTTTGCTGGGGCAAAATGGATTAATATATTCTCATTGGGCTGCTAAGAGCATTAAAGTGCTGGAGGACCTGTTACATTTGGGGTAGCAATGCTGGGCATCCCCACAGGAACTCTCTACAAGACTTGGCCAGGAGGGGTCTAATTTTTTACAACCACTCCAGGTGAAGTCTTTTTGTAAGCAAAGATTGAGTGACATGACCAAAGAATGGGGATGCACTTATCAGGAGTCACCAAAAGACCAGTCTGTCCCAAATGTACCATACCCTACGTGATAGTTTTCTTAATATCCAGCCAGATAATGTTTACAAAAAGTGGGAGAATAGTTTGATACTGGGGCAGTCTGCACTATAATAACAAAAGGCTTACAAGTGGTAATGACCCACATAGTAAATGAAACTTGGAGAGAGTCTATCTTTAAGATAATCTGGCAAGCTTTATATGCCTTTGATCTCCATTATAGTCCAGCTAAATTTGAGCGCTTGACAAAATGAGGTCTAAAGGGATCAGATCTGAGGCATGGTCTATGGCTATGCCCCAAACTGACACTATTTTGGGAGGAGGTGGGTATGTTGATGAGTAAAATGTGCAAGTTTCAGGGCCAAATCCAGGAGACCATGGTTCTTCTTTATTCTGATTTTATACTGAAAAACTCAAAACAAAGTCTCCACAGTATCCCTGTAATAGGACATTTGTTACTGATGGTGGCAAAAAAAATGCTGTTTGAAAAACTGGCTATTACCAAATGGTAGAACAAATTGCAAAGGTCTACTATTTAGAGAGACTAAAATATAAAAATCAAACACTAGAGAGATTTTTCAGCAAAAGGAGGGACTTTATTATAAACTATCTGTCCCAAAGAGAGAGAACCTGTAGCCTCGCTTGGTCCTCCTTCTTGATTCTTTGATGCCTGGAAAATTAAAAGGAAATGAAAGGGGCCATGGGAGCTCTAGGTGAGAAACTAAGATAGATTGTAATTGTTCCTGTGGAAGATATGAGGTACGAAAGCTCAAGGTAAGGGTAGGGAGGAAGAAGAATGGTGAGAGGGATGAGGATGTATTTTCATGTCTTTATTCTTTTTGTATATTATGATTATTTGGAATAAAATGTTTTTATAAAATTGTAATAATTTTTTAAAAATTACATGCAATTGCAAAAGTATTCAGATCCAGGTCCTCGTTTTAAAAATATGTTTCATGGGGCAACCCTTTTAAGGTCTTTTTATGTGGGCCAATAGAAAATTATTGGGTACAAACCAAGTAATTGAGCAGAGGAGAAAGCTGCATTTAAACACAGCAAAAATGAACTCTCCGTGGGGATGAGCAATCCCTACTGCAACCACCTATCCCCATACAAATTAATTGCGGCAATTATAAGGAAAGAATGTGCATATTACTGCTGAACCCCAAAAATTTCTCTGATCTTGGCCTGTGTAAAAAGTCCTTAGCAGTCCTTAAAAAAAAACAAAAAACTTACAGTAGCAATCGCTTCTCCTCAGCCCTTATGCAACATCTCAGCCTCCTCTTAGATTTTATGTGATCTGCTAAAAAAAAAAGTTCAAGCTTTCTTATGTGAGCCATAAAGCTTCACGAGCCCCTTGTAGTTAATCAAATTGACTCCATGATTTGACGAGTCGGAAAATACTGATCGTGCAGTTTGTACATTTGCTCCTGCTAGCACAATGTAAAGGCAGAACTGCTGGGTCTTACGTTTGCCATGGCAGGACCTCCTTAAAAATATTGACTTGTGGCCTCTTTTATGAGCTGGTTGACTTAAAGAAAAAAACAATCTAACACAATCAGCACCCATGGGTATCCATTACACACCACAGCTATCACTCCTACAAGGTGTTAAGGCCTTGGATGATCTGATTGTGGATAATGATAGGAAAGCTGTTTCTTGCTTGGAGCAGGTTTTTTTAACAATACAGAGCTTAGGGTTTTAAAGGTGCAGCGGCTGACACTTAGTTTTATTGATGCAGCCTTTTAACCACACACGTTATGCTTCCCACAGTGATTATTTGCTTTCTGTTTTATGGTGGGTTTGTATTTTCAGAGCTTTTTCAAGTGTGCAAAATGGCAGCTGTCTCCACTCAAAGGGACAATTTATAGGAATTATCAGGAAACAATACTAGGATATTGGATAGGAAAAAATATATCTACCGTATATTAGCTACTGGGATAGATTGTATACACTAGTTACATTGCAATATAAAAGGCAGATTTTAGAGTAGAATGACAGCAAGCCTTTCAGCTTCACTGATTCCTATGGATGAACAGGGGCATTGTAGAGGGTGGCCAACTGGACAATTGTCCTGAGTCCCTTTTTCCTCAAGGACTGGCCTCCAGGACCAAACAAAGTAAACATTCACTGCTCTGGACCAGCAAGAACTTTACTATTAGCTCCTTTACTGCCCTAGACCACAGGCACTTTACCATTAACCCTAGAGATGAGCGAATTAAGGTTGATGAAGTGGAATTTGATCCAAATTTCAGGAAAAATTTGATTCGCACAGAAGTCGAATTTCGTCACGCCGCGCTAAAATGGCTTCTGCACGTGTTAGGACATGGAGCAAAGAACTCTGGGAACGAGGGATCACCCACAATGCCATGCATGCAGCCAATCAGCAGCCAGCCAGTCCCTGTGATGTCACAGTCCTATAAATAGCCTCAGCCATATTGGATTCTGCCACTTTCTGTATTAATAGGAAATATGTGTACATCCTATTAGCCGTTCTGTGGTGAATTTTGATTGTTATATTTTTTTGGGGCGGTGTATTAATAGGAAAAAGAATATGTCTTAATTGCTGTTCTGTGGTAAAGCTACATTGTACTATAGCCATTCACGGGGTGTATTAATTTAATCTATATATATAAAGAAGGACGTATGTATGTATGTTCCGTGATCACTCAAAAACGCAACTGTCGATTTCAACGAAACTTGGTATACACATCCCTTGCTACCTGGAAAGAAATCTTGTGGGGGTCACAGCTCTCTAGTACGTACTGTTCCTGAGATATTCCCCAAAAATGCACATATGGCACATTACATGACCTATATTAGCGAATAGAAGCCTGCAGGTCTTTCTCTTCAAATTGCCATACACACAGTCACATGTCCTTTATCAGCCAATAGAAGCTTGCAGGTCCTTAGTCTCCACATACACACAGTTTTACACCAGGTTTCCATAACAACCCAGCCATTTTTCTTCACTGCTGCAGGTCAGCTTTAAAGGGGCAGGGCGCTGTGGATGACACTGTAAAAGGAGCGGAGTGCTGTGGAGGTCACAGCTCTGGGGGGAAGGAAGGGTGGCCATTCAGGACTCTCTCAAAAAACGGACTTAAAAACCCTGCCCCCAGGTCCAGCTAACCCACGACCCCAATCCGGTTAGGCCACGCCCCTTCCCACTCCGCATCTGACAGGGATTGAAAAAATAAAGGTAAAAATTCAACTTCTGTCAGCTTTAGGGGTGGGAGGGACGGTGACTTTCTCCCTGCAACTCACGCTCAGACAGCACAGTGCTGCTGTCTGAGCGTGAGCTGTTCAAAAGGACATCCCTGCGTGAGATATTCCCAAAATATGCATTAGCCAATAGAAGCCTGGTCACATGACCCTTATCAGCCAATAGAAGCTCGCAGGCCCTTACTCTCCACATACACACAGTTTTACACCAGGTTTCCATAACAACCTAGCCATTTTTCTTCACTGCTGTAGGTCAGCTTTAAAGGGGTGGGGTACTGTAGATGCCACTGTTATAGTGGATACTGTTGATATCTTTCAATGACATACACAAACATTAAATGAAATAGATGAAATATACCCATGCAAAGCTGGGTCCTTCTGCTAGTAGGAAATATACATACTTCCTATTAGCCGTTCTGTGGTGAATTTTGATTGTTATACTTTTTTTTAGGGGTGTATTAATAGCAAAAACAATACGTCTTAATTGCCATTCTGCTGTGAAGTTACATTGTACTACACCCCTTTACGGGGTGTATTAATAGGAAATATACGTACGTCCTATTAGCCGTTCTGCAGTGAATTTTGATTGTTATACTTTTTTTGGGGGTGTATTAATAGGAAAAAGAATTTGCCTTAATTGCCGTTCTGCAGTGAAGTTACATTGTACTGTACTCCAGCCTTTTTTGGGGTGTATTATTTTAATTTTAATGTAATTCTTTTATTACACAGTATGTCAGAGAGACAAGTGACAGGCCTTTCAAAGGGAATGGGCAGTGCCAAAAAAATTCTGTCACAGGCACAAGTAGCAGCAGAAGAAGGGGAGATGGCATCAGGATTCGCAGCGAGAGGCCTGAGCTCCCAGTGTCATCTAGCGGTGGTGTCCTTACCAGCAACCCAGCAGTGCTTGAATGGTTAACTCGGTCTTCGACCGTGGCATCAGACACCCCCAGCCAAGAGTTGGTGGGTTCCTCTGACATGACGCTTAGTTGTCATGGCCCTGGAACAGGACCTGTGCCCCGAACTGTCCTTAACCTGCCTCTGTGATTTTCTGTTCCCACAGCGTGAGAATTATTATATGCCGTAGTCTCAGCTCCACTGAGG
Organism: Bufo gargarizans; assembly: GCF_014858855.1. Classification (NCBI taxonomy): domain Eukaryota; kingdom Metazoa; phylum Chordata; class Amphibia; order Anura; family Bufonidae; genus Bufo; species Bufo gargarizans. Next base: position 494,797,833 of record NC_058081.1, on the reverse strand, counting down.
ACGATCTACTAGAGGACAGTCAGCAGCTCCTGCCCAGCCAAGATCTAGAGGAGACATCCGTCGCTTCCTCCGGTAGGCGGGCAAGTAGTGATGATGAGAGTCGTGTTGGAGCAGGTGTTGTGAGTGGTCAGGCTCCTGGCCCTGAAACCGTTGAGGCGACATCAGTGACATGCAGACAGTAGCAGATGATGATGATGTAGCCGATCGCACTTGAGAGCCGGATGAAGAAGGGGCATCATCATTAGGAGAAGAGGGTGGCAGCTTGCGCGTGCGGCAGCGGCGGAGCCAGCAAGTCGCTAGCATGGCCGGGAGTCAGCAGGGTGGCAGCAGTGGGAGTTCGGGAGCCAAACGTGCTGGGGTAGACCACCAGCTTTGCAGGATCCCACTTGCCCGGAAAGTAGCAGTGCAAGGGTTCATGGAAGCAGCGGTAGCAGGCAGTCAGCGCAGAGTGTTGGGCGGAAAATGCCGTACTCAACTGTGTGGCAATTTTTTGTTAAGCAGACGGTGGTGAACATGGCCATTTACTGAATTTGTGAGCAGAAGGTGAAGCTTGGCCAGGGTACCAATGTTGGCACTACAGCCCTGCATCAACACATGCAGCGTCACCATAAGGTGCTTCTGCTCCTCGTCCTCCTACTCCTCGTCAGTCATTTAGTCAGCAATCAATCACCGAAGCAATTGCAAGGAGACAACAGTATGCAACGGCGCAGAAGCTGAAAGTGCTCCTGGCCAAGTTGTTGGTGCTGCAGTCCCTCCCTTTCAGAGTGGTGGACTCTGCACCTTTCAGAAAACTGATGGCTTGTGCCGAGCCGAGGGGGAGAGTCCCAAGCCATCATTTCTTTGCAAAAAAGGGAGTATCAGCCCTGCACACATATGTAGAACAGAAGGTGGGCCAGTCCTTGAGCCTGTCGGTGTCTGCCAAAGTGCATGGCAGCGCCGACATGTGGAGCTATTACTAAGGTCAAGGACAATATATGTCATTTACAGTCCACTGGGTAAATGTGGTTCCTGCCCAGCCACACCTGCAACTTGGGCAGGAGACGCCGCTTCGGGGGGGCAGGAGCAGTACCAGGTCCATCAGCAGCAACTTAAGTCTAGAGTCGCTGATGAGCAGTTTTCTTCACCCGCTTACTGAAGAAAATACTCACCAGCAGCAGCAGCAGGTAGACATAGAGCAGTACCTGAACCAGCATTGAAGATCCTCTGGAATACTGATCAGCCAAACTCAATCTGTGGCCGCAACTGGCCGAGTTTGCCCTTGACAAGCTTTCCTGCCCAGCCAGCAGTGTGGCATCAGAGCAGGTGTTTAGTGTAGCAGGGGCCATAGTTGTCCCAAGGAGAACTCGCCTGTCCACCCAAAATGTGGAGAAACTGACCTTTGTGAAGATGAATCAGGCATGGATCAGCCAGGATTTCCACACACCAGTGCCTGATGCATCAGACTAGATCATCCTTCGTGCCACACCTAAACTTTGTCAAAAGAGACCTGTTTCTTTAGGTCACCCGCCTGATGCCACACACCTGCTGCCAGGTGTTCCTACTGCCACCCACCATCTTCAGCTGATCCTGGTGTTTGTTGCCCCCCACCTCACCACTATGTCACTGGGCCACTCTGTGGTCTCCTCATGCTGCTGTCATCTCACCACTATGTCACTGTGCCACTCTGTGGTCTTCTCATGCTGCTGCCACCCCACCACTCTGTGGTTTCCTTATGCTGCTACCACCTCACCACTCTCTGGTCTCCTCATGCTGCTGTCACCTCAACACTCTGTCATTGGGCCACTCTGTAGTCTCCTCATGCTGCTGCTACCCCACTCACCACTCTGTCACTGGGCCACTCTGTGGACTTCTCATGCTGTTCCCACCCTCCCCACTCCATGACTGGGCCACTATTTTGCCTTTTTGGCCTTGATGACATCACCATTTATTTGACCCTTCTTCTGATTGTCAGAAGGAAGGAAAAATGAGACACACAATGGATTCTGTCTATGTAGCAGCCTGTATGACATGGTCCCTATTTTGCATTAGAATTGGCTTATGATTTGGTAGCCAAAAGCAGGAGTGGGTACAAAACACAGAAGACATTCAAATATTCCATTCATCTCTGTTTTGGATCCACTCCTGTTTTTTGTTTTGGCTTTAGCAATACTAATGGATTACTGACCAAGTTAAGGCAAATGCTCAACAGACAGGATCCGTTTTTTGGAGGTTATTGTTCTGACGGATCAGAGGAAGGTCAAAATAATCAGTGATGTCAACATAAACTTACTGCTAAAACCCTTTCCACTCTGTCAGGAGCGCTTACTTGTATAAGAGTTTAATAGAACAGGTTCTGTAGAAATCTATGTGGAATCAGCTTATGGCGGTGTAAAAGGAGAAAAGAAGTGTGCTCTTTCACACTATAGTAGGGTCATGCTATATAATACTATGGGCAACCCAACTACCATCAGAGCCCAACATCAGAGTGTAACCCAAGGAAACAAGGGTGCAACCTCCTAACACTGCCCTGCCCCTTGAGAACATATTTGGGACCATACTTGGGAACATATTTTGTTGAATTTCTTGAGTTTAACAGTACAGTATATGTAGTTTCTAGTGGCAATCACAGAAGAGAAGAGTCCCATAATGAGTAAACTGGCCCCCATTATGGTCCTACTTGATTTCTGCGACCCTTGTAGCTATTCCCCACATCCTTGTTTGCTAAAATTGCAGTCCTTGTGGAGAGGAAACTCCTGAATATGTTCTTGTTACTTTGTAGCAAAGAAAATAGGACCAGAGTTGTTGGTAGACTCTGAAGATTTCTAGGGAACTATATGACATTGACTGGTGGATATCTCTGGCACTGAGAGATCTGAGGCACTGGTTAAAAAAATCCAGGGCACGGTGCCTGGTGCTAGCAATGTTACTGGATGTGAACAACCAGTACTAAGCCTGATGTCTCCAGGGGCTCCATAGTTGTCACATCTATGGTATGTATGCCCCTAATATATATCAGCAAACCTAGTAGTCACTACAAAGTGTTACCTGCTATAAGCTTTTGCTGTAACCAGGGATAGTAAGCAAGTGACACTAAAGTCACTAACTACCACTAATTCTCTTTTCAGTATAAGGCCTTGTGCTGGCCGTGCCCATACTGCAGACCGCAAATTGTGGTCTGAAATGCACGGGCACCGACATTGTGTCCACCATCTGCGGACCCATGCACTTGAATGAGGTATGTGATCTGCATCCAATGGTTCACATTGCAACTACTTTTTTGCGGTGCAGAGGCACGGACAGAAAACCTATGGAAGCAATCCATAGTGCTTCCATGGGCTTCTGATACATGCCTCCGTTCTGCACCGTATCTTCCGGATTGTGGACCTATTCAAGTGCATCCGTGTGCATAAGGACAGTGCCCGTATATTGTGGACCAGCTGTTTGCAGGGCTCCAATATGGGCAAGGACCTGCTTCGATCGTGTGCTTGAGTCATAAACGAATGGAAATTGTTTCATCATGGTCGACATACTCAGGTAAACACAGCTCAATACTTGGAATCCATTGCGTTTTCCACTTCTCAAAACATGTTACCTGCAGAAGGACTGGGAAATTTCCAGTTTTGTTGTTTATATGCTTCTTTCATGCTATAAATCTCCTTTGTGACTGACGACAGAAAATTATCTGCTGTGAAAGAAAATAAATGTTTTGGAGAGAAAATTATTCAATATGTAAATCTTCCAATATTCCCTCACATAGGGAGCGTGTCACCCAAATGTGAAAGAAAAATTCCTCCTTTATTGAAGCATAACGCATAGTGAATCAGGATTAGGATGCGTATTGAAGAATTATTACAATGATGTTTTTTCTTGGGTGACAAATGACTTCTGAATACAAAGCAAGTTGATACAAAAGGTTACATGATTTCTCTCAGAGATTTACATATATGACTAGATATAAATCCTTTAAATAATGTGGAATTATGCAAAGAAGCGTTATTTTGTTTGCTTTGCTCTTCAACAGTAAAAGTTAACTATTCTTTTCTTATAGTATGAACATATTATATCACTTAAAGAGCAAGTCCATCCTTAATCTACAGCAATTTAAAACAATAGATTAAAAATGTATATTTCTATTAATCTCCTAATGATCCTGTCCATCTCTTACTCTCTGTATTACCGGGTGCAGTTAGATATTGTTCAAGGGACTTAATAAGAATCTTGGTCAAAGCTTCCAATACAGTTATTTCTCGCCTGGGGAAGAATTTCCAAGTTCCCATGATAGCTGAATGGTTTGAAGAACTTCTTCACTTACAGAGGATGGATTAAATGGTTGCAAATTCCAAGACATACTCACCTGCTTCTACTTTAACATGGAGGCCCTGGCTTGACTTTGTAGGGTGTTTTCCTCTGTGCCACTCTGTGCCCCTAGCCTTTCTGCTGCCTGAGGCAAAAACTGAAACGACGCCCCAACCCCCATAATGCCAAACCCCTTTCCTCCAGCCCTACTGTTAAAGACATACTTGGAAAACATTACATACAGAGCTACAAGACATACAGGGTGATACAGCCCAACATACTGTGCCCACTGTGCTTCCCAATACTATACTGCAGAAACAGATAATCCCCCTTCTGCTGCCCCCCTCTTGCCCCTACCTGGTGCTGCCTGAGGCAATCACCTCACCTCGCCTCATTGGTGGTGCATTCCTGCTCTGGGGGTTCTCTGTGGGGTGCTAGAACTGAGGGGACATCCTATCCATGCAGTATCTCCTACCCATATCTGACTGAGATAGTTTTTTTTTCCACTTGAGCTATTGATATTCCTCTTTATTATTATATAGAACAGGGGTGGCCAACCTTACATACACAAAGAGCCCCAAAAAAAATATTATGACTACCAGGAGCCACAGGCTATACATTTCCACACAGTTACCGTATTTTTCGCCCTACAAGATGCACCTAGGTTATAACAAAGAATAATAAGATTAAAAAATATATATTTTTCATCTGATCTGAGGTCTGCTAAAAATATTTTTTCTTATTGTTCATTAGCAGAGAAAAAAAAAAAAATATATATTTTTCATCAGACCTCAGATCAGACTCCTAAATCAGATCCCCAATCCTTATCTGACCTACAATAAGATCACCAAACCTCATCAGACTTCCAAATCAAACCCCCAAAATCAGACCCCCAATGCTTGGATCAGACAACACAAATCACCCAGTGTCAGACCCTCCGTGCTCAGATCTCCCTCCTTCTCAGATCTGACCCCCCATGCTCAGACCTGACCAACCCATGCTCAAACAAGACCGCCATGCTCTGATCAGACCCCCATTGCTCAGATCTGGAACCCCCCCCCCCCAAACCATGCTCAGATCAGACCCACATTCTCAGTTCTATCATTTAAAAAAAATCTCTTCCCTCTCCTGATCAGGCACTGGGCTCCTGCTCGGTCGGGCACCTGCTACTCTGCAGGTCTGACATGCTCTCCACTGTGACCTGATGAGCGCAATGTCAGGTCATAGTGCATGTCTCCAGGTACTACGTTCTCACACTGTGTGCATCAGGACGTAGTGGAGAGTGAGCTGGAGCTGCAAAGTAGTAACAGTGCCTGATCAGGAAAAGAGATCTGAGCATGGGGAGGAGAGTGCTTCCCGGCTCCACAGCTAGAGCCTCACTTGAAGAAGCAAAGAGCCGCATGTGGCTCAAGAGCCACAGGTTGGCCACCCCTGATATATAATTATATTGTGTTCCTTCTCATCTGCTCACTAGTGATGAGTGGCAGGGGTCATATTCGAATTCGCGTCACATTTGCAAATTCGAATATTCATTATATTCTACATTCTTTTTTTTTTTTCTTGAAAATTGCCACGGTAATGATCGCGTAATATGTGAATATTTCGCAATCAATACTGGCGTGGGTCAAAAACGAATATATAGCACTATATTCAATATAATGCTATATATGTGTATTTTAGAATATTCGTCATTTTTTTCCTTTGGAAGTGAACCCTGAACACTGTTCCCTTCAGATGGAAAAAAATGACGAATATTCTAAAAAACAAATATATAGCACTATATTGAATATAGTGCTATATATTCGTTTTTTAGAATATTCGTCATTTGTTTTCCATCTGAAGTCATGATTCCTCCCTGCTTAAGTTGCTTGTGGGCCAATGACTCATTGGTCCACAAGCAAGAAGCAGGGAGATATACAGGGAGTGCAGAATTATTAGGCAAGTTGTATTTTTGAGGATTCATTTTATTATTGAACAACAACCATGTTCTCAATGAACCCAAAAAACTCATTAATATCAAAGCTGAATATTTTTGGAAGTAGTTTTTAGTTTGTTTTTAGTTTTAGCTATTTTAGGGGGATATCTGTGTGCAGGTGACTATTACTGTGCATAATTATTAGGCAACTTAACAAAAAACAAATATATACCCATTTCAATTATTTATTTTTACCAGTGAAACCAATATAACATCTCAACATTCACAAATATACATTTCTGACATTCAAAAACAAAACAAAAACAAATCAGTGACCAATATAGCCACCTTTCTTTGCAAGGACACTCGAAAGCCTGCCATCCATGGATTCTGTCAGTGTTTTGATCTGTTCACCATCAACATTGCGTGCAGCAGCAACCACAGCCTCCCAGACACTGTTCAGAGAGGTGTACTGTTTTCCCTCCTTGTAAATCTCACATTTGATGATGGACCACAGGTTCTCAATGGGGTTCAGATCAGGTGAACAAGGAGGCCATGTCATTAGATTTTCTTCTTTTATACCCTTTCTTGCCAGCCACGCTGTGGAGTACTTGGACGCGTGTGATGGAGCATTGTCCTGCATGAAAATCATGTTTTTCTTGAAGGATGCAGACTTCTTCCTGTACCACTGCTTGAAGAAGGTGTCTTCCAGAAACTGGCAGTAGGACTGGGAGTTGAGCTTGACTCCATCCTCAACCCGAAAAGGCCCCACAAGCTCATCTTTGATGATACCAGCCCAAACCAGTAGTCCACCTCCACCTTGCTGGCGTCTGAGTCGGACTGGAGCTCTCTGCCCTTTACAAATCCAGCCACGGGCCCATCCATCTGGCCCATCAAGACTCACTCTCATTTCATCAGTCCATAAAACCTTAGAAAAATCAGTCTTGAGATATTTCTTGGCCCAGTCTTGACGTTTCAGCTTGTGTGTCTTGTTCAGTGGTGGTCGTCTTTCAGCCTTTCTTACCTTGGCCATGTCTCTGAGTATTGCACACCTTGTGCTTTCGGGCACTCCAGTGATGTTGCAGCTCTGAAATATGGCCAAACTGGTGGCAAGTGGCATCTTGGCAGCTGCACGCTTGACTTTTCTCAGTTCATGGGCAGTTATTTTGCGCCTTGGTTTTTCCACACGCTTCTTGCGACCCTGTTGACTATTTTGAATGAAACGCTTGATTGTTCGTTGATCACGCTTCAGAAGCTTTGCAATTTTAAGAGTGCTGCATCCCTCTGCAAGATATCTCACTATTTATGACTTTTCTGAGCCTGTCAAGTCCTTCTTTTGACCCATTTTGCCAAAGGAAAGGAAGTTGCCTAATAATTATGCACACCTGATATAGGGTGTTGATGTCATTAGATCACACCCCTTCTCATTACAGAGATGCACATCACCTAATATGCTTAATTGGTAGTAGGCTTTCGAGCCTATACAGCTTGGAGTAAGACAACATGCATAAAGAGGATGATGTGGTCAAAATACTCATTTGCCTAATAATTCTGCACTCCCTGTAATGTGTTCAGATGGAAAAAATTACGACTATTCGATATAACAAATATATAGCACTATATTCTAAATATTCGCGACAGCTTATATATCCTTAAAGGGGTTGTGGATTGTCATGATATTTATGGCCTATCCTCAGTATTCACGTTAACTTGAGAGGAAGCTACAATAACGCTGCATCTCTGCCACACTCTAGACATCGTGCAGGTAAAGACTGAAGAGGGAGGCTGCAGTGCTCACAGGGGTCCCGAGCAGTGTTCCCTCTAAGCTGCGCGGGTGGGCGGCCACGCAGCAATTATTGTGGCCCCGCTCACAATTTTATAATGCCCGCTCACTCAGCCTACAGCGTGACGCTAAGTTCGCTAACGCTGCTGGCAAAATGCCAGCACTTGTCGTCAGACTCATCTGCATGGCGGCGCCGACGTCATCCTCGTAGTCTTGTGTGGCACAGCGGGGCGCCGCCTACCAGCTACCACGTGTTGCCGCGCTACTTCTGCCTCCTCCTTCTTTTTGCAGGGAGAGGAGGACTGAGCAGCAGCAGGCAGTAAGGTGCCAGAGGCACACGCTAGAGTAAGACTGAGTTTCTCTTATGGGCTACGTATGGGCTCTTATGGGCTCTCTTATGGGCTAAGTAAAATCCTAGAAACCGTCACTGATTGCTGAACTGGTCTCTCCTGGTATTTCTAGAGTGCTAACTCGTGACAAGAAGTGGAGAACAGAGGGGGACAATAGTGGCACTAGTAGACTACTAGTGCCACTATTGTCCCCCGCTATTCTCCACTTATTGTCACGAGTTAACACTCTAGAAATACCAGGAGAGACCAGTTCAGCAATCAATGACGGTAGAATGTCAGTAGTAGGGGAGAACACTAAACAATCTTAGTTATTTTTAATCCTATAGGCTAGAGTGAGTGAAGTGAATGAGTCTCTCTGGCCTAGCCTGACAGTGATAAGTCCTTCATGTGGGCAGCAGGAGCTGTGTCTGTGTTACCTAAGAAAGCAATGAAAACAGCATGTGCTGTATGGGAGGTTTGATCACAGCAGACTAGCCAATGCAAAACAAGGGAATGCTGGTTGGCGCCGCCATCTTAGAGAGGCTAGAGTGAGTCTCTCTGGAACAGCATTGCATTCCCTTCAGGTTTTGCATTGGCAATGTTGCTTGTCTAATTGTCTATTATATACAGGAGATACCCGAGTTATACCAGCGTGCTCCATATCACTATATACAAGAAGATGTATAACTTATACCAGCTGTACATATATAATTATATACAGGAGATGCCCAGGTTATACCAACATGGTCCATATCACTATATACAAGAAGATGTATAACCTATACCAGCTGTACATATATAATTATATACAGGAGATGCCCAGGTTCTACCAGCATGGTCCATATCACTATATACAAGAAGATGTATAACTTATACCAGCTGTACATATATAATTATATACAGGAGATACCCGAGTTATACTAGCGTGCTCCATATCACTATATACAAGAAGATGTATAACTTATACCAGCTGTACATATATAATTATATACAGGAGATGCCCAGGTTATACCAGCATGGTCCATATCACTATATACAAGAAGATGTATGACTTATACCAGCTGTACATATATAATTATATACAGGAGATGCCCAGGTTATACCAGCATGGTCCATATCACTATATACAAGAAGATGTATAACTTATACCAGCTGTACATATATCATTATATACAGAAGATGCCCAGGTTATACCAACATGGTCCATATCACTATATACAAGAAGATGTATAACCTATACCAGCTGTACATATATAATTATATACAGGAGATGCCCAGGTTCTACCAGCATGGTCCGTATCACTATATACAAGGAGATGTATAAGTTAGACGTCCTAGCCAGTGTCAGGTTAGCACTTAGCAAGGTCTTTCTTCACTCCGCAGGAGACATTTTGTGTGCAGTTCTGTCACACTGTCCGTCCACTCCAGTAACTGTTTTATCTTGTCTTACTTAGTAGGCTAGATTTATTGTTTTGCCAATATGTCGGCGATGATCTCTTGTTTGATTGTCCTATCGCCCATTTTTGATTAAGCATTGCCTATCTCTAAGCCGACCCCGCTCAGCAACTGCCAAAGCTTAGAGGGAACACTGGCCCGAGGCCTCTTCAAACAGTTGACAGATGGAAGGTCAGGAATTCAGACCCCCTTTAATCTGATATTGACCCCTAACCTGAGGATAAGTCATTAGTATTATGACACTGCACAATACCTTTAAATCGTGCTGCCTGCTGTGCCATAAGCAGTACAGTGTATTATAGAAGCGATCAAAGATTTCCTGTTAAAGTCCCCTTGTGGGACTAGTAAATGGTAAAAAAAAAACATTTTTATTATATAAAACATTTCTAAATGAAAAAAATACACCTTTTTCATTGAAAAAAAAGGTTTTCAATGGAAAAAATTACAAAAATAAAATACCCTCCCCATATTTGGTATTGATACATCTGTAACCACTCACACTTGTCAATTATCATGTCATTTATCCCATACCATGAAAGCCATAAAAGTGCCAGAATAGCTGTTTTTGCTTATTGACCACCAGAAAAAAAAAGAATCACAAATTTTTATGTATCCCAAAAGTATACCAATGAAAAGTTGAAATCATCCTGCAAAAATTATAAAAATATAAAAGTAATCCGTTTTGTGTGCGTTTTTTTTAAATAAAGTTTTTTTTTATTGTGCTAAAGTAATAAAAAGGTAAAAAACAACCTACATGTATTTGGTATCGCTGTAATCGTACTGACCCAGAGAATAGTTATTTATGCCAAAAAAATGAATGCTGCAAAATGTAGAATTGCAGTTTTTTCCTATCCCACCCAGAAAGTTAATCAGTATATTAGGTGTACCCCAAAATGGTGCCATTAAAAACTAACACTTATCCCACAAAAATGAGCCCCGATATGGCTACATTGACGGGAAAAAAGTTATAGCTCTTGGAATGCAACACTGAAAAAAATAAAAAAATATCTCGTTTACGAAGGCCCAAAACTGGCTGGTCAATAAGGGGTTAAACATTAGTAATATATTTACCTCATCTCCATTCAACTGCAGCTCCTGTTCTCTGCAGTCAGATCTATAGACACCATGTAGCAGTCAATGTTCTCAAGAATAAGAGTGAGAAACTGCAGCTGCATCTCCCTTCTCCCCTCCTGTCTTCTATGTTTAGCACTGTACTACTTATTTTTTAAAACATTATAATTTGTAAAAAGGTGTAATATTAATTATTAATATTTAATATTATTAATTATTACTTTCTTTTTACATTGGAAAACCAGCCAGGAGACATTAATATTTGATATTAATAAAGATTATGAATATTTATTAATATTAGATATTCCTATTAATAATTAATATTACACACCTTCCCGATCTGTTTTTAGTTTATTTTTATGTTATAGTTTTATTAAAATTGTGTTATACTGTGATCTAGTCAGACAGGTACACGCAGGGGCGGATAAAGTGCACGATAGGCCCGGGGCTGTCTACCCAACTCGGGCTCTCCCCCCCATTTTAGTTTCAGTTTATTTTCTGTATGAAGAGGCTGCGGTGCTTCGTAAGCACCACAGTCTCTCCCTAGGCCATATGACATTGTTCACATGGTCTAGGTGCAGCTCTGTCCCATCTGAGTGATTGGGGCTGAGCTGCAGTACCAATCGCAGTGGTATCAAATGGACAACGCTGTGCTATATGGTGGTAGTGCCCCACACTACCACCATATAGTAATTTCCCCCACACTCCCCCATATAGTAATTCCCCTCACACTACCCCCATATAGTAATTCCCCCCCCCCCACTGCCCCATATAGTAATTTACCCCCACACTGCCCCCACACAGTAATTTCCTGCATACAGTAATTTCCCCCACACTGCCCCATATAGTAATTTCCCCCCACACTGCCCAGTATAGTAATTTCCTCCACACTGCCCCATATAGTAATTTCCCCCACCCGGCACCCATATAGTAATTCCCCCCACACTGCCCCATATAGTAATTTCCTCCACACTTCCCCCATATAATAATTTTCCCCACACTGCCCTTATATAGTAATTTTCCCCACACTGCCCCCACACAGTAATTTCCCCCACACTGCCCCCACACAGTAATTTCCCCCACACCGCCCCATATAGTAATTTCCCCCACACCGCCCCATATAGTAATTTCCCCCACACCGCCCCATATAGTAATTTCCCCCACACCGCCCCATATAGTAATTTCCCCCACACCGCCCCATATAGTAATTTCCCCCACACTGCCCCATATAGTGATTCCCCCACACTGCCCCATATAGTAATTTCCCCCACACTGCCCCATATAGTAATTTCCCCCACACTGCCCCATATAGTAATTTCCCCCACACTGCCCCCATATAGCAATTTTCCCCACACTGCCCCATATAGTAATTTCCCCCACACTGCCCCATATAGTAATTTCCCCCACACTGCCCCCATATAATAATTTCTTCCACACTGCCTCCCATGTAGTAATTCCCCCCACAATGTAATTTGCCCCCACTCTGCCCCATCAAGTAATAACCCCACACACTGCCCCTATTAGATAATTTGCCCTGACACTGCCATCCATTAAGTAATTTGCCCCGACACTGTCATTCATATAGTAATTTGCATCGACACTGCCATCCATATAGTAATTTGCCCCCGCACTGCCATCCATTAAGTAATTTGCCCCCACACTGCCCCTCATTAAGTCATTTGCCCCGACACTGCCATCCATATAGTAATTTGTCCCCACACTGCCATCCATTAAGTAATTTGCCCCCACACTGCCATCCATTAAGTAATTTGCCCCCACACTGCCCTTCATTAAGTAATTTGCCCCCCACACTACCCCCATCAAGTAATAACCCCCCCACACTGCCCCCATTAGATAATTTGCCCCGACACTGCCATCCATTAGGTAATTTTCCCCCCACACTGCCCATACATTATTAATTTCTCCACACTTCCCCCACAGTATTAATTCCCCCCATGGAAGTAATTTGCCCCCACAGTATTAATTGTCCCCACACTGCTCCCAGAGTACTAATTTCTCCCACACTAGTAATTTTCCCCCACGTAGTAGTTTGCCCCCCACTGTCCCTTCAGTAATGTCCCCCAAAGTTGTCAGTTGGCACACAAAAAATATAAAAATAAAAGCTAATACTTACCTGTGTCCCAGTCGGCGCTCACTCGTCGATGGTGGGCACAGGCATGGCGCGATGACGTCATCATGCCTGCCTGCCCGGGATTTTACTACTGCATAGGCTTTGAAGCCTACGGTGGTGATCGGTGGACAGCGGCTTCGGAGGGAACTATGCTCTCCCGTGCCCCACCGTAGTTTGTGGGCATTTGGGTGGGCGTTGGGCCCCCCCCAGCGATGCCGGGCCCGAGGCAACCGACCCAAACACCCCAATTATAATCCGCCACTGGGTACACGGGTCAGTGTTGTGTTATACTGTGGGTCAAGTCTGTGATGATAGGGCAGAGAACATGGTTTTATTTATAGGCGATGTCTCACTTCAGCACGTGGCATTTATCATGTAGACAAAGTTAACGTGGTTGTCTGGGCTTTTAATATTGATGACCTATCCTCAGGATAGGTCATCAATATCACATCAGTGGGGGTCCAGCAGATCAGCTCTATAAAGGGAAGGCACACCTTGTGTGCACGTGCCATCTTCCGTCTTTCTTTCTGCTCGACGCTGCTTTGCCATAGACATAGCAGCAGCGAGCAGGAAGAGAGACTGCAGATGGTACCTGCACACTGCGCACATCATTTCCTCGTACAGCTGATCGGTGGGGGTGCCAGGTGTCAGACCCCCGCCAATCTGATATTGATGACTTATCCTGAGGATAGGTCATCAATGTTAAAAGCCTGGATAACCCCTTTAATATTAGGTATTTGCTAATGTATTGTTATTATCCATATTCCTTTCTTTGATGGCTAGACTCATTTTTCCATCACATTATATACTGCTCGTTTCCATGGTTATGACCACCCTGCAATGCAGCATTGATGGCATTGATGGCCAGGCTTGCACACTATAAAAAAAAAGCACTGGCCTTTCTGGTGGCCAGGACCATGGAAGTGCTCATAGGCCGGAACTTTTTCCTATAGTCTGAAAGCACAGACACCAATGCTGGATTTAAGTGTGGTCGTAACCAATGTATAATGTGATGAAAAAATGAGTCTAGCCAGCAAAGGAGACAATATGGACAATCACAATACATTAGTAAGTGCCTTGTATTAACTTTCTCTAAATGATAAATGCCATTTGCTGAAGTGAGAGACAACCCTTTAAGACATTAAATAAGAAATATAATTACAAACAGAGAATCTAATTCTGTGTTTATTTTTCCAAGGTTATTAATGATTTTCTTTTACTGTGCAAAACTGCATGCCTGTGCGTTCATCGACGATTGTGTCATTGAGTGAACACTCAAGTCTTGCTGAGTAGTCCCTCCATAATGTCAGTTAAGTCCAGAACTGGTCGGGAAAAGGTGTTCTGGAACAAAAGGACCTTTTTCAAGCAGCAAAAAGCAAAAGAAGGACAAACGTGATCCATATGGCAGTGGAAAAAGTAAGTATGAATTCTGCAGCACTGCAACACTTAGCAATACATTCCACCCAATACCACCCACCACATACAAATCAACTGAAATGCTGTGGTCAGCATTGCTAGATCAGGTCTATACACCCAACTGATAACTAGCATTCAAAACATCATCAATGATTTTTCTCTAAAGTGAAGGCCAGAATCCCCAAAAGTATTGCCCTCTGCAGGGCAAAAAGGGGGGAGTAGTGTGAGTAATAGGTTAAATTTCCAAAAGTTTGATTCTATCAAGAAATCTATAGGTAATATTGTGACAATTTCTAGAGTTTTGTGTAAATTCAAGAACAACATTGTTAAAAGGGTATCCCTTGTGATGGAGCAGTTCAGAAGATCTGGACAGGAGCACTCATACACTATTCACAGCCGGGGCGGATTTGCCATAGAACTTATAGAAGAATTTCCTGGTGGGCCGATGCTCAGGGGGCTGCCCAAGCCCTCCTCTCTGCCGCAGGCTGGGTACATATTGAGCTCTCAGCAGTAATTAACACTGTGAGAATCAGGTACTCATGTACCCAGCCAGTGATCACACATGTCCTCCTGATTTTGGGATATGGTATTGCCGACCTCACCTAATTGTGTTGCCCCAGTTTTTTTTTTCCAGGGCCACTTTAAGTTCCCAGTCTGTCTTTGTTCACAGCCCTAATCCAATTTGCAACTTTGTGAGCTTCTCACCATTTTTCTAAAGTGGCAAGAAAATGTATGGGGCTTAATGGGAGGAGGTGGAGCATCTGCCTCTTAAAAGGATTCTGTCATCAGATTTTACCCCTATAACCTAAAGATATCCTCATGTCCGGCCTAAGAAGAAGAATCCTAAGCTGGCCTTATTAAACCTCACTGAGGCTCTATTTGTCCAAAAAACAGGTTTTTATAACCCGCCAATCACTTACTTAAGGTGCCCAAGGGGAGGTCCGTTAATACAGGGTGCCCGTCCGCACCCCTCACCGTCCGGTGCCCAGCGTCGCCTTCCGTCTTCATCGCCGCCTTCCCTGTCTTCAGCGCCGCCTTCTACAGCTCAGCACCGCAATCCTCCCCGTCCCTCTGCCAGATCCCACGCCTGCGCACTAAGCTCAGCCAATCTGCAGGTCATATTAGGGTTGAGCGAAGTGCGCATCACGCCGGCGCATGTGCACTTCGCTCAATGAAGCCGCTGCCAGGAGTCCGCACGGGCGCATCAGGCCGAGCCTAGTGCGCAGGCGCGGGATCTGGCAAAGGGACGGGAGTATTGCAGAGGCGGTGCTGAGCTGTAGAAGGCGGCGCTGAAGACAGGGAAGGCGGCGCTGAAGACAGGGAAGGCGGCGATTAAGACGGAAGGCGGCGCTGGGCACCGGACGGCGAGGGGTGCGGACGGGCACCCTGTATTAACGGACCTTCCCTTGGGCACCTTAAGTAAGTGATTGGCAGGTTATAAAAACCTGTTTTTTGGACAAATAGAGCCTCAGTGAGGTTTAATAAGGCCAGCTTAGGATTCTTCTTCTTCGTCCGGACATGAGGATATCTTTAGGTTATAGGGGTAAAATCTGATGACAGAATCCCTTTAATAAATTAATTGGATCTAACTAACTAGTTGACACAATTTTGAAACCCTTCCATGCTTCTCTTGTGTTGTCTTTCAACTGGCCCTCTTATGTTTTCCATTTTTTTTCAGTGCTTTTTGAAATTTTCCCTCTGTAACTTCCAAACCAATCTCGCATTTTCAATGTAATTTTTGTGCTCAGCAGTGAAAAACTATGTAAAATTACTTGTCTCATGTCTCCATTACAAAAAACATTACAATAGAACAGTGTTATGGGTGCGTAAAGGGTTGTAAATACATCAGACCCTGCATCTGTGTATATTAGTGGTATTTAAGTCCTTTAAGTTTAACCATGGGAGGGGGGGGGGGGGGATGTGAAATATGGGAAGGGGAGATAGAGACCAGAAATCGACCCATTTTCATAAGCATTAGTGCTATTTAATTCTAAGAATTTGTGCCTTATTTAAAACTGTCCACTGCTCCTGCTCTGACCATGGTGAGTATTTCAATGATACCAAGTTCTTTTGGTGAAGAAGCTTTGTCACCTCTGGAGACTGAACTTTTTTGTCTCTTTTAATTTCCAAAAAAAACCTCTAAAATGTTTGAAGCGTAATTCTGATTGACTAGTTTTAATTCACCAGATTTATCAAATTGTAGATAAACGTACAACTATTTAAGGTCCTCAATGCAACCATCAAAGTTGACCTCCGTGGAAATTTCTGCAACTTTTCTTTAGGAATTATTAAATCTGCTGTATGAACCATCTAAGAAAATCTCAATTTTCCATATCAAAGTTAACCAAACTGTTCCAATTTCTGTTGGACAACCCTCAAACGATAGTTGTTTTCCTTTAAAGAGCATAATGACGCTTCATCTCATACAGAAATCAATACTTGTAATTTGAAATAAATTAATGAACTTAAAATTAGCTCACAAGCCATATTGTGTATTCGTACATTGCCTCCGAGGTGACCTAATGATCCACCATTGTAGGCTATAAATGATCACTTTTTTTAATTTAAAGCTGTTAATCTGCCTTAGATCTTGGGAGTTGTATCGATCAGTTCAACATCAAAGATTAAGATAAGGTTCATTTTGCAATATCTCTAAACGTGAGTTTACCGCGACGGCTTTAAAGCCTTATTAACCATCTGGAAAGGATAGGAAGCCTTTATTACTGTGATACATGAATTCTCTCATACACAAGAAATATTATAGTAAGTGCTGCAAAGAAGAGTGTTTTTTTTTAAGTTTCTTCTGTTAAACTTAATCAAAGCGATAAAATTAGTGTTGGGAAATCTTATTACGTTTCTTTGTTGGCGACCTATTGAAAGGATGTGCCCAATTTTATACAACTTATTCCATTAAAATACCAAATGTACTATAAAATACTGCTGTGGTAATCTGAGCAAAAAGTGATCTTTCAATTGATGGCCTATCTTTAGGAATTTGATTGGTAATGATCTAACCCCCTGAGACCCCACACTAAGTAGAACTAAGGGCAGGTATTGCTCTGAGCAGTGCTCCCTCCAATTTGGCAGTTTGGTGTGGTCCTGGGGTCAGATACCCACAGTAACAGACCTTCACAGTGGCAGGGTACTGTACTGAGTGATGCTACCCTATCATTGCAGATTGGTGGGGTCCTGAGGGCCAGACCCCTGAGTGACATATTGATGGCTTTTACAAAGGATATGCCATAGGTTGAAAATCCCCGGAAAATATTCTAAGTGAAATATTTTAAGGGAAATCCTTTCTATTCTAGTAGTGACTGACAGTGATTTCAGTATCTGCTATGGCATAGTGTGCTATGCCTGGTAGAGTTGCCTGCTCATATCATACTCACACCTTTGGCTGCTAGAGCTGATCCTGCAATCTTGATAAAATAATACTGTAATCACTCTCTTGCATAATTGCTGACAGGGCCAGACTCAAAGATGTGGGGGATGCCTAGCCCTGTCAAGCAAGCAACACAGAGAGGACCTGTGAGAAGAAATGACTAGAGCTATGGGGCACCGGTCAGCTCAGGCTTGCCCTATAGTGAATGTGGTGCTAGTAACTCCCTTTAAAATAATTATATTCTTCTAGTTGTTTTTTATAGATAATCTTAACTGTGAATTTATTAATTCAAAGGTATTTTTGGTATGAGTAGTCTCCATTCTATTACCTTATGATATATGGAGTGTTCGCGTCTTTAGATTATATCACACAATGCTTGGACACAGGGCTGTATTAGGGAAAACCTCTCAATGAATCACATGATCATTCATAATGCACCTCAGACATCATGAGGCTGAGAAGAATAAAGCAGGCTAGGATTCTGGAGGACAGATGTGGCACAAACTCTATACCTGTGGCAGGAAAGCAGGAAGGTTTTTTTGCGCATGCAATCTGGGTATCACCTTGGTGGTAGACACTCTCATGCAGGGGTGGATTGGCTGTAGACCGTACAGGGAAATTTCCCGGTGGGATGATGCCCAGGGGGCCGCCTGATCCCTCCCCTCGGCCGGCCAGTGGAAGTTTTTTGGGTTATATTTTGTGCTGCTGGCAGCCATATTTTGTGATGGACTGTAGTATTTGGTTCTGTTGGGGTGGTATAATGTGTCACAATATGGTATTGCTGGCCTTCTCTTCCATCAGTTTAGACCTGACTACAAAACGGAGCCACTTTTAGTACTTTTTCCAGGGCCACTTTAAAGGGAACCTGTCACCAGGATTTTGGGTATAGTGCTGAGGACATGGGTTGCTAGATGGCCGCTAGCACATGCACAATATCCAGTCCCCATAGCTCTGTGTGCTTTTACTGTGTATAAAAACCGATTTGATACATATGCAAATTACCCTGAAATGAGTCAGAGCTTGAAAATATGACTCTTCTCTGGTCACACAAGTAAGATATGACTCTTTTATGTTAATTTGCATATGTATCAAATCGTTTTTTTTACACAATAAAAGCATACAGAGCTATGGGGACTGGATATTGCGGATGTGCTAGCGGCCATCTAGCAACCCATGTCCTCAGCTCTATACCCAAAATCCAGGTGACAGGTTCCCTTTAAGTTCCCAGTCGGCCCCTGCTCTCATGGCATCTGAGTCTAAGGCACTGTCTAGAAGCATTGGTGGATGACACTTTGAGGGCATTAGGGGCTGGCACATCAGTGATGACCTCTGTAGCAGGTGATTGCAGACATATTAGACAAGTACAGTGGCATGTAAAAGTTTGGGCACCCCTGGTCAAAATTACTATTTCTGTGAACAGGTAAAGGGGTTTTCCAGGATTTTAATATTGATGACATATCGTCAGGATAGGTTATCAATATCAAATCGACGAGGGTCCGACACCTGGCACTCCCACCGATCAGCTGGTTGAAGAGAAGGCCACGCTCTGTGCGAGCACAGACTTCCCTTCATTGTTTACCTGCTCGCCGTCTACATTGCAGTAGTGAGCAGGTGTAATCACAAGTATGGCATTCCAATTTACTTTAAAGGGGCTGAAGCAAAAGTTTGGACATCCTACATGGTTAGTACCTAGTAGCACCCCTTTTGGCAACTGACACTGCTGATACACACAGGATCTTCCCCCTACCTGTTCTTGTGCAATGCTCTGCAGAACTCCTCTAGTCTGTCAGCTCCTGTGCCCAGCATTTGTCTCATCACTGCCTGCAGCTACTCAGTAAAGCATTTAGCCCTGAGTCTGTGCTGCTGAAGGGGTTAAAGTTTTTTCTGAAGAATCCAGGGAGAGAGCAGACAGCAGCAGACGGCAGTTCAGGGGGGAGTGGCCAGCACAGTGACCTCTCCTGTACAGACACATATCTGCTCTCTCAGGCTTGTGCACGAAACATCATTAGAGCAGGGAGAGAAGCTGACATCACAGATCATGTGTCCCTCAGTGAAATCTGAGAAAGCAGCAACTGTAGATGCAGTAAGTGCATGGTAAAACTGTTGCATTTGATTAGTTAGAAACATACAAAGAACAAAAAAATAACTCAGACAACTCCTTTAATGTTTGGAGAGGTGTTCTTTACATAAAATTCTGTGGCCTTTTTTCTCCAAACATACCTTTGCTCATTGTGGCCAAAAAGGTCTAGCTTAACCTCATTGGCCCACAGGACTTGTTTCCAAAATGAAAACTTGCAAACTTCTGTGGTGAGGACACAGGAGAGGTTTTCTTCTGATGACTCAGTAGAACAATGTACTGTAACTCCAGAGTCTGCTAAATCTTCCTCAAGGTCTTTTGCAGTCAAGAGGGGTTCTGATTTGCCTTTCTAGCAATCCTACGAGAAGCTGTCTCTGAATGTTTTCTTAGTCTTGCAGACCTTCTTTTGACCTCCACTGTTGCAAAATCAAGATCATCCTCTAACAGAAGGACAAGCAGCAGATGAAAATCCAGGTGCACAACCCCCCCCCCCTTTCTATCCTGTGCACACCAGCATCTCCAAACGATCACCCTAAGGGAGCAGTCATCTATTGTCAGATAAGGAAAGGAACCAAGATGTGTGTTTAAAGTTGGAAATAAGTTTTGAATTATCATTCACTA
This sequence comes from Bufo gargarizans, assembly GCF_014858855.1. Taxonomy (NCBI): domain Eukaryota; kingdom Metazoa; phylum Chordata; class Amphibia; order Anura; family Bufonidae; genus Bufo; species Bufo gargarizans. Next base: position 494,777,378 of record NC_058081.1, on the reverse strand, counting down.
AAGGAGTATTCATGAATAAAGACCACATTTCAAAAAATTGTTTGGTCAGTTTGTCTTTGTCAGTTAAGGTACAGTATAAATCCAATCCATTTTGAATAACAATAGTATCTTAGAGTAAATGAAAGGGATAGAGGGGACCTCTGGGTCAAGCCCTCAGTGCAGGATACTCTTCCTAGTGCCCCCCCCCCCAATATGTAACATAGCTTTAGTCTTTCTAGAAAGTAGAATGTGGGCATCTGACAAAATATAAAAAAATGCCCATTGAGGAGTAATTATAAAACAAATTAAAAGTGTGTTTGTACGTCCCGTAAAGTGTTCGGATTTGAGGGCAGCTCCACAAATTATAAAAGATATCGGTATTGGGAGTGTTACATTTAGAGCGAGTGGAAGGAGGAGGTAGGGGACATCTTATTTTTAACGTAAGGTGTGCTATACACCCTATGAGATATTAACAAGGCCATATCAGTGTAACTACTGACTGGAGTATGTTTATGTATTTTCAGCGTGGCTGTTAAAAATCCTTTTTCTGATCAGGAAAATCCCTAGTCCATTTCTTGGGGCCTGTTTCAACTATGTCCCACAACAAAACCTAGTCCTAGGTTCTTGGTTCAAATTCGACCATGACAACATCTACATGGAGTTTGTATGTTCTCTCTGTGTTTGCGTGGGTTTCCTCCGGGTACTCCGGTTTCCTCCCACACTCCAAAGACGTAATTGTGTTTTAGCTATTTTAAGAAACACATTCAAACAGGCACCAATGATTCTTTTGAAATATTACCTAAATAGTGTTGAACAAAACTATGGCCCACAAAGGGTTGAAAATAAGTGTGCAAACTGTCTATTTTACAAAGTTTCTGAATTTTACTCTTGGTTCGCAGCTTGGTTTGTATTCCACAAGACTGGAGAGTCTCAGACATCTTTAGGCATGTTATCTGGAGAGAGATGGAGTAGGGCTATAAAGCACAGGCCGGACTTAGGGCTGCAAGCCTGGGGGGGAGGCCTGGCATGACAGTGGCTTGGAGGGAGTGAGCTGTTCAGGATTTATGGGGTTAATTGGCAGAGTTGGTGGGGGGCGTTGCATCAGGGGAGGTGTATAGGGTTTAAAAAGGGTAGCAAGAGCGGGAAAAGGGGCCATTTTGTTGGGGCGACAGATCTGCAGCAGCCTTTGCCTGAGCTGCTGCGTACATCTTAAGTGGCTGTTGTTACCCATCATGTCATCCATTGAAGTGCTGCTGGCGCAGCTCTAGGCAGCAGCTGTCGGGATAATTATAGGCCCAAAATGAATCAAACATGAATTGCTATGTTAAATAGTGTGGCATCTGCCATTTTGTGATATGTCCACCATTTTGTGTGAGCTTATGGAAAGGCCACACGTTGCTAAAGTGTATTCTTATATTTTTCTCTATAATTATACCAGTTCGATGGAGTACTTGCCTACTTACAGATTTATGTTTAAAGACAAGACATTTATCCATATATCCTAGTTATAGTGTATTCAATTATATACATACACTCACCTAAAGAATTATTAGGAACACCTGTTCTATTTCTCATTAATGCGATTATCTAGTCAACCAATCACATGGCAGTTGCTTCAATGCTGTAGGGTTGTGGTCCTGGTCAAGACAATCTCCTGAACTTCAAACTGAATGTCAGAATGGGAAAAAAAGGTGGACTACAACAGCAGAAGATCCCACCGGGTACCACTCATCTCCACTACAAATAGGATAAAGAGGCTACAATTTGCACGAGCTCACCAAAATTGGACTGTTGAAGACTGGAAAAATGTTACCTGATCTGATGAGTCTTGATTTCTGTTGAGACATTCAAATGGTAGAGTCCGAATTTGGTGTAAACAGAATGAGAACATGTATCCATCATGCCTTGTTACCACTGTGCAGGCTGGTGGTGGTGGTGTAATGGTGTGGGGGATGTTTTCTGGGCACACTTTAGGCCCCTTTGTGCCAATTGCCCATCGTTTAAATGCCACGGGCTACCTGAGCATTGTTTCTGACCATTTCCATCCCTTCATGACCACCGTGTACCCATCCTCTGATGGCTACTTCCAGCAGGATAATGCACCATGTCACAAAGCTCGAATCATTTCAAATTGGTTTCTTGAACATGACAATGAGTTCACTGTACTAAAATGCCCCCCACAGTCCCCAGATCTCAACCCAATAGAGCATCTTTCGGATGTGGTGGAACGGGAGCTTCGTGCCCTGGATGTGCATCCCTCAAATCTCCATCAACTTTAAGATGCTATCCTATCAATATGGGCCAACATTTCTAAAGAATGCTATCAGCACCTTGTTGAATCAATGCCACGTAGAATTAAGGCAGTTGCCACCGTATTAGTATGGTGTTCCTAATAATTCTTTAGGTGAGTGTATATGTATCTATAAAAGGCCATATTCTTATTTATTCAAAGATGGCCGAAAGAGATTCATGAAAGTTCAGTATGTATAAGGTTCAGATTGAATACAGAGAGCATTGTTCATTAAAAGTTATTACCACAGATGTAGGTTTATATAAAGGGAGTAATCTTACCTCATTACAGGGCTATGAGGGAGGTAGCACTGTTTCATGAGAGACATCTGGTGTGTATATTTATTCATATAATCTAAAGTATAATGTTTGTATACATATAGTGGATTTATTTAGTTTTAGCATAAACGAATTGATAAATCATATATATAATATTCTATATTGGCACATGTTATAACAAGGTATTGAGATATATATATATATATATATATATATATATATATACTTGATGCTATATGTATCCCAATAAAAGAAAATGTATTAGGATATATGGAAAGCATTTACTCTGGTTTTGTGGTAATGGGATTTACTCAGAGGGACTGATGTTATTCTAACCATAATAAATCAGTCGTTTGGACAGTTAGAATATACTAGCCCACAGTGCGAGTGTAAAGCCCATTGTATTTCTTATCAAACCCATAAATTCAAGAGTCTGGGAAACTCATGATATTCCCACTAAGGCTCCTTTCACACCTGCGTTCAGGTGTCCGCTCGTGAGCTCCGTTTGAAGGGGCTCACAAGCGGCCCTGAACGCAGCCGTCTGGCCCTAATGCATTCTCAGTGGAGGCGGATCCACTGAGAATGCATCCGTCTGCCAGCGCTCAGCCTCCGCTCAGTGAGCGGACACCTGAACGCTGCAAGCAGCGTTCGGGTGTCCGCCTGGCCGTGCGGAGGCGAGCGGATCCGTTCCGACTTATAATGGAAGTCAATGGGGACGGATCCGCTTGAAGATGACACCATATGGCTCAATCTTCAAGCGGATCCGTCCCCCATTGACTTTCAATGTAAAGTCTGAACGGATCCGCTCAGGCTACTTTCACTACTTTTTTTCACATTTTTCTAAGTTATAATGCAGACGGATACGTTCTGAACGGAGCCGCCGTCTGCATTAATATGAGCGGATCCGTTCAGAACGGATCCGATCGAACGCTAGTGTGAAAGTGGCCTAAGTCTGGGAAAATAGTTTCAGGGTGTCAAAGAAGTATCCCTCCTCATTGATATAAGTTGAGAAAGGTCAAACGTATAATGTGTAGCATAATTCTGATATTAATATGTTACACAACAGTGCCACCTGGAGACAGGTGGATATCATGACACCATTCACAATATTGCATTCTGGGTAAATATGATCTCATAGGCTCATTACCATATGAGCATACACATCCGATGTGATTGGAAAACTCTAATCTGGAAGGGTGTGATCGTTTGATACGTTTTTGGATAAGAAAGCACACATTGGAGAGAGGAGAGGGAAAAAAGGAAGGAAAGAAAGAAAGAGGGGTCTATCAAGATGAAAGCCATGGTGAGATGCGCTATGATGGACCACCCAGCTTTCCTAGGAGCAGAAGTGAGATTCCTACTAGGACTTGGTAAGAGACACAAAGAATTATACTTCATTTTATTAAGTCTAATTAGATAGTGTGGGTGAAATTATACCATCTAGATTGGCGAATAAATAAATAAATTAATTAATTGATCATCTCCATATTGAGATGTACAGGTAGTCTTAGGATATTGTGAGGCTTCATTCTACCTGCAGAAGAATCAAGACTCCTAATTTATCAGAGCATTAAGTGATTGCTTATATACTGTATATTAATAGAAATATTCTTCGCCAAGCTAAGTGATGGATTCCCACAGGAAAAACTTGTTTCAAGTCCTTCCCATTTAAGATATGGTCTAGCAAAGATCCTAGATCCCTGTTATTTGTCTTAATAGTCTTACCAAAGTCATATGTGTGAAAATAGTCCAGGATGGGTCAGAAGGATACAGTTATCTCTTCTAAGGCTACTTTCACACTAGCATTCAGAGCGGATCCATCTGAGACGGATCCGCTCATATAATGCAGACGGTGGCTCAGTTCAGAACGGATCCGTCTGCATTATATTGTTAAAAAATTCTAAGTGTGAAAGTAGCCTGAACGGATCTGTCCAGACTTTACATTGAAAGTCAATGGGGGACGGATCCGTTTGAAGATTGAGCCATATTGTGTCATCTTCAAACGGATCCGTCCCCATTGACTTACATTGTAAGTCTGGACGGATCCGTTTGCCTCCGCACAGCCAGGCGGACACCCGAACGCTGCAAGCAGCGTTCAGGTGTCCGCCTGCTGAGCGGAGGCTGAACGCTGCCAGACTGATGCATTCTGAGCGGATCCGCGTCCACTCAGAATGCATTAGGGCTGGACGGATGCGTTCGGGGGCGCTTGTGAGTCCCCTTCAAACGGAGCTCACAAGCGGAACCCCGAACGCTAGTGTGAAAGTAGCCTAAGTTATATCCTTGAATGGATTTGCCCATGCCTGAAGTCATGTGATGTGTAGTCGGTTAGAAGGGGGCTGAATGTATTTAGCATTCCATATTGATGTATAGGATTAGACATGCCCATCCTGATATTATGAGGTTTCCTCTGAACAGTAGTGCTGTATATAAATAATTTGTCCTATTTTGATATCCTAACCCAGGCATCCTCAAAGTGCGGCCCTCCAGCTGTTGTAAAACTACAACTCCCACAATGCCATGCTGTAGGCTGATACCTGTAGGCTGTTCGGGAATGCTGGGAGTTGTAGTTTTGTAACAGCTGGAGGGCCGCAGTTTGAGGATGTCTGTCCTAACCTAATAATAGCTTTGTTATAATGTGACAATTTTTTTCCACTCACATCATGTATTGTTAAGCTTGTAATGCTTTATATCAACGCTGAATATATTCATTTGCATATATCATTGTGTTTATTTACTTACCGTATATACTCGAGTATAAGATGAGTTTTTTGGCACATATTTTTGTGCTCAAAAAGCCCCCTCGTCTTATACTCGAGTCTCGATTTGGTTGACCCGAAAATGCAGCGATTATATATAAAGGGTGCCCCGCTCACATAACTGGCTTTGTGTGTAAAGTATTTTACTAGTGTGTGAAACAATCTCTCTCCTATTGATAACACGGCCAGCCTCTGTACTCACTTTCACGATGAATGCAATGCACTGCAGCGAACGGCAGCGAGCGGGCCGGCCGGTGCGTGACTGACGTCACTTAGTAACGCTCCTGCTTCCTGAAGTGGGAGGAGCGTTACTAAGTGACGTCAGTCACGCGCCGGCCAGCCAGCTCCTGCTCGCTGTAGTGCATTCATAGTGACAGTGAGTACAGAGGCGGCCATGTTATCAATAGGAGAGAGCTTGCTTTACACACTAGTAAAATACTTTACACACAAAGCCAGTTATGTGCGCAGTTTAGGACACATGAGGGGACACATAGGGCCATGAGGGGGACCAGCATAAGATGCTATATGTCTTATGCTGGCCCCCCTCATGGCTCTATGTGTCATAGCACACATCCCCCATAACAGCGTCCTTCACAGATCCACCCCATAACAGTGCCATCCACAGGTCCCCATAAGTGTCCTCCACAGATCCCCCATAACACTGTCCTCCACAGATCCCCCACATAACAGCGTCCTCCACAGATCCCCCACATATGCTGCATTTCCCACCCTAGTCTTATACTCGAGTCAATAATTTTTCCCATTTTTGGGGGGTAAAATTAGGGGCCTCGGCTTATATTCGGGTCGGCTTATACTCGAGTATATACGGTATATATGTTTATAACCCTGTAACCAATACATCTGCATATTTTTATACCTGTGTATTATTGTATAATGCAGAACTACATGTTTATCATTAACGTCATCTCACATCAAAAGAACTTATTATCTGAGGAAATAGTCGGACTCAGATGTGAATTGTCCTAATTTTTTATTTTATTTTTCATGGTTAATTATTTTATTACCATAATTAACAATTCTTAATTGAATTATTACCGCCCGACACAGCGGAGAGCAGGGGACAGGAGTGGCTGCAGGCTTCAGTGACAGGCCTGCTGCCGGGGTCGGGGGACTCGGCTTCGACGGCTTCCCCCATTTGCCGGCCGTGGAGGACTAGGCCTCCTGTGCGCCTTAGTCTGGAGGTGACCCCGAATCCAGTGCTGAGTTAGGAGCCTAACCGTAGGTCAGAGCTCGGGTAACAGATGGTCGCGTGCCGGGAGGAATCCAGTAGAAAGCGGGACCCTGGGTGGGGGAGGCGCACTGCCCCCTCATCTGATGCAGTTATCGGTGATGCAGGAGCAGGTTCGGCAGGTGGGTCAGGACGGAATTACCCTGCCCGGCATGGGAGAGATGTCCAGGCTTCATCTTCAAGTCGGCGGGGTCAAGATGGCAGTCCTGTGCTTCGTTCTGCGATCGGGCAGCCTGTGGCTGGTTCAGTGTCGGCTCCAGCTTTGAGAATGGCGGCCTCTAGTGGCGGAGCTGCAGAAGTGCAGGCTCCAGCAGCAGCAAGTAGTGGAACAACTTGGAGAATGGCGGCCTCTAGTGGCGGAGCTGCAGAAGTACAGGCTTCAGCAGCAAATAGTGGCACAGGCAGTGCTGAAGACTTGATTACAGCCAGAGGAGAGATCAGCGCCGGTCAAATTCTGTTAACACCTGTTCTGGCTGGTGGAATCCCAGCGTCCACGCAGCCAGGTGAGATACGAGGGGAGTCCTTGTTAGCGGTTGCTTGCCTCGGAGGGGCTCCCGGGGTTGGGGGGCACCCGGGGGTGTCTGTAGTGGGTGGGTTGGGTGATTTGTTAATGGGGTTACGGGGGTTAGTGAAAGGGCTGGTGAATACGGGGTCAGGGATGGGGTCACCATTGGCGGCTTTGGGCATACATGGGTCTGCAGTACCAGGTGGTAGTGGGACAGTAGGGGTTGAACGGACGGGGGATAGTAGGGCTGTGGGTGCGGGGGCCAGCAGGTCATTGGGGGCATCGTTACAAGGGCCAATTGATAAAGACGGGGTTATGGGGAGAGAGGGTGGTAAGGAGAGAGACGGGGGAGCCACGGTTGGACGACGCTGCGAGAGGGGAGGTATATGTTTGCTTTGAAAGGCCTCTGGGGCCCACTTGAGGCCGGAGGTAAAAGGGGAGTACGTGGACATATTTTCATTACTCCCGTTGGAACGGTTTAATTTAGATAGGGAAAGGAAGGATGATAGAAAAAAGAAATATAAGGACAAGCGGCGGTATCGGTTGATTCCGCAAACTTTTTCCAACTGGATGCAGGCGTTTGTGATCTTGGCCAGTGTCATATGGGAGAAGGCGCCGGAGAATTGTTCCGCACTTTTCTGTTACCTAGATGCCATAGGGGAGGCGTATCAGGTATATGAGGGGCAGGGGTGGTTGAGGTATGACGAGCAATTTCGGCAACGTAAAGCGGCTCGGTTTAGCATCCGGTGGGATTATAAGGATATTGGTGATGGCTACAGTCAGGACGGGGTAGTCCTTTACAGGGTGCTCCAGGGGTTCTCGGCAATCGGAGCGCTCGGCGGCCTCACAAAAGGGGTTGTGCTTCCTGTTTAACAAGGGTGAATGTACAGTACAGACCAAAAGTTTGGACACACCTTTTTCATGACTATGAACATTGTAGATTCACACTGAAGGCATCAAAACTATGAATTAACAAATGTGGAATTATATACATAACAAAAAAGTGTGAAACAACTGAAAATATGTCCTATTCTAGGTTCTTCAAAGTAGCCACCTTTTGCTTTGATTACTGCTTTGCACACTCTTGGCATTCTCTTGATGAGCTTCAAAAGGTAGTCACCTGCAATGGTTTTCACTTCACAGGTGTGCCCTGTCAGGTTTAATAAGTGGGATTTCTTGCCTTATAACTGGGGTTGGGACCATCAGTTGCGTTGTGGAGAAGTCAGGTGGCTACACAGCTGATAGTCCTACTGAATAGACTGTTAGAATTTGTATTATGGCAAGAAAAAAGCAGCTAAGTAAAGAAAAACGAGTGGCCATCATTACTTTAAAAAAAGGTCAGTCAGTCCGAAAAATTGGGAAAACTTTGAAAGTGTCCCCAAGTGCAGTCACAAAAACCATCAAGCGCTACAAAGAAACTGGCTCACATGCGGACCGCCCTGGAAAGGAAGACCAAGAGTCACCTCTGCTGCGGAGGATAAGTTCATCCGAGTCACCAGCCTCTGAAATCGCAGGTTAACAGCAGCTCAGATTAGAGACCAGGTCAATCCCACACAGAGTTCTAGCAGTAGACACATCTCTAGAACAACTGTTAAGAGGAGACTGTGTGAATCAGGCCTTCATGGTAGAATATCTGCTAGGAAACCACTGCTAAGGACAGGCAACAAGCAGAAGAGACTTGTTTGGGCTAAAGAACACAAGGAATGGACATTAGACCAGTGGAAATCTGTGCTTTGGTCTGATGAGTCCAAATTTGTGATCTTTGGTTCCAACCACCGTGTCTTTGTGCGACGCAGAAAAGGTGAACGGATGGACTCTACATGCCTGGTTCCCACCGTGAAGCATGGAGGAGGAGGTGTGATGATGTGGGGGTGCTTTGCTGGTGACACTATTGGGGATTTATTCAAAATTGAAGGCATACTGAACCAGCATGGCTACCACAGCATCTTGCAGCGGCATGCTATTCCATCCGGTTTGCGTTTAGTTGGACCATCATTTATTTTTCAATAGGACAATGACCCCAAACACACCTCCAGGCTGTGTAAGGGCTATTTGACCATGAAGGAGAGTGATGGGGTGCTGCGCCAGATGACCTGGCCTCCACAGTCACCGCACCTGAACCCAATCGAGATGGTTTAGGGTGAGCTGGACCGCAGAGTGAAGGCAAAAGGGCCAACAAGTGCTAAGCATCTCTGGGAACTCCTTCAAGACTGTTGGAAGACCATTTCAGGTGACTACCTCTTGAAGCTCATCAAGAGAATGCCAAGAGTGTGCAAAGCAGTAATCAATGCAAAAGGTGGCTACTTTGAAGAACCTAGAATATTTTCTGTTGTTTCACACTTTTTTGTTATGTATTGAATTCCACATGTGTTAATTCATAGTTTTGATGCCTTCAGTGTGAATCTACAATTTTCATAGTCATGAAAGTAAAGAAAACTCTTTGAATGAGAAGGTGTGTCCAAACTTTTGGTCTGTACTGTAAATATGGGGACAAGTGCAAATTTAAGCACGAGTGTTCCTTATGTGGTGGGAATCATGGAGCACAGCGGTGCTTCAAAGGTCGTAGAGGAAAGGGGTGGGGTAATTCGGCTAAAAAAGGGGCGGACGCCATTTCGGGTAACCGAGAAGGTCCCATTTCTAAATAGGTACCCGAATGCGGAGGCGGCTAAGTTTTTGTTGATGGGTTTTAGGGAGGGTTTTCGTATCCCGTTCGTGGAGGGCGAGTTTTGGCAAGGGAAGAAGAATTTGAGGTCAGCAAAGGAGCATCTGGGGTGGTTACTGAAAAATTGCGGAAAGAGGTACAGTTAGCATGGCGGGCCTCTTTTGGGACTTGCCGATGCAGGATATGCGGGTGTCACCATTGGGGGTTGTGCCGAAGAGGGAGCCTAATACATTTTGCCTTATCTATCACCTTTAATTTCCAAAAGGGGGTTCGGTTAATGATGGGATTGCATCGGAGTTGTGTTCAGTGATGTATACCTCGTTGGATGAGGCGGTTCGTTAGGTTCGGACTTATGGGCGGGGAGTGTTGTTGGCTAAGGGGGATATTGAGGCGGCTTTTCGTCTTTTGCCGGTACACCCAGATTGTCAGCACTTGCTGGGTTGTTGTTGGGACGGTCTTTTTTTTGTTGATCGGTGCTTGCCCATGGGTTGTTCGGTTTTGTGCGCTGTACTTTGAGACATTCAGTAAGTTTCTGGAGTGGGTGGCACGTGAATGGTCGGGTTGGGGTTTGATTAACCATTATTTGGATGATTTTTTGTTCATTGGGCCGCCATCTTCGATTGGATGCTCCGTGATGTTGTATTCTTTCGAAGCCATGTCGCAACTTTTTTGCGTTCCCTTGGCTTCGGAGAAAATGGAAGGCCCTACTTCGGTTTTACGTTTTTTGGGTATCATCATAGATACAATGGCTATGGAGTGCAGGTTGCCTGAGGACAAAGTGGATGATTTACAGCGAGAGGTGTCGTCTGCGTGTGGGCAACAAAAAATGCGGCTTCGTGAGTTGCAGTCTTTATTGGGGAAACTTCATTTTGTGTGCCGTATTATGCCTATGGGGCAGATATTTTGTAGGAAGTTGGCCAGGGCAACAGCGAGGGTGCAGGCCCCTCATCATTTTGTGCGGCTTAATCGGGAACTGCGAGATCATTTAAGGGTGTGGGCTTCCTTTTTAGAGCGGTATAATGGTCAGTCTTTATGGATGGCGGATGGGATGTTGGCGGCAGAGATGGACTTGTTTACCGATGCGTCGGGTGGGTTCGGTTTTGGGGCGTATTACCAAGGTCGTTGGTGTGTAGGGGAGTGGCCGACGCGATGAAAGGAGGAAGGCTGGGTGAAGAATTTAGTGTTGGTAGAGATTTTTCCTATTGTGGTAGCGGTGTCCATTTGGAAGGTGCGATTCCATTGTGACAACTTGGGTGTGGTGGAGGCCATCAATCGCATTTCGGCTTCATCTCCTCCTGTCGTGTGCTTGCTTCAACATTTAGTTTTGGGTTGTTTATCATTGAATGCTTGGATAGTAGTGACTCATGTGCCTGGGGTAAGTAACTCAATTGCGGATGCATTGTCTCGTTTTCAGTGGGATCGGTTTCGGCGGCTGGCACCGAAGGCAGACAAGCAGGGAGCGGGCTTTCCCCGGGAGCTTTGGAATCTTCCATTTGGTCAGTTGGAGAGTTGGTGAGGGGATCCTTGTTGTCAGGGACCTGGACAGCGTATGATGAGGCATGGGGTTTATGGGAGGAATGGAGGCAGCGTTTTCAGGGGAGTGGTTTAGAGGATGGGGTTTTGTTGTTGCTGTTTGGAGGGCATTGCAGAGAGGAGGGATGGTTGTTGTCAAGAAATGAGGAAGTTTATGGCGGGTGTGGCTTTTGGTTGTAAGTGTCGGGCTACATCGAATGTGACAAAATCATTTTGGGTGTTGCAGGCATTAAAGGGTTGGTGGAGGAGGTTGCCGGGGGAAGGATCAGTGTAGGCCTATTTCCTTCACGTTCTTGGCAGAAATGATTGAGCAGTTGGGTTGGGTTTGTGTGTCGGTTGGTAAGGTTAGGTTGTTTAAGTTGGACCTTTCTTTTGCCTTTATTAGGGCACTGCGCATTGGGGAATTGGTTAGTCTGAGTAAGAACCGAGCGGGTGGACTTCGGGGAGAAGATGTGGGTTTATTTGATGATAGGGTGGAATTCTGTATTAGGAGTTTAAAAACTGATCAGTTGGGCCGTGGTTGTCGGGTTGTTTTATACCAGGTGGTGGGTTCGGTCGCGTGCCCGGTTTGGTGTCTTAGGGATTTTTGGGGGTGAGTTTGGGGGCAATGGGCTATTGTTAGTTCATGAGGATGGGTCGTTTCTTCCTCGTTTCCAGTTTATGGCAGTACTGCGAGCGTGTTTAGCAAAGTTGGATAGAGACCCCTTGCTGTTTGGGGTCATTCTTTTCGGATTGGCGCGGCCACGGAGGCGGCTAGGAGGGGGTTGGGGGATGATATCATTCGTCGCATTGGTCGATGGGAGTCTATCCTATGTTAGGCCAGCATTGTTGTAAAAGGGGTAATGGATTTATTGCGGGGATAGGGCATGTTGAGGGCCGTTTTTGTTGATATGTTGTATTTTGCGTTCCCCGCAGATGGTTCGGCGTGCCTGGTTTGGATCATGGGGCACTCCTATGTGTTCTGGGGAGCTTTGCAGGCAGCGGTCAGGCCGGACGGAAGACAACTGTGTTTTCCTAGAGAGGTGGTGGTGATTTGCTGGTTGGAGATGAGAGGAATGCGGTGAAGTCGAGTTCTCCTGGAGTTTCACAGATTTGCGCAGTTAGATATGGCCCCGGGAGTATTGGTGTTACATGTGGGGGGAATGATTTGGGGGTGCGCCCCTTTAGAGAGCTCACAAAGGACATTACATTTGATTTGTTACGCTTGTGGGCTCAGTTTCCAGGTTTGGTGACATTCTGGTCGGATATGGTGCCACAGAATCAATTGAGGTATACTAGGTTGGTGGAGAGGCTTCACAAAGCCAGGATAAAAGGGAATAGGGCGGTAGGTCGTTTCGTGGTAAGAAATGGCGGTCTAGCGATGCTTCATAGGGAGTTGGAAGCGGGAGAGGGGGCGTTTTGGAGCGGGAATGGAGTACACCTGAATGCGATGGGGATTGGCTTGGGGTGTTCGAGTTTACAGAACGGGATTGAGCTGGTTTTGCGGGTGTGGCGGGACGCAAGGAGGTGAGGTTTCACCCCCCCTTGGCGTCATGGGCGGTGGTGGGGTCCTTGGAGTTGGTAGTTATGGGGGATCTGGTGTGGTGAAGAGGGAGCCAAGTGGGCTCTGGACTCCCCAGATATTGGAATTTGGGGCATGATATGGCGGGTATCTGCCCACGTTTGTTGCCCATGGTTACCGTTTTCTGCTTTTGAGCTCGCGTTTATCGGCTACAGGTAATTTAATTTAATTGAGGGGCGGGGCAGGTACCTTTCTGGTTTACAGGGCTCCAAGGACCCTCCCCGTGTTTATGTTTTTCTTGGGCGGGCCTTCAGGTGGAAAGGCCTTTGGGGTTGGTTATTTATATTATTTATTATATGTTTGTTATTTAATAAAATGGCTGCTGTGGCTTTCCCTGTGGCCAATAAAATCCACTTGCGTAGTTGTGTCTTTATTTGGGTTGTGAATAGGGACATTGGAGGGAATGACTCGACAATACGCTTGTCATGACTGAGGAAAAAACTGTTTTTCCATTTTAACATTCTCAACGTGAGATTTGTCACGCATCCCGTCAAGAACATATCTAAAATTAGTGGCCAGATTATATAGAGAAATATCAGGGAAGTTTAAACCCCCTAAAGCCTTAGGATGTTGTAAATTAAATAGGCTAATACGACTTTGGCCAGGCACTACCTCATATAAATCTCTGAAGAAGTTGAATATCATATGTACAAAGCAGTAAAGGGAGTGTTTGGAGTAAATATAATAATTTAGGGAAAGCTACCATTTTAATAAGGTGACAGCGACCAAAAAAGGATAAGGTAAAACTTTGCCATGACTCTACTAATGAGATGATAGAAGAAATAAGTGCATGAAAATTCATCAGAAAAATCATCTTATAAAGATCAAAAGGGTCAGCGGACAGTTTAACTCCTAGGTAGGTGATGGACTCAGTCTGCCACTGAAATGAAAATGAATTATCCCAATGATTCCTGGCTGTGCAGAAGGGGTCTAGGGCTATATTAAATAATAAAGGAGATAAAGGGCATCCCTATCTCATGCCGCGTCCAATTGGAAATGATGGGGAGCAGATATTGTTAACCCATATAATTGAACAAGGGTTGTGATAAATCATTTGAATAGCATCACAGAACTGTGGACCAAAATTATGTAAATAAAGGATTTTATTAAGATAAAGTCACCTGGTCAAATGCTTTATGCGCATCAAGACAGACCAGTATGTTCTTAGTTTGCCTTTGCGCTCTACTAGAGGAAACATAGACAATGGCGGATAAAATACACAGGACAAAATGGGACCTCATACCTTAAAAAACACAAAATAAGATATACTGCTATCCTTCTACTGAATGCTAGGACAAATGATTAAACCACCACTTATATGACTTACGTCAAAAACATTGGATATGCCAGATGCCTACAGCATACTATATTAAAGTGCAAAGTGCAACACCACAATATGGCAACAAGAGGATAAGGCGTAAGTAATAAGGTATACTAACCAGGCAGAATCCCCAAAACCCCAACGCATGTTTCGCGTTAGCTTCCTCAGGGGATATTGACAGATAGTATTTTGGTAAATATTTTGAAATCAGAATTTAATAAGGTTACCAGACGATATGATTCCACATGCAGATGCTCTTTGCCCGTTTTGGAAGCACTGTAATACAGGCGTCAATAAAGCTATAGTTTTGGAAGAAATAACATGATTAAATAATGTGAGATGGGGTCCCAGCGACGTACTCAGCAATCTATAATATTTATTTCCAAATCCATCCGATACCTAACTGCCATTTCTAAATTACATTTCATACTGAGGAAATGGCAACCGGAAACTACCTCAAAAGGTGCACATTGAAGGTTTTACCATGTCCCTCACAGTCCCCTTATCGGAACATTATTGAAAAGCTGTAGATAGACCTCAAAAGAGAGGTGGATGCAAGGTGGCCCAGGAATCTTACAGAACTGGAAGACTTTTGCCATTTCAAGAATTAAAAGCTTTTTGACTGGCTATGAAAAGTGTTTACAAGCTGTGAAACTTGCCAAAGGGGGTGCTACTAGGTACAAACCATGCAGGGTGACCAAATTTTTGCTTTAGACCCTTTTCATTTTTTCTGTTATTTTGAAAATGTAAATTATGAAAAGTTTTTTTCTTAAAATACAAAGAGAATGTGTCAGATACAACGTTATGCCTTTTGGAGATCATTTAATCTTCAACTTGCTTAACTGCTCACTGTAGGGTTGCACCGGGTATCGAAGTATCGATACCCAATCAATACTTTTATACCTGGATCTATACAGTACCGGGTCTTACTATTTAACGATACTAGGCTGCTCTGCTGCTCAGTCTAGTATCAGTTAAAGAACATGGTACGTGCCCCTCTCAGCACATGCCATGTTCTCTTCACTGGCACAGTGGAGAAGGAGGGAGTCCCTCCCCACTGTGACGTGGCTGCCGCTGCCACCAATGGGGAGAAAGCGGGGAGAAGGAGGGGATGGACTGTGGCCACTGCACCACGAATGAATGTAAAACACATTAATTCAAGTATAGGCAATGGGTGCCGGCGGTGGTATCACAGACCCGGCACCTGGCCTCAATAACAGGGCATGCGATCTGCCGAACCACAGCAATTAACCCTGCCTGCCTCCTATAATTGAATTAATGTGTTAATTACATTGATTGGTGGCGCAGTGCGCCCCCCCAGTATTATAAATTATTACCATTATTACCATTGGTGGCGCAGTACGCCCTCCCTCTGCTCCCCCTAGTATTAGTATCATTGGTGGCGCAGTGGCCACAGGCGCACCCCCATTGTTATATTCATTGGTGGCAGTGGCCACAGGGTCCTCTCCCCTCCTCTTCATTGGTGGCAGTGGCAGTTCCGATCGGAGCCCCAGCAGTGTAATCGCGGGGCTCCGATCGGTTACCATGGCAGCCAGGGATGCTACTGAAGCCCTGAATACCATGGTAAGCTCCCTGCTGCCATGTGCACAAAGCACAGGGCAGCAGGGAGAGTGTATAGTCCTATTAACCCCAATAGAGATCTATTAGAGTGAATAGGACAAGGTTTCTAGCACCTAACGGGGCTAATAGTTAGTAAATGAAAAGCAAACAAAAAAAGTTAAAAAAACACCAAAATACTAAAAGTTTAAATCGCCCCCTTTCCCAATTTTACATATAAAATATACAAACAATAAAAAACATATTATATATCGCCACGCCCGAAAAAGTGTGAACTTATAAAATATATATTTTTTTAATTCCTATGCGGTGAATGCCGTAACAGAAAAAAAATCTAAACCATGTGATTTGCTATTTTTTGTCACCTTGTCCCCCTCCAAAATAGGACAGGACTGTTCTATTATGACCCGGATGGTCCATTAAATATGGGATGCACTCGGCTTTTTTGGTGTTTTACTTTTTTATGGTATCGAAATCGAATCAAAATTTTGGTATTGTGACAACCCTAGTTCACTGCAACAGTAATTTTCACCAGGGCTGCCCAAACTTTTCCATGCCACTGTATAAGGCATCTGTAGCTGACACTGCCCTTGTGGCCATAGCAACCAATCTGAATTTGGCTTTCTTGTCTAAGCTTCCCTGGAGAAATGAAATGTGGACTCTAAAGGCCCCTTTAGACAACAGGCGATTGTCCGGAAGGAAGCGTTTACATGTAGCAATCTCCTCCACAGTATGGGGAGAAGCGATCGCTAATGCCATCTCTCATCCCTATACAGACTCATTGTTTGCTGGCAGCAGAGGCTGTTTACACACCACGATCTGCTTCACGCAAACCATGATTTATGTGCTAACAGAAACTACTGAATTACCTGACGAACGAGTGTTTCACTCATTCATCGGGTAATCGGCAGCACCTTTACATTGCAAGATAATTGCTCACGAGCGTTCCTATGAACACTTGTTAGTGATTATCTGGTGGATTCTCGGCCCATGTAAAGGACCCTTAAGAAAATGGGCCTTATTAGTTATAAAGTTCAAGACCATTTTTCTCACTTCATGACCACACACATTTATTTTTGTTTGTTTTTTGTATATTGGGCTTCGAAAGCCATAACTTTTTTTATTCAAATATTTAGATAACGTTTGCTGTATTATTATATCATGTTTATCTAAGTGTGTGTTTTTTTTACTCTTTATACACAGGAAAATTTTAAAAATAGGTACAATATAGTGACCCATATTTAATAATTTGAGTGCAGCTAGATTAACCTCACCTAAGTTTATGAAAGGTTCACAGACTCTGAAAAAGAGGTGTGGTTTTACAGGAAAGTACCCATCTTCACAGGAAAGATAAATGGCCTAATAAGCATCATTTTGCGCCAAAATTGCTACACAATTCAGCTGTCAAATTTTGCATCAAGGTAAACCAACCAATAGATGGTGCAGAGTTAGACAAAAGTGTCTTCTGCACCACATTCATTATTCATTTTCAGCCACTGTGATAAATCTGGAAAAAAGAGGTGAAAAGTCCAGCTCTAAACAGTGAGTACTTTATTTGCAGTGCGGTAAAAACTTCCAACTCTAAAGTGCAGGAAACAGTTTACGCGTTTCAGACCCTCATGTTTCGGTCCTTTATTATGACCATGGTCATGATTAAGGCCCGAAACATGAGGGTCCGAAATGCGTAGACTGTTTCCTGCACTTGAGAGTTGGAAGTTTTTACCGCACTGCAAATAAAGTACTCACTGTTGTTTAGAGCTGGACTTTTCACCTCTTTTTTCCATTTTCAAGTAACAGCCGTGTTTAGGCTGATAACCGAGGTCACAACAGATGTAACAGGTGAGAGCTGCATTTTTTTCTTTAGTAATTATTTCTGACTGTGATAAATCTGGTACATGTAGAGAGCCTACGTTTACATCATTTTCATGCTTACTAAACTTACCCCGCTACATTTTTCACCACTTAAATTTTTTTCTTAGAGCACACAGTGCAGGTAAAATACTTTTATATAACATTTTGGTATGAGGGATATACAGTATAATATATGGTCATGCAGGTCAGGGATAGAGGATGTGGTCTGGGCTAGTGTTGGTGTTCTTTTTTTATTTTTTTACTTTGTTTTGTTTTTTTAAAATATTTTTTAAGTTACATTTTGTGCCCCCCATAAGGTCATGCGACCATCTCTGCCATCTCTATGGGGAGTCCAGGTGTCACCAATAACTGGCTCCTCACTCCTGCAGCTGCATGGAAATCAGAAACATCAGAATCAGAATTAACGGTGAACCCAGGAGATCCAGAAGTGGTTAAACTTACTGTCTCCTTAAGACTAATGTGAGACTGTTAGAAACCTGCATATTGTTCAGTGTCTCAGTGTTGCCAAGATCAAAGCTTGCAGCTGCTCCATTGATACACTTATGATAACATTGAAGTTGTAATTGACTAGGACAGGTTGCTTTTGTTGTTACGTTCTTCAGAATCCTCCAGCAATAAATAGGGCAAGGAACTCCGGAGGCAGTGAGAATTACTGGGGGCAGAATATTGGTCTTGTAGCATCCCATCACAAATATCCTGGGCTTTACACTGGTCCCTTTATCCAGAGAGTGAATATTGTTCTCAGAGAACAGATGTTACCAGGAGAATGAAAAATCAATGTGCCCATAGACTGTGACAGTTTAGAGTAAACAAGATTCTTTAGAGGAACGAAATCTTATCATAACAGTATAAAATATTATCAGGGTATTCCATCAAGCTCTGATAGCACGGGAAGTTTACCTTAGCTCCATACTGACCACAGGCTTTGCTGGTTGATATTAATCCACTTAGTATGATGATCTCTAACCTTAATGAGCTCCTATGAGGTCAATTGGCATGGTGGTGGCGCGCAGTTGTACACCGTGTCATATGCCTGACAATGGGCTTTAAAACAATATTTTAAAAAGATATAGCATATATAAATATGGGAAGAGAATTTGAACAATTTGAATTTAGGATTATTATATTGGAGAAGAATATTAATGATATAGTCATTTTATGCAGATGTTATTTAGCACTATCAGACTATTTAAGGAGAAAGTAGTTGGTTACATTAGTGCTATCTGAGCACTCTGTAAGGGGTATTTACCTTGTGTGCCTTTCATCTGACAGTTTATTTTCCTCAGTGAATACAGTGGAGAAAAAAATATTTAATAGCTTTGCTTTCTCCTCGTCACTCTCTGCGACTCCCCCCTCATTACTTGATGGACACTTATCTACCTATATTTCTCAGCACTGAAGAAACCATTAATCCTGACCAAAATCCCAACTCCATTTTCTGAAAACTTAGTGCAGCAGGTGAAAGACAAATCATGCTTACTTCCATTCGGAAGTGACATCAGCTCTGACTTGGCAGAAAACAGGGGGACAAAGGTTCTCCCAGCTACTGTTCATCTACTGCTGCCAAAAAAACATATCTTCCACCTGGAAACAAAGCCAAACGACTAAACTATGCATGAAAACATAGGAACTGGAGTGCAGAAAGACAGCAATGGGAGCTCTGGACCATTGAGTCAAAATGTTAAATATTTGGCTGTAACAGAACACAGTTTGTTCACCAAAGGGCTGATGATACAATAATGAGTGTCTTCAGGTGACTGTGAAGCATGGTGGAGGTTCCTTGCAGGAGTTGCGGATTTAGTCAGGATTAATGGTGTCCTCAATACTGAGAAATATAGGCTGATACTTATGCATTATTCAGTACCAGCAGGGAGATGTCTGATTGCCTCCAGATTTATCCTGCAACAGGATAATGACCCCAAACATACGGCCAATGTTATTAAGTACTATCTTCAGCATTCTGGAATTGATGATTTGATCCAAACAGAGCCTCAACGTCATCGAGTCTGCCTGGCATTATATGAAGAGACATAAGGAGTTGAGCAAGCCTACATCCAAAGATCTGTGATTAATTCTACAAGATGTTTGGAACAACCTCCCTGCTGTATTCCTTCAAAAACGGTGTGCAAGTGTACCTAGAAGAGTTGATGCTGTTTTGACGGCAAAGCGTGGTCACATACAGAAGAATATTGATTCCTCTTTTGTTTATCCACTTAGAATTTTGTATATTGATGAAAATAATCTATTAAACTATAGTACTGTATATACATTTGTTTTGTTTGCACTGTAATGCCTTGTCTTATGTATTGGGACTGTGCCCTGCAGGTACAACAACAATAATGACTTATGTGTGCTATGCCTCTTTCTTTACTGAGGGAACACTGAGGAATGTACTGTATGTTCCACTGTTGATAGATTGGAGGGGTGGGCAACCTACGGCACTCCAGTGGTTGTTAAACTACAACTCCCAGCATTCATACTTACTCTGCTCTTCTCCAACCTCTCATAGAAATAAATGGAGCAGGCTGGGAATTGTAGTTTCACAACAGCTGGAGTGCAGCAGGTTGTCCACCCCTTTAAATATTTAGATGTTATGTCATTCACATTTTTGATGCTGTGTTTCAGGACCTGCAGTCACATGAACAGTTCTTTAGGTCTTGAACTCAGTGAAGTGTGCTGCATAGCTCCTCATGTACAGTAGATGATGAGCTGGTTCTATAAACAAGGTGTTTTGGTGCCATAAAGGCCATGCACCCTCGATGAGTGAGTATGCAGACTGTAGAGAGCTAGTCAGCGATGGCTTTTTAAGAGAGAGGAGCAGGCAGAACCTGTGGAAACCCTAGCGTGAGTTTTTAGAGTAAGCCTATTGAGATGAAGAGAATCTCACCGCCTGAAGCCATTTAATTTGAAGAGCACTGTTCGACCTTAGCTTTAGACTGATGCAGAACATAAGAAGTAGGCTACCGACTAGCTGCAGAGCATCATGGCAAGTAAAGATTCCACAGTAGCAAAGCAAGTAAACAGTACTTTAAGGCCACGAGGGAGACTGAATATGATTGAGTAGTGTATTGCCATCCCAGTTCTTCTGTCTACCAGTCGTGGGGAGATGACCCCCCTACTAAGTATACAAACTGCGCACAAGTTATGTTGTGCCATGGTATGTACAGGTGAAACTCGAAAAATTTGAATATTGTGCAAAAGTTCATTTATTTCAGTAATGCAACTTAAAATGTTAAACTAATATATGAGATAGACTCATTACATGCAAAGCGAGATATTTCAAGCCTTTATTTGTTATAGTTTGGATGATTATGGCTTACAGCTTATTAAAACCCCAAATTCGCAATCTCATAAAATTAGAATATTGTGAAAAGGTTCAATATTCTAGGCTCAAAGTGTCACACTCTAGTCAGCAAATTAATCTTTAACACCTGCAAAGGATTCCTGAGCCTTTAAATTGTCTCTTACTCTGGTTCAGTAGGAATCACAATCATGGGAAAGACTGCTGACCTGACAGTTGTGCAGAAAACCATCATTGACACCCTCCATAAGGAGTGAAAACCTCAAAGAGTAATTGCAAAATAGGTTGGATGTTCCCAAAGTGCTGTATCAAAGCATATTAATAGAAAGTTATGTGGAAGGGACAAGTGTGGAAGAAAAAGGTGCACAAGCAGCAGGGATGACAGTAGCCTGGAGAGGATTGTCAGGAAAAGGCCATTCAAAAGTGTTAGCGACTTTCACAAGGAGTGGACTGAGGCTGGAGTTAGTGCATCAAGAGCCACCACACATAGATGGATCCTGGACATGGGCTTCAAATGTCGTATTCCTCTTGTCAAACCTCTCTTGAACAACAAGCAACGTCAGAAGCGTCTTACCTGGGATAAAGAAAAAAAGAACTGGTCTGTTGCTCAGTGGTCCAAAGTCCTCTTTTCTGATGAGAACAACTTTTGCATATCATTTGGAAACCAAGGACCCAGAGTCTGGAGGAAGAATGGAGAGGCACACAATGAAAGATGCTTGAAGTCCAGTGTGAAGTTTCTACAGTCTGTGTACATTTGGGGAGCCATTTCATCTGCTTGTGTTGGTCCACTGTGTGCTTCCTTCCACAGATGAGCTTTATGGAGATGGTGACTTCATTTTTCAGCAGTACTTGGCACCTGCCCACACTGCCAAAGGTACCAAAACCTGGTTCAATGACCATGGGATTACTGTGCTTGATTGGCCAGCAAACTCGCTTGACCTGAACCCCATAGAGAATCTATGGGACATTGCCAAGAGAAAGTTGAGAGACATGAGACCGAACAATGCAGAAGAGCTGAAGGCTGAAAGCATCCTGGTCTTCCATAACACCTCAGCAGTGCCATAGGCTGATAGCATCCATGCCACGCCACATTGAGGCAGTAATTCATGCAAAAGGGGCCCAAACCAAGTATTGCATAGATATGCATGATTATACTTTTCAGAGGTCCTAAATTTTTCTATTTAACATCCTTTTTTTTATTGATTTCATGTAATATTCTAATTTTTGGAGATTGTGAATTTGGGGTTTTCATAAGCTGTAAGCCATTATCGTCCAAATTATAACAAATAAAGGCTAGAAATATCTCACTTTGCATGTAATGAGTCTACCTCATATATTAGTTTCACCTTTTAAGTTGCATTACTGAAATAAATGAAATTTGCACGATATTTAAATTTTTCGAGTTTCACCTGTACATCAATATAAGGCATAACCATAAAGATTGTGACCTTCAGAGACTATAGCTGGCAAGATTCGTAACTCCATTTTGAGAAGTAAAGTAGAACAGTTTTTATTTTTCTCAACATCTCCTTCCTATACTTGCTGTGCCATTTCCTTTGACGAAGTCCCCTCACCTTTCACCTAGATCACCAGTTTGATCATGATACAATCTCAATTGCAGAAATTACAGTAAGAAACCTGGTTGCTATTATTTTCTTTTATGACCTTAAAAGTATAAGCTTGTTGTATGCTTCATTATTATCTAGGGGACATTGGGGCAGATTCGAGATATGCATTTTGGACACGATTTTAGAGTGAGTGAGACAAGAGGAACCCTGAGGTGATAGCAGCAGATGAAGCATTTAACACCTGCATCAACATCTGCTGAGACTGTTCCTGTGATAACTTTTCTGGAGGGCCTGGTAGGTAGCTCACAACTCAAAGAATACATCTTCGGCTGGCACTAGTTTCGATTATATCCCCAAGGAGGCACTTACGTGTCTCACAGAGAGACTTACAGAGAACACAATGTGAATGTTGTAAATGTCATACAGCATCATAAATATCTTTGTCTTGTCTTGCAAAAATCCTTTGTGTCTGAACATAGAGAAATATCAAAATTACATTGTGCACCAGCCTGCTAAGGAATATATTTAAAGGAGAAGTTCACAATGAGTGTATTAGTCAGTTGTTCAAATTACACTTCCTTAATATGATGTTTACAAAATGGTCCTATTTGAAATAGGTGTAATACTTGCCACAAGGGGTATATTCTTCTGTCGGTGGTGATGATAGCCAAATGGTTTGTGTATATGTTCTGAGTGTTTGACTGTTTAGCTCTGTGTGTTATGCTTTACATTTTTTGTGTAGTATGTTACTGTAAAGTGGTAGTGTTTCTCCTGGGCAATGGTTGTGCAGTACGACTGTTAGGGTGACCTCCTGTTATTTTAGACATGTATGTCAGCTTTACATTTCACAGTGAGACCATTACCCTGAGTGATGTTGGAATGTGTGGGCACATAGGTGACCAAAGTGTTCCATGGGAGGAGCTGTGGACATTACATTATATTGAGCTATATTGGAGCCAAATAGCTAGGTTGGGCATGTGGCTAAGTGTATGCTGATCTTCTTTGTTCAGTGTGGAGTTTTGTGTTGCTCAGTGAAAGGATACTGTAACTAGAGGAGCAAAACTGAGGGGAGAAACAGAAAGCAGACTCAGAAGTTTAGCAAAGACCAGCAGCTGATTTGCATCCTGAGGGAAAGATGGAGAGGTGTACGTTGAGAGTCGCTATTGCATTTGAGCTATATTTTAAGCAAATGACAAATCGGGTCTCGAACAACAGATGTATTGCAGGGGCACTGCATCTGAACTTTACTGAACTAGTGTGGGTGGACACAATCATCTTCCATGTGACTGACCACAGGCCTGCAGGACAGACACCACTACTATCGCACCAGTCAGGAGTTGAGCACTGTGATTTTACTTGTGAAAGCTATCAAAAGACCATATGCTCCTCCCCCTCAAAATGTGTAACCAACAGGTTTTCTGTCTCGTGATTGAGTTTTAAGAGTTGTACCTCCTCTGAGAATTAACTTGAGTTTGTTCACCTGATCTTCAGAGTGCAACATTTCTGATAGGGACAGCTTGGCATCTCTAGCATCCCACTTCTGCCATCTACAAATGCTCTGCCTACTCTCGTCTTCATCTCCATTCTTTCAAGCAACCGGCTTTTTTTTTTTTTTTTTTTATCTCTGCACAAATGATTCACACATTTTTCTTAAAGGTGGTGTTCCAAGAGGTAGGACCCCCACCTATCAGATACTTATAATGCATCCTATGGGTATTTCATGGAAAATGGAAGACGTTAGACTAGTCTGATGAATCACATCTTTCTTTTCCTGCCAGATACCACAGGATACCTTTAGAGGTCATCTGGATTCCATACCTCCACATGTCAGAGCTTTTTTGGCAGAGCATGGAGGACCTACACAATATAGGCAGGTGGTTTTAATGTTACAGATAATCAATGTACATATAATAATTGATGCAGACTTAGATAGTTCATTTTTTTCATTCTGGGTGTTTGTACCGGTAAGGCCTCTTTTACACTTGCGTTGTCCGGATCTGGCGTGTACTCCACTTGCCGGAATTACACGCCGGATCCAGAAAAACGCGAGTGTACTGAAAGCATTTGAAGACGGATCGTCTTCAAAATGCTTTCAGTGTTACTATGGCACCCAGGACGCTATTAAAGTCCTGGTTGCCATAGTAGGAGCGGGGAGCAGTATACTTACCATCCGTGCGGCTCCCGAGGCGCTCCAGAGTGATGTCAGAGCACCCCATGCGCATGGATGACGTGCCATGCGATCACGTAATCCATGCGCCTGGGGAGCCCTGATGTCACTCTGGAGCGCCCCGGGAGCCGCACGGACGGTAAGTATGTTGCTCCCCCGCTCCCCGCTACACTTTACCATGGCTGCCAGGACTTTAGCGTCCCGGCAGCCATGATAACCACTCTAAAAAAGCTAAACGTCGTATCCGGCAATGCGCCGAAACGACGTTTAGCTTAAGGCCGGATCCGGATCAATGCCTTTCAATGGGCATTCATTCCGGATCCGGCCTTGCGGCAAGTCTTCAGTTTTTTTGGCCGGAGCAAAAAGCGCAGCATGCTGCGGTATTTTCTCCGGCCAAAAAACGTTCCGTTCAGGAACTGAAGACATCCTGATGCATCCTGAACGGATTTCACTCCATTCAGAATGCATTAGGATAAAACTGATCAGGATTCTTCCGGCATAGAGCCCCGACGACGGAACTCTATGCCGGGAGACAATAACTCAGGTGTGAAAGAGCCCTAACAGAATGCAGCATGGCCGAGAACTGCATGACAAAACCTTATCATAATAGTGCTGCAATTTGCAGTAAAACAGAGTATGGTTCTCAGACGTTATGTTAATACATGTGCACCTATTCCATTTGCCTTTTTATTTTGTTATGGGGTATAATATTCACCATCTGACATACATATTCTGATACTGTAACTATTTTATGCCTATTTCATTTTTCGAAGATAAAAATGGGACTGTCATTTCACTGGAGATACCACAATGGCAGCCATTGTTGCTGCTATACGATATGTGGGCTGAGGGGGCCAATTTAAGGTTGGTCTTGTCATCATTTAAAGGGGTTGTCCAGGATTAGAAAACCCTGGCTGATTTTGTCCAAAAACACCACACCTTTCCATAGCTTGTGTATGATATTGTAGCTCAGCTCCATTGAAGTGAATTGCGCTGAGATGGAATATCATGCTCCACCTGTGGATGGGCGTGGTGCTGTTTTAGGAAGATAGGATCCATATTTTTCTAAAACTGGATAACCACGGGGATGTGATCTCCACAAGTGTTGAAACGTAAGCTAACAAGGCTGTGGAAAGTGTACTGACGTCATGAAAAAGGAATGGGGGCACCTGGAATTCTTGTGTGTGACGGCAGCCCCTGAAAGGGGCCCAATTTTTTTTTGCTATGGGCCTCTATGTACACAACTGTCATTACTGCATAAATAACAGGGTACTTAAACTCAGCACGCTAAAGACATATTTTCTGTATAATGTTCCATAATTATATCATCACTATCCCCATTATATCATCATCTTGACGCCAAAACTGTAGGTGATAAAAAGAACCATACTCTTATCAATCGTTATTTTATTAAGAGGTCTTACAAGATTGAAATTGAAATCATTTAAATACAAATCACTTTTTATTCTTGTACAGAAAGTGTAATAAAGTTAAAAGATCTTATTATTATACGGAGCATTATTGCAAATGCTTACAAAAATTTTGCATAGAGTGAGTACAGACTCACAGATAACCCAAATACAAAACAACCCCAAAAAAGCTGTATATGTTACCCCGTCATCACTTCAACAGTCACACACAACCAAGATGCAGACAAAGTTACATATGGGGAGGGTATGAGCTTTACCAAGTTGGAGCATAATCACATCTCAGTGTACCATTAATACACTATGAAACAGTGAAAGCAATGGTATCAGTGGTTCTTAAAGGGAAACTCCACTTTTAAGGTTGAACTTTTTTTTAACTTTCAAATTATGTTGCTTGTTGGTTTCCTGACACATAAGAGCTCAAATTTACATACTATGGCCCCCAGCAACTTTTGGTTATCGCAAAATGGTGGGTCACAATAACCATTTTATAATCTTGCTTCCATAGGGTAGAAAGAATTGTGTAACTATATTAAGAATGGTTGGAATTGCCGCAGGGTGTCCACAACTTTTTTTCCCCCCACGGATAAAATGATGCATGATTGTCTGCAACTACTATGCAATCAAAAGTTCATTTGGAAGCCTAGCCTTGGTGATAAGTTGTCAAGTCATATGTCAGTGACAGGCAGATAATCTGAAGTCTGTCTACAAGAAAAAAACTGCAAAAGTTTGACAGCAGCAGTGGATATGATGTGAAAAAGACATACCAGAACTGAAAATTGGTACAAGAAAAGTAAGGCAAAGTATTGGCTAAATTTTATGTACATTTAAACTATGAAATGTAAAAAAAAGTGGAGTTACTCTTTAACATTTTGTACAAGTACATTCTAAAAAATAAAGATTTGGCCCCAAAATGGCAGTTCATTGAGTATGTACGTAAATGACAGGTTACTTTGGTGGCTTTTAAGAATGGACCTACTCAACAATATAACTGACTACAGCTGACTATGAGTTGGTAACAGCAAACTGGTACAATGTCCATTTTAAAAGGTTGTTGGGTGTTTTTCAAATTCTCTAATTCTAGATGAATTCTACGATGAATTCTAGATGAATCTAAGTTAATATCTGAGGGGGCTGCCTGTTTAGGACCCCCATGATTTAGTGGGGAATGAATACAAATTTGGAGGACCTGACACCTTTTCTCATTACAGTATATGGGCAGCCTAATATTACCATGAAATACCTAATTTCCCCTGTGATGGTGCTGCAGGGAAATTGAACACTTACTGCCCAGTTTTCCTACAGATCTCAATAGCAGAAAGGGAAAGTGCAGATGTGAAAGTAGCCTATAGTGGTAATGTCACAGAATTTTCTTTCATGGTTGATTTGGCATATTTGCAATAATTGTTCCATCCTGTCTCTAATAGGGTCAGGATCTCAGGTTGTTCAACATTTTGCCTTGTTATGTAGCAATACGTATCCTGTCCATACCACTATGCAGATTTTATACCCAGTAGTCTGTGGTTGCTGTGTCAGCAGCCATATTGTTTCTCAGCCCAGATATCATTAAAGAACTAAGTTAACAACTTGACAGAAGGGGACAAATCATAGACTATCATTTGGTAATTTTCATTCTACAGGGAAATATAAATCCAACTTCAATATCAAACCAAGATAATAAGGTTTTAAACCAAGCCCAATAGTAATGCAAACCTCCCAGACACACAAATACACACGCTCACACTAAAGTGTTATGCTGGAGATCCATGGTTTGCAAGTTTAGTACATACCCAAGGGATTATATGAAGACATACACAACTGTATCTATGGGCGAAATCATAATCCAGTGATATTTCTTCAAAAAGTGAATATTTCTATAAAGCTTATAGGGGCAAATATACAATCAGGAACCAGGTACTGACTCATAAACCTGTGGGACCTATGTCCACAAATCTATGGACACTCTGCAAGAAGATCTTTTTTTTTCTCTGAAAATATATCAGAAAAATTGCCTCTAAATGAAACTTGGCTTTTGTTCAGTTGTGATTCGAAATGTGCTTAATTCTGTGTATGGAGCCTGTTGCATTAGAGATGTGAATATCAACTTAACATAATGTGCCAGAAATATAATATGTTGGCTGTCAGTAAAAAGGTTAAACAGCATAATGAAGCCTTTAAAATTTTATTTCCATTTTTATGTACATTAATAAAAAAGAGCAGAAAAAATTTACACTTGTAGTTAAGAAAATAAATGGCCAACTCTCATTTTTGTGGATAAGTAAAATGGATAGAAGCTAAGATGTTATAGAACATGGATGTCAAACTCATGGCCCTCCAGATGTTGCAAAACTACAACTCCCATCATTCCCTGATAGCTGTAGTATGCCCAGGCATGATGGGAGTTGTAGTTTTGCAACAGCTGGAGGGCCACGAGTTTGACATCCCTGTTATAGAATGTGATATGCTACACCAAAGTCCCCTCAAATATAAGGGCACATGTGCCATAGACATCATTGAGGTACTCCTCTGGCTCTTCTGAGGTCTGTAGAGATGGGGCACCCTTAGTTTAGATAAGGCCCCATCACCAATATAAACCAGAGGAGGACTCTTCCTCTCCACAGACCACGTAATGTTAGTATATAAGGTAGGGCAATGACCACATTATCCTTGTGTAAAGAGGATCTTCATCCAAAACATACAACTAACATATATCATCGTGGGAAGCAGCAGCCAAAGTTTGGTAATTTTGTTTTATTTATTTACAGAGATTTTGGCTTTTTCTGATTCAGTTGTATCGACCATTTGCAAAAATGACAACAGAAGTACAGCCATTTTGGTTGTTGTACTTCAACAATCTTCTCATTATCTTCTTCTCAATCTCTTATCATTCTTGTTAATGACAGATCGCAGGAATAGTTTACCATTAGTTTCCGATAAGATAATTCAAAGGTGACAATATGGCTCCTCTTTTTTTGCAAAAATGCCCCCTAAAGAAAAACGTAAAACTACAAATTTCACTGTAAGTAAAGAAAATGTGACTTTCATAGTCACAAAATTTTCAAAATGTGGGGCTCATTTATTAACATATATATGATCCACTATTGCAAAATGGCATGCAACAAAATCTGTGACTTTTCCCTGCTCATGTCACTTTTCCGAAGTGATATATGATATTATGGGCAAAATTCACTCTGGTCCTGAAGACCAAATGTATCCCTACTTGGCAGAAGTTGTATAAACTAGCAGGACATATGCCTTGAGTGTGTATGTTCCTACCTATAGCTCCATCTCGGTACATTTGACAATGGATATCTCCTATACCTTGATTAACTAAACTCCACATCTTATAAGCTTTGATGTTTCTTCAAGACAAAAACTTCAGTAGATCCATTTTAAGAGATTGGCAGACCCTTACCATCCATTATGGTCAGCTGCTGTGGTTCCTACACTGATCCCCGCTGTCATCACTGACATGTCAAGCAGTGCTTTACTATATCGCATGACTAAATTTAATCGTAATTTATTACAATATCCCCACTGCAGCCAGCAATTGGCTAGCACAGTATTGTGAAGCTACACAACATGAACAGCACCAAGTTTGAGTGCAGAGTATCTTACAAATTTGTTTTTCTACCTGTATGACACAATTTTTTGCTGTGGGAGAAGCTAGACCCTAGAACTCATTAGAACATCTACATTAGCTCACTGGAGTTATCTACCAAGAATAGAACCTTTTATCCTACAACCAGCCTGCCAGCTGTAATACAAAACACTAATGATAAGACCAAGCATCTTACAGATGTACAAAAGTGTAAGTTTCCTCTCTACAATAAGTGACTCTAAACATAAGGGGGATTCCTCATAGACCGGCGTAGGCCTTGTCATATACTAGACGCATCTTCCGGAAGTCCGTGTGCCTAAACAGAAATTGACGGCAACTCGGAGCTGCCATAGATTTCTGTCTTCATTTACACAAAAAAACTGTGGAGGCCTGCTGGCCCCTCACCACCCCTCACATCCAGCTTTTTGGAAGGGGGTGAGACTGACTTATAAACACCACTTGCGACAAAATTTTGTAACAGTGGTGTCTAAAAAGTCAAAAACACATGGTGTGGGGGGAATGATAAATTCCTCCCCAAAGTTTCTATACATTGGCTAAACTTATATATTGTATATTGTGGAATATTTTATATGGCATAATAGAAATTCTGTTTCCCCAAAGGCTCCACGGTTCTATGACTATAGTACAGGAGGCACACCCAAAACTCCACATTCCTAAAAAAAATATATCATCTTAAATTTATCAAATTTTGTCATGTTATGAAAATATTTACAACTATGAATGTGAGAAAATGCTGGAGTTACTTACGAGATGTAGCCTTAAAGGAGTTAGAAGGGTTGCTCCGTGATCCCTTGCGGCGGCCACTAACACGTGCGTGAGTCTGAATCTCTCAACACAGAAGTAGCGAAAGATTCAGACTAACAACCACGCACTGTGGGTTCTAGGCTAGGATCACGTGCTAGGATCACATACCCAGTGTACAGCACGTTATCCTGGAAGTGACCATGGCACAGGATCGCTGTTCAACCTGGATAACCCTTTTAATGTTGGGTTTATACAACTCATCTAAATTTATCATAATGATCTCATCTCAAGAAGGTAATATGAGTGAAGGTAACTGATAACGTAGAGGAAGGATGACTTCAACCTCATTCCAAAGTCATAAGATAGGAGTCATCTTGTAAGTGCCCTATAGCCAGGTAATGAGACTGTAGCAGCATATTCATCTAGTAACCTGTAATGTTATTGATCATACAAAATAGTTTCTTGTTATAAGAAATCTTTTCACTTGTCATCACTCATTCACCATACAACACATACACCCCCCAACTATGAAAACAAAATAAAATGAACATAGGACAGCAAACAATTAAATCAGAAACTTCCCCTCTGTGCTTTTCCTCGCAGAGTGCATTGTCTTAAGGCATAGGCACATTTCCCCCTCTTTGATCAGAGATGGCTCAGTCCAGTGCCCTCCTTAATACATGGCTCTGGGTGACCATATGGGTAAATGGAAGAATTTATTTCTGGGATTTGTGGGATGCAACAAATAAGTGCACCATAAAAAGGAGAAAGAAGCCCAACAGAGGTTATGAACAAAATTTGCTGGTCAGTAGATAAGAAAGACAACCATAATGAACCTATATATTTTCTGGCTTTGTTAAAAAAAACACCCTGTATATGGAGTTCATCAAACCTTCAGTTGTCAGACAATGGGCCGAGTCGGTGAAGGTGATAATAGGTCATAGGTTAAATTCTATATAGAATGGAAAACATTTCCTTGGTAACCAGCATTTGAAAAAGATGACATGATGACATCTTATTAGGCAAAGATCAAATTCATATATATCTTGAAGTGTAATTTGATGTTTATCCAGTAATAATAAATTGTTTAGTGTAGTCTGAGAAAATGTGATCCATATGACCTGTGAGTATTAGTGATTGACTGGCATATTTTCCAAAGCACAATTTCTGCACTGTCAGTAGAGGTGCCTCAAGAAGCTGTTTTCATAGATTAAGATATTTTAGATAAATTAAAACCTCTTCATAAGGCCACCTCCTTGTGAAGACCACCCATAATCTTGACCAGATGTTTCTGAGACAGTTTTTCATTACTTTATACCTTATGGAACACCCCTCTAGGAGATCATTTTTCACCATAATTGTGGGTGTTCATCTAAGCAGAGAATGGCATAAAAAAAGGATCATACCTATCTTAGATACATTTTCAAACATTTTGTAATATCTCTGTATGTGATCTCTAATTTTTTCATTCGTCTGTCAACATGTCCCAGTTCTTGGGTCTGACACAGTTTTTTTTTATCTTAGTCACACCTTCTTCGCTACTGAACTACAGCTGAACTGAACAAGTTGAGAAAAAAAATAGAATTATTCAAATTTGGTAAATTTTAAAAAAATTGTGTTCAAACAAGAACCCTGAAAATGTATCAGGATGCTGCGTGTTATGGTACAAATGACAGGCTTTATGTGGTGGGCAAGGATGTATTTCTTTGGGTTTTCTCATGAACGTAAAAAATATGGTCAAGAGGGAAGACGACTGGAGGTCACCCTGAGCTTCTGGCACTGAAACATCTCTTTCATGGGAGAATAATAGATTTACAGATACATATCTATATATATTTTGTATATATTCACACGCACACACACATATTTTTCTGAGGCTTCCTGTGTCTGGTTACAGTCGTACTCCTGGTCTTTGGAGTTTGGCTTTCCAGTCTCTTATAGACAAATATTGTTATTTGTCTGGCAGGTGGATTCACTGCCGGCTTGTGATAGGAATAATTTCCCACTGGCACACACGCAGATCTCAAATACATTTTGTCGGGGTGCAGACGCAGAATAAGATCCTCGCGGCAGCTGTGGAAGCTTTACATTAGCCGCTTTTAACTGGATCTGGAAAAGAAAGGAAAATACTGTAATAAGAACATACACAATGAAACAAAAAAAAACGGAATTCATACACAATGTACATGAAATTCCCTTAATGTAACATCTGAGAAATCCAAAATATTCTAGATGTCAGATTAAACTTCAAGTGATGCTTCTACTTGACTCCCTGTAGGTCAGGGGTGGGGAAACTCTGTATGCGGACCACTGGATCAATTTATGTGGCCCCTGGCCCCCTGCCAGAGCATATGGTGAAAATGGTAATGACCACATCCAGCATGTGAGAGGCAAAGGAGGTGAGAACAGCACTGCACTGGCTGTCCTCACCTTCCCTGGTCTTCTTCCGGCCCCGCTCTGTGTCTGTACATAGTGCACGTATATATCACGGTCACAGTACAGCGTGGTGGTAAGAACACCAGGGAGGGTAAGTGTATCTGCCAAGTGGCAGCGCCACCTGTAGCTGGAGAGGCAAGTTTATTTTTATTTTTAATTGTCTGATCTGAGGTCTGATTGGATGCTGGGGGGTCTGATAGGTGCTGATCTGAGGCTAATTGAGTGTGGGGAAGGTCTTATCTGAGGCTGGGTTTCTGATCGGAGGCTGAGGAGCCTGATGGGGGCTGATCTGAGGCTGGGGAGGGTCTGATGGGGGTGTGATCTGAGGCTGGGAGGTCTGATGGGGTGTGATCTCAGGCTGGGGGGTCTGATTTGAGGTTGGGGGTTTGGTGGGGGTCTGATCTGAGGCTGGGAGGTCTGATGGGAGTCTGATCTGAGGCTGGGGGTCTGATGGGGCTGATCTGAGGCTAGGGAGGGTCTGATAGGTGTCTGATCTGAGGCTGAGAGGTCTGATGGGAGTCTGATCTGAGGCTGATGTAGGCTTGGGGGTCTTATAAGAGGCTAATGGGGGTGGGGGCTGCAGATCTGAGACTGAGAAAGGGACAAAGGCAGGGGCAGTTGTGAAGGTAGAGGCAGTGGCAGAGTGAAAGCTGGGCGAACCCCTCTCTGGAACCCCCCTGGTTAGCTTGGATGCCATTAATGCCAAATAAAGAACTAAATAAATAGCATTCTGACTGCTGTTTGGTCAAAAGGATGCCTGTACTATGTACAGTAATATATATATATATAGTGCAGGCAACATGTTGTGCTGCAAAAATACAGCGCTCAAAATTTTTTTAAGGGTTT
Source organism: Bufo gargarizans (assembly GCF_014858855.1). Taxonomy (NCBI): domain Eukaryota; kingdom Metazoa; phylum Chordata; class Amphibia; order Anura; family Bufonidae; genus Bufo; species Bufo gargarizans. Next base: position 494,743,683 of record NC_058081.1, on the reverse strand, counting down.
TTTAAGGTTCCCCACCCCTGCTGTAGGTGAACATGGGGACTATGGCAGTAGGTTCCATTCATCCCAATTAGATGGCTCTGTATATGAGACATCCATAAAGAGAAATAAACATATCTTGTCCATAGGGTCACCTGTTATTCAAGCACTATTCATATAAAATTATATGACAACAGATACAGGAACCCCTTTACCCCCTCCCAAAATATATATATTAGTCCTACCTCTCCATCTGTAGAATCTAGTCGTAAGTCTGTTCTACAAGATGCTTCCAGCCCACCAGCTTCTGCATTTATCTCGACTCCTTTTGGTGCCTCCATGGTTAAAGTCCGCGTCGGTGATTCCAACCTGTTTAAAGCATGGTGGAAATGTATTAGTTCTTTAAATTAGCAGTTTTTAATTGTGCATTTCAGTGCAGTATACCTAGATTTCATAATGAGTTGTACATACCAAAAAAGATTGGGACACTATACAAATCGTGAATAAAAACTGAATGCAATGATGTGGAGGTGCAAACTTCTAATATTTTATTCAGAATAGAACATAAATCACGGAACAAAAGTTTAAACTGAGAAAATGTACCATTTTAAGGGAAAAATATGTTGAATCAGAATTTCATGGTGTCAACAAATCCCCAAAAAGTTGGGACAAGGCCATTTTCACCATCGTGTGGCATCTCCCCTTCTTCTTACAACACTCAACAGATGTCTGGGGACCGAGGAGACCAGTTTCTCAAGTTTAGAAATAGGTATGCTCTCCCATTCTTGTCTAATACAGGCCTCTAACTGTTCAATCGTCTTGGGCCTTCTTTGTTGCACCTTCCTCTTTATGATGCGCCAAATGTTCTCTATAGGTGAAAGATCTGGACTGCAGACTGGCCATTTCAGTACCCGGATCCTTCTCCTACGCAGCCATGATGTTGTGATTGATGCAGAATGTGGTCTGGCATTATCTTGTTGAAAAATGCAGGGTCTTCCCTGAAAGAGATGACGTCTGGATGGGAGCATATGTTGTTCTAGAACCTGAATATATTTTTCTGCATTGATGGTGCCTTTCCAGACATGCAAGCTGCCCATGCCACACGCACTCATGCAACCCCATATCATCAGAGATGCAGGCTTCTGAACTGAGCGTTGATAACAACTTGGGTTGTCCTCTTTGGTCCGGATGACATGGCGTCCCAGATTTCCAAAAAGAACTTCGAATCGTGACTCGTCTGACAACAGAACAGTCTTCCATTTTGCCACACTCCATTTTAAATGATCCCTGGCCCAGTGAAAACGCCTGAGCTTGTGGATCTTGCTTAGAAATGGCTTCTTCTTTGCACTGTAAAGTTTCAGCTGGTAACGGCGGATGGCACGGTGGATTGTGTTCACTGACAATGGTTTCTGGAAGTATTCCTGAGCCCATTCTGTGATTTCCTTTACAGTAGCATTTCTGTTTGTGGTGCAGTGTCGTTTAAGGGCCCGGAGATCACGGGCATCCAGTATGGTTTTACAGCCTTGACCCTTACGCACAGAGATTGTTCCAGATTCTCTGAATCTTCGGATGATGTTATGCACAGTTGATGATGATAGATGCAAAGTCTTTGCAATTTTTCGCTGGGTAACACCTTTCTGATATTGCTCCACTATCTTTCTGCGCAACATTGTGGGAATTGGTGATCCTCTACCCATCTTGGCTTCTGAGAGACACTGCCACTCTGAGAAGCTCTTTTTATACCCAATCATGTTGCCAATTTACCTAATTAGTGTTAATTGGTCTTCCAGCTCTTCGTTATGCTCAAATTTACTTTTCCTAGCCTCTTATTGCTACTTGTCCCAACTTTTTGGGGATTTGTTGACACCGTGAAAAGGAAAAATCAACGTATTTTTCCTTTAAAATGATACATTTACTCGGATTAAACATTTGATCTGTCATCTACGTTCTATTACAAATAAAATATTGACATTTGCCATCTCCACATTATTGCATTCAGTTTTTATTCACAATTTGTTTAGTGTCCCAACTTTTTGGGAATCCGGTTTGGTATATTACTGTAAGATAATGAGCAGTTACAGCAAACACATTTTACTGCAGTAACGTAAATTATCATAACTGTGTAACTGAACGCATTACTGCATCATATCATGATGTTCAAAAACATTATGCTGAAAAATGTTATTCTTTACCCGTGTTAGTGAATGCATTACTGGAACAGACCATGTTGTTCAAAGACATTTTGCTACAAAAACTACATTCTTATATCTTTGTAAGTGAACTCATTACTGCAACAGACTATGTAGTCTATTTTACTGCAAAATCTGCATTATTACCACTGTAAATTGTCAATACCAGTGTATATTGTGTTTTTAGAAGGGGATTGATGTTTAATTGCACTTCTGTCTTTAAATTGCAGAAAAAAAACTTCAATTTTGCGAGTACCATTTAATAACCTGTGTACAAAACCCTTGATTTTATTTTATAGCCTCATAATAAAATGCCTGGTAAAAGGAAGACTGCAAGATGGATAAACACATGCCTCGTCAAATTATGGGTAGTGCAAACATCAGTAGCAACACCAGGCTTGCAGTTAGTAGCACTAGTAGTAGGAGCAGGCCACAGTTCTCCCTTGCTGCTGATGGGTCCCACATTATTATTGAGGACAAAGAGGATGAAATTGTGAACTGGATGTCTCACTCTTCCTCTCAGTCACAGCAGGATGATGTGGATGTCACCCAGTGGCGTGCCTAGGATGCTTGGCATTCGGGGCGCGTCCTTTCTCTGGCACTCCCCCCAATACTTGACCACATACCTCTTACATCCAGGGACATCTCCTGTCAAGTAGACCTTCTATTTCCTCTTCTCCTCGGTTAGACCACCATGACAAATTCTTTCAGCCGCATCTCGTCTCTATAGTGTTTGTAAGGGTACTTTCACACTTGCGGTAGGACGGATCCGACAGGCTGTTCACCATGTTGGATCTGTCCTGCGGCTATTTCGCCGTGCCGCCGGACCTCCGGCGCAGCACGGCGGTGCACGGAGAAAGCCCGCCGGACTAAAATTACTGCATGTCAGGCTTTTTAGTCCAGCGGCTTTCTCTGTGCACCGCCGTACTGCGCCGGAGCTCCGCCCCATTATAGTCAATGGGGACGGAGCGGCGGCCCGCGGGCACGGCGAAATAGCCGCAGGACGGATCCGACATGGTGAACAGCCTGTCGGATCCGTCCTGCCGCAAGTGTGAAAGTAGCCTAACACAGACACGTTAGATTTCTCAGTTTTTCCATCAACCCCCCATCCTGGTTTCCCCACAGTGTAATCCTGCTGCCACCCCCAATACTGTGCACGTTGTGCCCCCCAATGCCCCAGGTACTATACTGCTGAAAAAATAGTGACCCCAGTAGACAAAATTGGGGTCATTTATCAAAATGTTGTAAAGTAGAACTGGATTTCCAAAATAAGCTGTCAAATATGAAAGGTGGAATCTGATTGTCTGTTATGGGCAACAAAGCCAGTTCTACTTTACACCAGTTTGATAAATTACCCGAAATGTCCCTATAGTTTCCACAGCAGCTATAATGTACACTAGAGTGCCCCAGTAATAATAAAACCCTATATTGTCCTCCAGGTAATAATCCCTGTATAGTGTCCCCAAAAATAATAGAATCGCCCCTACAGTGCCTCCCCAATAGCAACGTCCTCCACGCTGCCCCCTTATAGTAATTTCCCCCACACTGCCCCCACACAGTAATTTCCCCCACACTGCCCCATATAGTAATTTGCACCACACAGTAATTTCCCTCACACTGCCCCCACACAGTAGTTTCCCCCACACAGTAATTTCCCACACAATGCACGCACACAGTAATTTCCCCCACACTGCCCCCACACAGTAGTGTCCCCAACACTGCCCCCAAAAAGTAATTTCTCCCACACTGCCCCCACACAGTAATTTATCCCACACTGCCCCCACACAGTAGTTTCAACCACACTGCCCCTAAACAGTAGTTTCCTCCACATAGTAGTTTCTCCCACACAGTAGTGTCCTCCACACTGCCCCTATACAGTAGTTTCCCCCACACTGCCCCTATACAGTAGTTTCCCCCACACTGCCACCACACAGTAGCTTCCCCCACACTGTCCCCATATAGTAATTTCCCCCACACTGCCCCCGCACAGTAGTTTCCCCCACACAGTAGTTTACCACACAGTAATTTCCCACACACTGCCCCATATAGTAATTTTCCCCACACAGTAGTTTCCCCTACATTGCCCCAGATAGTAATTTGCCCCCCACTAATCCCTCCCATAATTATTGCTCCCACATAGTAATCCCTCCCATAATAATTTGCCCCCACACAGTATCTCACCATAATATTTTTTTCCCCACATGTCCTCCTGTGTCCCCCAAAGTTGGCACCTAAAATAAAACAAAGCAAAAAACTAAAAGCTAAATACTCACCTATCTCCAGACGCTTGCTCACAGAGGAAGGCGCGTACACTTCACTGTGCTGCTGCGTCCCGGCACAAGCGCGCACGATGACATCATCACCCATGCCTGCGACGGGATTTTCACTACCACATAGGCCTCAGGCCTACTAGGCCTGAAGCCTATGGCGGTGATCGGCTTATCGGAACTGTGTGCTCCTGTGCCCCGGCGCAGTATGTGGGCATCAGCGCTACAGCAATGAGCGCTTTCATCTGTATTGATGGAAGCGCTCATTGCTTCTGGCACCCCCCTGAGAGCAGGCACCCAGGGCGGACCGCACCCCTCTAGGCACGCCATTGATGTCACCCCTAAACCTGACAACCATGCCTTGGAGCTTGGGGTCACAGTATTCCTCCTACTTTTCCTCCTTGCAATCCCAGAAAATCCTTTCACTTGCATCATGTCTAACCCCTCCTAGTGACTGTGGTCACAGTAGGGGCAGTGGTAGTGACAATGGCACGCCAGGCAAGTACAGAGCAGGGAATTGGAAGAGAGGCCAAGGAGCTCACAATGACATATCACAAGGTGATAAAAGTGGCATGGAGTGTGAGCATGAAGATGGTTGTGTTTTGGACAGGACCTGGGAGCCAGATTGTGGTGCTGAGGAGGAGGTAACAGAGGAGGATACTGTTGATACTGTAGGCACAGGCTCAAAATGTGCATTGCTGTGTGCAAGATCTGCAGGATGAAAAAAGGCAGTGGGCATTCAAACACAAACAAAAGCACACAGCTCTGTTGCCACCAAATCAGCAAACCAAAATGTACCACCCGAACAACCAAGTTTTGCCCTACCTGGACTTTCTCCAGCACATACTGCCGCCACTATAGGCAGCCAGATTGGAAGAGTGGCTGGAATTGGCCCAGCTTGCACTTTCTGTACTGTCTTGCCCAGCCTCCAGTGTCACCTCAGAGAAGGTTTTCAGCCTGGCAGGTGGCATTGTTACAGCCAAATGGACAAAATTTCATGGATCAGTGGGGATTTTCACACACCGGCAGCTGAGGCCAATGAACAGATCTACCATTGCTGATGGGATAATTTTTCTAGGCTTGTTCAGCTTCATAACAAACTACTGTTTCCTATGACAATTGTGTGTATATAAATATAGGCAGGTATTCTGCCCACACGCATCATTTTTGAATGCGTATGCAGAACAATCCACTGTTTTCTATGATATTAGCATTTGTGTGAACAAAGAGGGGCAGGAATCTGTGCCCATTAAGGCATAATTTTTGTATGCATGCTCCTAACAAGCCCCTGTTTTTCCACTGAGTGTGTTTGAACAACATCTGCCCCCAATAAGTGACTATTTTTGGAAGGTTTTTATAAGAGAAAGTATAACACATGCGATGGTGCAGTGTGTTTTTAAACACACTATTAGTAAACACTGTCAACAACACGTTTATCCATAGGTATATATGAGGTGCCACTCTGAGATTATTTGCTATTTCTGCATTAAAAAGTTTAAAAGGGGGAGAGCCAAAATTTGTAAAAAAGAAAACAAAACAAAAAGATTTTAAAATTCCTAGGAGAAAGAGTTCTAGGAGACATTAGAGTGCCATATACCAATTTCCAGGCCAATTTGGAGCATATGTGATTTGGCCACAAATCATTTTTTTCCGGACACGAAACAAATTTCAAGAAGTTAGCTTATCTCTAAAGTAGTTACTAAAATAGAAGATTCAGCAAAGATCAGTTGTTTTTAATCCAAAATCCACCCAAATATTTTTTACCCACTGTGGAATGTCACAGAGAAACTTCTGTTTATTCTGTTCATTATTATGTACACCATGTACAAACACTGAAGTCCTCTCTACAGAAGCTCAAGTTCAAAGAACATGTTCTCATCAAGACTTCTGATGTTCAAAGGACTAGACCATTTGTAACTCGGTTAAGTTGCCAGGATAAGGGGAAATACTCATACTGTAATCTTCATTTTATTTATGAGCTTGTGAGTGAATTTCCCTTGTATTAGAAAACACTACATTTAACATGATTCTTTATCGAGTCAAATTAATGAGGCTCTCTCGTCCATTCGCCACTATCTCCTCGAGGCTGCACGCTAATTTACATCAGTGACACAAGACTCTTAAAGTACGTAAGTAGACAGTGAGGTCAGAATGAAAATGAGACAAGAGAGAGATGCTCCTAATGAATAGGAGGTACAGGGAAAAAAACAGGGCAAGCTGCAGGCAGCATGTTATAGTGCAGGGGAAGCGATATTGAGCGTAACCTGTATTATAACCTGTATTTTATTAATTTCCTTCATTCTGGGCTTAGGAGTCCAGTGGGCATTCCCATCAGTATACGCACTAACTCATATAGAGATAGCTGTTAATAGCTAAGTAGGACTCCTGGACTCCAAAGCTCAGAATGAGCTCAAAATTAGCACAGATTCAAATGAATAAATTATAAGTCTTATTGAATATTTTCCCATAAAACTGTGTCGCAATCTGCTCAGCTCCTCCTGCTTTATAACATACTGACTGTGGATTTGACTGCATTTTCAATGTGACAGGTTCCCCTTAATAATATTGGAATACCTAGTAGGTCAGCATATCTGCCCTGAGCCAGGTGAGTCATACTCATTATTAAAATATGGATAGCACTGACTGAATTTTAATATATTTGCAGTGAACTCTCCTTTGTGGTGTGCTGAAGGAAGTCGAAATAAAGGGGCTTTGTGGGATTTTAATACTGCTGACCTATCCTCGGGATTAGCCATCAACACTGGAATTCATGTGCAATGATCAGCTGTTTGAAGAGTCCATGATGCTCCAGCGAGCACTGCAGCCTTTTCATTTTTACATTGCTCCATATATTAAATATGCCATATATAGCAGCTAGGGATGTGCGAAGTTGATTCGCATAAATCTTTGTTCTAATACTGTACGGAGCAGGAGCTCCGTACAGTATTAGAATGTATTGGCTCCGATTAGCCGAAGTTATTGCTTCGCGAAGTCTCGCGAGACTCTGCGCAATAACTTCATAAATTAATTTGTACTGTAAAAAAACATTTCCCCTTGGAACCGAACCTGAGTTCACTAATTGTTTTTTTACAGTACTAATTAATTTATGAAGTTATTGCACGAAGTCTTGCACGAGACTGCACGAAGCAATAACTTCGGCTCATCTGAGCCAATACATTCTAATACTGTACGGAGCTCCTGCTCCGTACAGTATTAGAACAAAGATTTATGCAAATCAACTTCGGATGTTTCATTCGAAATCGATTCGCTCATCCCTAGCTGCTATATATGGCGTAATAAATATATGGAGCAATGTAAAAACGAAGAGGCTGCAGTGCTCACTGGAGCATCATGGACTCTTCAAACAGCTGATCATTGCACATGAATTCCAGTGTTGATGGCTAATCCTGAGGATAGGTCAGCAGTATTAAAATCCCACAAAGCCCCTTTATTTTGAATTCCTTGGAGGAAAATCTAAAGTCTCTTAATAAAATGTAGCAATGCTTAGTGTGCTTTGAGTGAAACAGTCACTTAACAGCTGGGGGTCACAGTCCTCTTCTAGTTCCTTGCTGTTTTAAAGGCTAGTTACTTCATCTTTTTGCAGAGTACACATTGCTCCTCAAGTCCCAATAAGACCTTATAACCATGTGTGGTGTCGTGGCTAACACAATGGTCAGTCACGTAGGGGATCGAGCCACGTGTTGCAGGTGAATGAGTGGCGACTAGGAATAACAGAGTTCAGCAGACAGGTATAGAATTCCCTCCATGGGTGGGTCAACCCCCTTTATTTATACACCTTCCAACAGGGTGTGACGGGTGTAACTTCTCAAAGTATCATCATAATCCAAATAACACTCATAATTGGTTAACACTGAAATCATACTTTGCATAATTCATTATGGCTAATTGGGCTACACAAACACAGCTTACTGTATATTAACAGAAGACCACTAACTTCTACATTTTTTAGCAAGTCACTTAAATTGGCAGATGGCCAGTTGCCATCTTCTTATTGTGCACTAAGAAATTAAACACAAAATTCCAACCAACTCTTCGCTCCCCTTATCAATATGGCAAGTAGAGACCTACTATCCAGGCACTTTTGCACTAACAGGTGGCATGGTTACTTCTGCACCTCCACCAACATGGCATCTGTGGTCAAACACTTCCTCATGACCAGGTTGGCTGCAATCTTCAATAACTTTGTGACTGACCTAAATCAAAACACCTTGGGGTTGTTTTTTACATCGGACATCCAGGAATCCCAGATTACGTTCCTGGATCTCACCTTCTTCAGAGACCGTAATGGCAATGTGGGTACCCGTCTATTTCGCAAGGAGACAGCCACCAATAGTCTTTTGCGGTGGGACAGCTGCCATCCGGTATCTCTGAAGAAAGGAACCTCCAAAGGACAGTATCTCAGATTGCACTGTAATTGTTCTAGGATGTCTGATTTTCGGATGGGCTCCAAGGATCTCCAGGATAGATTCAGAAGTAGAGGGGTATCCGCAATATGTCTTAGCCAAAGCATTCTTTGGCCCTGGATCGCAACACCCTGTTAACACAGAAATCGGACTTATCTGACAATGAACAGATGCGCATTATTACTACATATGATGCGGCACATGAAACCGTAAGAGAACACCTCACCCGTTATCGGGGCATTTTAAAATCGGACTCCGATATTGGTCATCTGGTGGGTGAGGTGCCCCTGATCACATATCGCCGTGGTCGGAATCTGAGGGATCGCCTGGTGCACAGCTTCTTTCAAGCTCCCACTACTATTACATGGCTGAGTACCAACATGAAAGAAACTTTTTGCTGTGGGGGATGTGTCGCATGTGGAGTCATACTAGTGGGTAGTGAATTTACCTGCACTGTCACACGTAAATCCTTCACCATTAGCTCTTTCATTAACTCCAAGACTAAGGGCGTTGTGTACCTGGCCACATGTGGATGTGGTAAGCAATACGTGGGCAAAACCTTTTGCAAATTTCGTAGGAGAATAGGGGAACGTCTTAATGATATTCAGAAAGGTGCAGATACCACGATTGCGAGACACATGTCAATACACCATCATGGTAGTGTCGACAGACTTACGTTCCAGGGAGTTGAATTAGTCAGGAGTTTCCCCAGAGGTGGAGATTTTGACAAAAGACTGCTGCAAAAGGAGGCTCAGTGGATATTCAGACTGCGCACACTCCAACCGCAGGGTCTCAATGAGTATAATTCCTTTACATGTTTCCCTTAACAGTCTTAATGGCGATTTTATGGTGCTGCTATTCATATGTTGGTTCTCCCTAGTGTTCTTTGATATCAATGTGGCACTATGTTCACTAATTTAACACTATGTTGTCTGCCATTTTGGGCCCCTTTATTGTGAGACATAATACATAGTGTAAATAGGATAATACAACATTGTTACCCTTTATTATAAAGACCAGGGCAGGCGTTGCCCTTTCTTTATTTTTTTGCATACATTGTTGGCGCTGCATCGAGGATAATGCACACATGCAGTAGCGCATTTTTCTGGAAATGACATATGCTACCCGACAATGGTTGATCCACACATCCCTACACCTGGATGCCATGCCTTTGATTTACTTTATCCATACCGTCGATCTAAATGTCCCTCAATGTCCCTCAATGTTATAGATAGGAGTGTTTTACACTCCCAACGTGATCGCTTTATGGAGAGGGCGGGCAAGGGGATAGGGTTGTTCTGCGGCATCTGTCGCGCCTCGCGTCCTCCTATTGGCTGCCTCAGGGGCTTGATCCGGCCTGGGGGAGGAGTTTCCTCTTCATATGCCGCGCATCCTCGCGACCGGATACAGCCATCCTAGTTCTGTTTGCGCCAGCCTCTGGACGGGGGCTGCTGGCTTCTTGTATGTTGTTTGTCCTATCTCCACGCATCGAGTTAGTAGTGGGGGCAAACTAATGTGTAATAACAGCAAGGTCTTTCCTATTGATTGATGACAGCACCTCAGTAGGGGTGTCATGCATCCCTGCTCTCTGATGATTGCAGTCGGTATACTTACTCAATAGTCAGCTGTGAACCAACTTTAGTGGACATCTATTTTGCCCTCAATGTAGGCTTTTTTGGAGCATATTTCACACAGCAGTTATTATCGGCAGGTGTACCACATATCGTAGTGGTCTCTGCACTGAATGTAGGTAACTGTTTAGTGTGGGCAAACTACGCTTATGGGCAAACCACATTTAGGTGCCAAAATGCCAATGAGGTATGCTGATTCATTGAGCGTAAACTTTTTACATTAACTTACTAGTGATTGAGGATTTCCTCTTTTCTTCGTGTTTATACACTTATTCACCTTTTATTTTAGACGTTTCAATAAAGTAGTAGTTTTAACTATCCCCTCACAACGTTTCTGTGGTCAGTGAACAATCTTGGGCAACTGACACAGACAGTCTCCAGCCTCCCTGACATATAATAAAAAGAAATGAGATTCCCCATATAAGAGGACAGTGAAACCCTGAAACAACACAATACTGGAAAGGCAACCATGAAATACACCTTCCTACAGGCACTGCTGGCACTGTTTATGTGGGGCACATTTGTGAAGGAGGCATGTTAACAATTTCTAGGAAAGTAGGCAATTAAGCACTACCCATGAACCATGTTACATGCAAAATGTTTAAAAGGAAGAAAAGAAAGACACTCATTTTATTTTCTAGTCTAACTTGGAAACATTAGCCCTATAATCCCATTGAAATGGGAGACAACTCAAATATATGTAGAGACACCCTATTTGTGGAAATCTATACATACATTTAGCATTATACTGTACTCTAACCACATCCTGTTAAGGGAAAACTTTCCATAGACAAATAAATGTTTTCTAAGGAAAATATATAAGTTAACTGAAGCGCAGTAAATCTCTACCTGTATCTATGAGCTTCTTGAGCTCTATTTCCCTGTAATAATTGACAGAATTTATAGTACAGTGAAATTTTTTTGCATATATCCCATACACAGAAAATCTCCTAAAAAAGAAGAAAACTTATGTGAAGTTACATGTGAGAAACCTTCGAGAGGATTGTGTGAGTAAAAGACAAGAGCAGAGCAAAGAAGGAGGACTTAGATGGATCAGAGATTATGTGTAGATAAGTATCAGGAGATTAGGTCAGAGATCTATGGAGGTGACAAGCTGTGGAGGGCCTTGTATGTCACTCTTAGTATTTTGGGCTGAATTCACTGGGCAATGGGTAGCCAGAGAAAGGTTTGGCAGAGAAGAGATGTGATTAAGAAATGAGGATGGACTGGAGTGTTGGATGTGAGGTCACAGCAAAAGAAGTTGCAGTAGTCTAGTCTAGGTGACAGATGATGGCCCTAGCATTTTTCTTGACTCTAGGTTGAGCAATGTTTTTGAGGTATAAGTGGCAGAAGGTGGTAGGAGCTTGGATGTGCGGTTAATAGGGCAGAATCAAATGCTATCTCAAGGCAGCAGACTTTTGAGACTAGTGAAAGCATGTAGGTACAGTATTAATTGTGATTCATAGGTCTGTGGGGGAGGCTGAGTGAGATGGGGATAGATGATGACGTCCGTCTCTTACATGTTGAGGTTTAGATAGCGTGAGGAGAAGGAGGATATGGATGATAGACACTATGTAGATCTAATTTTTCAATAATACCAGTGGGGTGGCATAGTCCAACAGTCACAAGCTGAGGTAATGTACTGCACCCACCTCCTCAATGGGACCTGCAGGCAATGCAAAGTGGTACCCGTACGCCACAAACAAAACCTACTGAATGCAAGACACAAATGTACTGTCACATTGACAAAATCTAGCACCCAACTCTCAAAACACACAACTGAATACAATGCCACTTGCTGCCTGTATTAACACCCCCATATGTGCAACTAAGATGAACAAGCTGATAGCTTGAGTTCCTGTGTGGGCTGTAACCTGGACGAATGAATATTGGCTAGTGCGCTTAATTCACCAGTAATTTGCACTCTGCTGCGCTGTGGCTTACTGGTATCTGACCCCAGAGGTCCAATAGGGCTTACATGTAGTACAGAGAAAGTTTCTCATGAGGACCAAGGATGATGAATTGTGTAAATCCAGAACAGATGAGTTGACATACATTCAAGTCACCAAAAAGTGTATTTTCTCCAATCGTGTGATCCATCCCAGAATCCCTGTGTCACTGTCATCAGAGCTACATGGGTGGTCCCACTCATCTCAGCCAGATTGTTCGTGTTTTATCTCCATTTTTTATTGTATATCCTGTGTGTTGTGTGATTCGTTAACAGTCCTGACCCATTCAAGGCCAATATACAGCAAGACAGCTCCTAGGAGCTAACAATGCAAATTCCTCCTTTTCCATTTGTATCAGAAGAATAGCCAAGCAGATAGGTTCTGATTTCTCATGCCTTCACTCTAGAATCCTGGTTTAAAAAAATAGCAAAATAGGGCTTTTGTGACTTTTTGTGCTCAACTGCAAAAATGTTTGTATTTTTACACTGCTCACTCCAGTTCTGAAATATGAATAGGAAAGTGGGCATGGTTAGCAATGTTAATGAGATTCACTCTAGATTTATCACTATTTTAAAAAGTCACAAAAAAAGTCTCACACCAGTAGGAGAGCAGAGTAGGAAAACTGGAGTAGCTTTTCTATACAAAAGTGATAGTTTGATACATTTTTCATCCTTAAACCTACCTGCGACATTTGATAAATGTGGCATAAATTACGCCAACACAGACTCAAGCAAAACTGACTTCAAATATTACCTTCATGATAAATTTCCCTCAAAGTGTTTTAGTGGAGCACCTAGGCCTATTCATGCAGGATTTTTTTAAAATTAATGACTAGAAATAGATTTTGAAATACTATTCAATGGTGCTTTACTATGTTACACACCCCCTGTGTTGCCAGGGGATTTGCGGGTTGATATTATTTATACTGAGATTCTGAGGTTAAGGTTGAAGAGGAAAAAGTACAGAAGAGTTGCAAAAGAGTTCAAATTAATAAGACATAATTTGTCAGTTATAGTGGATGATTTTGCAGAAGATTCTTGGTAATTACTCCAAAGTTTCAGTGAAGCACATGCTGCTTCAGTGGAAGTCATACCAGGTTATGACAACCTATAAAGCTTCTGTTAACAAAAAATGAATAAATTAAATATACGGTAATATAAATATACACTACTCACAAAAAGTTAGGGGTGTTTGGGTTTCGGGTGAAATTTATGAAAAAAGGGAAAAGTTCACGCTATAGTGATATTATATCATGAAAGAAGTGCATTTAAGTAGAAGCATTCAATGGTGATTTCCTCATCTCAAACAATTTATTGAAACAAAAGCCAATAACAGTGTTGGGTATACCCCACCAAAAATGTCAATGTCTCAATAACTTGTCATGTGGCCTTGAAAATCAATTACAACTTGACAACGACATCTCATGCTGTTCACATAGACTTATTGTCTGCTGAGGTATGGCATTCCACTCTTCTTGAAGGGCGGTGCTCAGATCATTGAGGTTCTGGGGTACAGAGTTATGAGCCTCAACACGGCAACTCAGCTGATTCCATAGATTTTCAATGGGATATAGGTCTGGACAAAGTGCAGGCCACTCCATTTGAGGTACCCCAGCCTCCAGCAGCCGTCACCTAATGATGCGACCTCGATGAGCATTGTCATCCATGAAGATGACATTAGGCCTGTGTTATTCATGCATAGGCAAAATTACTGGATTAATTATGCTATTCAAGTAGTATGGGCTTGTCACTGTATCATTCACAAAGAGTAGGGCAGTTCTGTATTGCCTAGACGCACCTGTCCACACTGTACCACCACCCCTACTAAAGACTTGTCTGGTGACAACAGTGGCTGATGCATATCGCTCTCCTTGATGTCTCCAACATCGTTGACAGCCATAATTTCTGCTCAGTGTGAAACGACTTTCATCCAGTAACAGCACTGTGGCCCACTGGTCCCTCGTCCAACGTTGATGCTCCCTGGCTTATGCAAGACCATGACGCTTGTGCCTATTGGTGAGATCAGGTACTCTTCCTGGTCATCTAACACGCAGATGTAAACGTTTCATATGGTCTGACATGACACTTAGGTGCCTCTCACCTCACTTAAATGTGCCTGGAGTTGTGTGGCATTCACCATCCAGCTGCAAAAGGACGTCGACTTCTTTGCCTTTCTGTGACTCTTCCAGTCTGTATCTCTGTAGCAAGCTGCTGATGACACTCTGTGACACTCTAAGCTCAGTGGCCACGTCCGACTGAGAACATCTTGTCTGAAGCCTCGCAATGGCAAGGTACTGTTGATCAATTGTTAGGTGTAATCTTGGTCTCATGATGTCAGAATGTGAACAGCATGATGAGGAGGACTGTTTAATTACAAATTTTAATTGTACAAGGAAATGTATTTGCCGATTCATGGATCAAAAACCTGTTGTGAATTTTGCCGTTAAGCGCCTTGTTAGAGAACAGCAAGTTGTGCAAAAAGTACTGAACATTGAACAGTTGGACATGTGCATTCAAAAGTTTAGAGACAGTCACATTAATTTCACCTGTAAAGGTTAGAGTGCATTTTAGGTTCATCCTGAAATTTCACCCACAAGCCAAATATTCCAAACTTTCTGTGAGTAGTGTATGTAATTTCAAGAAAAACTAAAGTGATCATATAATGTTACCTGAAAGTAGATTAACTAGTGGTTCACAATAGCGTTTACGTACTGACTCACGTGTATCTTTTTACTGCCTAAATAAAGTACGTTAAAATTGTCTTTATTAAATTATATATTAAAATTATCTGCAACACATTAGGCTTAGTAGGGTGAAATGGGATATCCCAGACTAATGATGCTGATCCCTAAAACTCATCCCTACCACTAGAACTCCCAATTGTAAGGAGTTAATAATATACGGCGTGTTCCTTTATAGGTTTGGGGTATATGGTAGGCTCCCATACATAGGCACCTGATTGAAACAGTGGGTGAATGTGTCAGGTCTCCAGTAGAAGAGACTCTGCACATCACACAGTGTCAGGTAGCACTACTAGGATAGCCCAAATCCCAATCAATGGGGATATCGGAACAGGCCGTGGGCTTTTATAGTCAGCAAGTCAATCTGTAGTTGTTATCACAGCATTTGATTGCTCGACGCGTTTCTCTTATCCAACTTGTTAGTTGGTTCATCAGGAGCAAACAGCTGAAGCCTCTGTTATCTCCGCATGTCACCCTCTCACACAGGGTGCATTACAGAGCAGCAAGAGGCCTCAGGGATCATCTGACTAGATGTTGAACTAAATGCAGTTGATGTAATGCATATAGCCCTATGTCACACATTAAATTCACTGTCACCGTTTTGATTTACTTCCCCTTACACTGGGGACAACGGTCACTTGATGAACTAAGTGTTTTGAACGGAGAGTGCTGGACGCCACTGATGGCGTGCGTTCAGCAAAGAGCCCTCGGCAATATGGCCGTGACCCGCGCGTAGCACGGGCTTGTTTAAATGGAGGAACCACCTCCCATCCATGAGGCGACACTGCCGGTGCCCAATCCGGAGCAGAGCGCGTCATCCGGCCGCGCATTGTTTATCCCGTCGCGGCCGGATGACGCGCATACCATCTCGTCATCAGCAAGGGACTGTGGAAGCTACCGCTCCACCCACTTCTCCGCGTCATCCATAGGGGAGGGGAGAAGCCAATGACTGATGTCTTCTCACTTATACTGCATTGTTAAAGCAGAAATGAGGACATATAGTTGTTCTGTAAAGATTGCTCTGGTTTAAAAACGCCAGAGGACATTAATAGTACAAAAATGTATGGCCAGTATTATGAATCTCTTCAATATTATAATTAATACAGGAGGGTGATCTCCCATATCAAATTACAATATAATAACAGCATTTCTGGAAAGGAAATGTATATACAGTAATACCAGATTAATCCAGCATAGCAGATCCAGTATATTAATCGGATCTGAAGGATCTCAAAATGGCAAATATATCACTCCTCAAAAGATGTTAAAAGAGTGATATTCTCAATTAGAGATTACTCAATAAAACAGGCGAAGGAGATAGTGTCATTGAGGCCATTGGGTTTCACAGTGTTTAGAACAAATGTCCACTGTGCCTCTTTTTTGAGCAACAAAGTGTCGATGTCACCTCCCCTCGGTGGTGGCCGAACATGTTCTATACCTTGGAATTTAAAACAATCCAGATTGCCAGGATGGCAGGTGGCTACATGTTGTGCTATCGGGGTGTCTCCTGAGTTTTTAATTTTTAGGAGATGCTCACCAACACGCCTCCTAAATTCGCGTTTCGTTTTGCCTGTATATTGAATACCACAGATGCAGGTGGCTAAATACACCACTCCAACTGTTCTACAATTGATAAAGGACTTGATAGCATATTCATGTCCTGTGATGGAGCTCCTGAATTTTGTACTTTTTAAGACAGCTTTACAGGCGACGCAGCTCCCACACTGATAGGTACCCTTAGGTTTGTTGGTTCCCAGCCATGTTACATCTCTGGGACTGGTAAAGGCACTATGAACCAGTTTGTCCCTGATGTTTCCCCCTCGTCTGTATGTAATCATGGGGCTACTGCCTATCAAATGACCAACATCCGGGTCAGTTTTCAAAATATCCCAATTATCAGTGAGGAGCTTGCGTATCTCCCTGCTTGCTGTGTCATAAGTACCAATAATTCGTATCTGTGGCTCATCAGATGTTCTGTTCCTCGGATGCAACAGCTCCTCTCTATTGCATGCTGCTGCATGTTGATACGCCTCCTTCAAAATTGCTTTAGGATAGCCTTTATCTGTAAACCGTACTTTAAGGTCATCAGCCGAGGCCTTAAAGTCGGACCATTGGGAACAATTACGTCTCATCCTGAGATATTGTCCCTTTGGGATGCCCTTCTTGAGTGGTTGGGGGTGTCCACTCTCCCATCTCAAGAGGGCATTCGTGGCCGTTGGTTTACGGAACACCTTGGTTGCAATATGACCCGAAGGGTCAATCTCAATCATAAGATCCAGAAAGGTAAGTCGTTTTTCATCAATCTCTGATGTAAAAAACAAACCAAGAGAGTTGTTATTTAGTCTCGAAACAAAATTCACAAACCCCTCCTTCGTGCCTCTCCACAAAATGAAAACATCATCAATGAACCTCATCCATAATAGTATGGATGAGGTCCATTGTTCCATTTCCTCGTTGAAGACAACCTCCCTCTCCCACCAGCCCAGGTAGAGGTTAGCAAAAGTAGGAGCACATGGGCTCCCCATCGCCACCCCCCTGAGCTGGCGGTAGAGGGAACGGTCAAACAAGAAAATGTTATGATGTAAAATAAAATTCAACAAAGTGATCACAAACTCATTGTGTTCACGATATTGTGATCCCCTTTCCAGTAAGAACGCATTTACTGCGTCACAGCCTTGTTTGTGTGGAATGGAGCTGTATAACGCTTCCACATCCAAACTGGCAAGTAGGGTATCTTTTTCACATCTGATGTCATTAAGCCTTCTGAGGACGTCCATCGAATCTCTCACAAAGGACGGTAGACTAGACACAAAGGGTCTCAAAATTTGATCAACATAAATACTTATTTTTTCCGTAAGGCTACCTATACCCGACACTATCGGCCTCCCTTTTAGGGGTGTAGTCCCCTTATGTATTTTAGGTAAACTATAGAAGGCCGGTAGTGTCGGGCAGGCAGGCATAAGATATGCCAATTCGTTTGCACTTATCAGCTTACGCCATTTTGCCCTACTGAGAGTCTGGCCTAATTCTCTTTTATAGGCCTCAAGGGGATTGTGATCCAATTTTGCATAGCAGGTTTTATCGTCAAGAATCCTCATGCACATCTGAACATAACAGCTGACATCTAAGACAACCACATTGCCCCCCTTATCTGAGGGCTTGATGACAATAGTGGTATCTTGCTGTAGCTGCATCAATGCCAGCTGTTCTTGCTCAGACAAATTTTTAGGATATGGATTCTGAACGTGTAGTGATCTTAAACGTTCGGTGACGACAGTGAGAAAGACATCAAGGGGTGAATTGTTGGGTAGCGGAGGAAACTTTCTTGAAATGGGTTTCAGGTCAGTAAATGGTCCTTCCCCTAGATTCCTCTCGCTTTCCATCAGTAGATCAGCAAGCAATCTCACATCAGGAAGGTCATCTTTATCTATACCCAGTTTATCACATTCCTCCTTATCATGGGTGCAGAAAAACTTTTTCCATTTTAGTTTTCTGATAAACAAATTAATATCCTTCACCCATGTAAAAGGGTTAGATTTACACTCAGGGACAAAAGATAAACCTTTACTTAAGACTGTCATTTCCGCGACTGTCAAAGTCCGTTTAGAAAGGTTAATAATTTGTGAAGTGTCCACTAGTTCGCACCTCTTGTTTTGCCTCTTCTGTTCCTGAGCGAGTAATCGCTTGTGAATTGGGTCGGTTCCAGGGAACCCAAAGGAGTCCCTAAAAAACCACCTCGATGTCCTCTACCACTGCCGTCACGAGCCCTACCGCCTCTACCTCTACCCCTACCTCTGCCTCTTCCTCTACCTCGTCTACTTGGGTTTGAGCCAGACCCAAGTTCAGGATCTGTTTCGTATTCAGAGGAGGATAAATCTGTTTCACTCTCGTTTGTATTCTTCTCTTTCTGTGGACCAGCAAACTCAAGGATCTTGCCTTCTCTAAAATCCTTACTATCCCGTACAAACTGGTTATGCTTCCTTTCCTTCAGATAGCCAGTGAACCTCTCCACTGACTGCTGTAACAGTGTTTCCCTTTTCGAAAAATCTGGTAGCGGAGCAAACTTTTTCGCGGCCTCAATGGTTTCTTTTAACTCTGCTGTATTTTTGACCAGTAGTTCTTTTTCTTCCTCAAGAAGGAATCTCATCAACCGTAGTGATGATTCAATTGACTCCTTCTCCCATTTATTCATCAGAGACTCCGATCTAAGCCTGATGTTAGGTAGAACAGGATTTCTTAATCCTCTTGGGACTATTTTATTTTTTAAGTAAATCTCCAAGGTTTGGATCTCCCACCACGACCTGACCTGATTCTTGTATACTCTAGTCAGATTTTTAAACATAACATTGATATTCGGTGTATATAACTGGGTGGGAAGGTCTTGTTCAGAGAATACTTCTTTAGGATTCCCTAGCCATGCATCTGAAGTAATGTCCTCGGACAAAAAACCCGCCATTACAGTATTAAACAATGAAATCAGATTAACTAGTGGTTCACAATAGCGTTTACGTACTGACTCACGTGTATCTTTTTACTGCCTAAATAAAGTACGTTAAAATTGTCTTTATTAAATTATATATTAAAATTATCTGCAACACATTAGGCTTAGTAGGGTGAAATGGGATATCCCAGACTAATGATGCTGATCCCTAAAACTCATCCCTACCACTAGAACTCCCAATTGTAAGGAGTTAATAATATACGGCGTGTTCCTTTATAGGTTTGGGGTATATGGTAGGCTCCCATACATAGGCACCTGATTGAAACAGTGGGTGAATGTGTCAGGTCTCCAGTAGAAGAGACTCTGCACATCACACAGTGTCAGGTAGCACTACTAGGATAGCCCAAATCCCAATCAATGGGGATATCGGAACAGGCCGTGGGCTTTTATAGTCAGCAAGTCAATCTGTAGTTGTTATCACAGCATTTGATTGCTCGACGCGTTTCTCTTATCCAACTTGTTAGTTGGTTCATCAGGAGCAAACAGCTGAAGCCTCTGTTATCTCCGCATGTCACCCTCTCACACAGGGTGCATTACAGAGCAGCAAGAGGCCTCAGGGATCATCTGACTAGATGTTGAACTAAATGCAATTGATGTAATGCATATAGCCCTATGTCACACATTAAATTCACTGTCACCGTTTTGATTTACTTCCCCTTACACTGGGGACAACGGTCACTTGATGAACTAAGTGTTTTGAACGGAGAGTGCTGGACGCCACTGATGGCGTGCGTTCAGCAAAGAGCCCTCGGCAATATGGCCGTGACCCGCGCGTAGCACGGGCTTGTTTAAATGGAGGAACCACCTCCCATCCATGAGGCGACACTGCCGGTGCCCAATCCGGAGCAGAGCGCGTCATCCGGCCGCGCATTGTTTATCCCGTCGCGGCCGGATGACGCGCATACCATCTCGTCATCAGCAAGGGACTGTGGAAGCTACCGCTCCACCCACTTCTCCGCGTCATCCATAGGGGAGGGGAGAAGCCAATGACTGATGTCTTCTCACTTATACTGCATTGTTAAAGCAGAAATGAGGACATATAGTTGTTCTGTAAAGATTGCTCTGGTTTAAAAACGCCAGAGGACATTAATAGTACAAAAATGTATGGCCAGTATTATGAATCTCTTCAATATTATAATTAATACAGGAGGGTGATCTCCCATATCAAATTACAATATAATAACAGCATTTCTGGAAAGGAAATGTATATACAGTAATACCAGATTAATCCAGCATAGCAGATCCAGTATATTAATCGGATCTGAAGGATCTCAAAATGGCAAATATATCACTCCTCAAAAGATGTTAAAAGAGTGATATTCTCAATTAGAGATTACTCAATAAAACAGGCGAAGGAGATAGTGTCATTGAGGCCATTGGGTTTCACAGTGTTTAGAACAAATGTCCACTGTGCCTCTTTTTTGAGCAACAAAGTGTCGATGTCACCTCCCCTCGGTGGTGGCCGAACATGTTCTATACCTTGGAATTTAAAACAATCCAGATTGCCAGGATGGCAGGTGGCTACATGTTGTGCTATCGGGGTGTCTCCTGAGTTTTTAATTTTTAGGAGATGCTCACCAACACGCCTCCTAAATTCGCGTTTCGTTTTGCCTGTATATTGAATACCACAGATGCAGGTGGCTAAATACACCACTCCAACTGTTCTACAATTGATAAAGGACTTGATAGCATATTCATGTCCTGTGATGGAGCTCCTGAATTTTGTACTTTTTAAGACAGCTTTACAGGCGACGCAGCTCCCACACTGATAGGTACCCTTAGGTTTGTTGGTTCCCAGCCATGTTACATCTCTGGGACTGGTAAAGGCACTATGAACCAGTTTGTCCCTGATGTTTCCCCCTCGTCTGTATGTAATCATGGGGCTACTGCCTATCCTCTGAATACGAAACAGATCCTGAACTTGGGTCTGGCTCAAACCCAAGTAGACGAGGTAGAGGAAGAGGCAGAGGTAGGGGTAGAGGTAGAGGCGGTAGGGCTCGTGACGGCAGTGGTAGAGGACATCGAGGTGGTTTTTTAGGGACTCCTTTGGGTTCCCTGGAACCGACCCAATTCACAAGCGATTACTCGCTCAGGAACAGAAGAGGCAAAACAAGAGGTGCGAACTAGTGGACACTTCACAAATTATTAACCTTTCTAAACGGACTTTGACAGTCGCGGAAATGACAGTCTTAAGTAAAGGTTTATCTTTTGTCCCTGAGTGTAAATTTAACCCTTTTACATGGGTGAAGGATATTAATTTGTTTATCAGAAAACTAAAATGGAAAAAGTTTTTCTGCACCCATGATAAGGAGGAATGTGATAAACTGGGTATAGATAAAGATGACCTTCCTGATGTGAGATTGCTTGCTGATCTACTGATGGAAAGCGAGAGGAATCTAGGGGAAGGACCATTTACTGACCTGAAACCCATTTCAAGAAAGTTTCCTCCGCTACCCAACAATTCACCCCTTGATGTCTTTCTCACTGTCGTCACCGAACGTTTAAGATCACTACACGTTCAGAATCCATATCCTAAAAATTTGTCTGAGCAAGAACAGCTGGCATTGATGCAGCTACAGCAAGATACCACTATTGTCATCAAGCCCTCAGATAAGGGGGGCAATGTGGTTGTCTTAGATGTCAGCTGTTATGTTCAGATGTGCATGAGGATTCTTGACGATAAAACCTGCTATGCAAAATTGGATCACAATCCCCTTGAGGCCTATAAAAGAGAATTAGGCCAGACTCTCAGTAGGGCAAAATGGCGTAAGCTGATAAGTGCAAACGAATTGGCATATCTTATGCCTGCCTGCCCGACACTACCGGCCTTCTATAGTTTACCTAAAATACATAAGGGGACTACACCCCTAAAAGGGAGGCCGATAGTGTCGGGTATAGGTAGCCTTACGGAAAAAATAAGTATTTATGTTGATCAAATTTTGAGACCCTTTGTGTCTAGTCTACCGTCCTTTGTGAGAGATTCGATGGACGTCCTCAGAAGGCTTAATGACATCAGATGTGAAAAAGATACCCTACTTGCCAGTTTGGATGTGGAAGCGTTATACAGCTCCATTCCACACAAACAAGGCTGTGACGCAGTAAATGCGTTCTTACTGGAAAGGGGATCACAATATCGTGAACACAATGAGTTTGTGATCACTTTGTTGAATTTTATTTTACATCATAACATTTTCTTGTTTGACCGTTCCCTCTACCGCCAGCTCAGGGGGGTGGCGATGGGGAGCCCATGTGCTCCTACTTTTGCTAACCTCTACCTGGGCTGGTGGGAGAGGGAGGTTGTCTTCAACGAGGAAATGGAACAATGGACCTCATCCATACTATTATGGATGAGGTTCATTGATGATGTTTTCATTTTGTGGAGAGGCACGAAGGAGGGGTTTGTGAATTTTGTTTCGAGACTAAATAACAACTCTCTTGGTTTGTTTTTTACATCAGAGATTGATGAAAAACGACTTACCTTTCTGGATCTTATGATTGAGATTGACCCTTCGGGTCATATTGCAACCAAGGTGTTCCGTAAACCAACGGCCACGAATGCCCTCTTGAGATGGGAGAGTGGACACCCCCAACCACTCAAGAAGGGCATCCCAAAGGGACAATATCTCAGGATGAGACGTAATTGTTCCCAATGGTCCGACTTTAAGGCCTCGGCTGATGACCTTAAAGTACGGTTTACAGATAAAGGCTATCCTAAAGCAATTTTGAAGGAGGCGTATCAACATGCAGCAGCATGCAATAGAGAGGAGCTGTTGCATCCGAGGAACAGAACATCTGATGAGCCACAGATACGAATTATTGGTACTTATGACACAGCAAGCAGGGAGATACGCAAGCTCCTCACTGATAATTGGGATATTTTGAAAACTGACCCGGATGTTGGTCATTTGATAGGCAGTAGCCCCATGATTACATACAGACGAGGGGGAAACATCAGGGACAAACTGGTTCATAGTGCCTTTACCAGTCCCAGAGATGTAACATGGCTGGGAACCAACAAACCTAAGGGTACCTATCAGTGTGGGAGCTGCGTCGCCTGTAAAGCTGTCTTAAAAAGTACAAAATTCAGGAGCTCCATCACAGGACATGAATATGCTATCAAGTCCTTTATCAATTGTAGAACAGTTGGAGTGGTGTATTTAGCCACCTGCATCTGTGGTATTCAATATACAGGCAAAACGAAACGCGAATTTAGGAGGCGTGTTGGTGAGCATCTCCTAAAAATTAAAAACTCAGGAGACACCCCGATAGCACAACATGTAGCCACCTGCCATCCTGGCAATCTGGATTGTTTTAAATTCCAAGGTATAGAACATGTTCGGCCACCACCGAGGGGAGGTGACATCGACACTTTGTTGCTCAAAAAAGAGGCACAGTGGACATTTGTTCTAAACACTGTGAAACCCAATGGCCTCAATGACACTATCTCCTTCGCCTGTTTTATTGAGTAATCTCTAATTGAGAATATCACTCTTTTAACATCTTTTGAGGAGTGATATATTTGCCATTTTGAGATCCTTCAGATCCGATTAATATACTGGATCTGCTATGCTGGATTAATCTGGTATTACTGTATATACATTTCCTTTCCAGAAATGCTGTTATTATATTGTAATTTGATATGGGAGATCACCCTCCTGTATTAATTATAATATTGAAGAGATTCATAATACTGGCCATACATTTTTGTACTATTAATGTCCTCTGGCGTTTTTAAACCAGAGCAATCTTTACAGAACAACTATATGTCCTCATTTCTGCTTTAACAATGCAGTATAAGTGAGAAGACATCAGTCATTGGCTTCTCCCCTCCCCTATGGATGACGCGGAGAAGTGGGTGGAGCGGTAGCTTCCACAGTCCCTTGCTGATGACGAGATGGTATGCGCGTCATCCGGCCGCGACGGGATAAACAATGCGCGGCCGGATGACGCGCTCTGCTCCGGATTGGGCACCGGCAGTGTCGCCTCATGGATGGGAGGTGGTTCCTCCATTTAAACAAGCCCGTGCTACGCGCGGGTCACGGCCATATTGCCGAGGGCTCTTTGCTGAACGCACGCCATCAGTGGCGTCCAGCACTCTCCGTTCAAAACACTTAGTTCATCAAGTGACCGTTGTCCCCAGTGTAAGGGGAAGTAAATCAAAACGGTGACAGTGAATTTAATGTGTGACATAGGGCTATATGCATTACATCAATTGCATTTAGTTCAACATCTAGTCAGATGATCCCTGAGGCCTCTTGCTGCTCTGTAATGCACCCTGTGTGAGAGGGTGACATGCGGAGATAACAGAGGCTTCAGCTGTTTGCTCCTGATGAACCAACTAACAAGTTGGATAAGAGAAACGCGTCGAGCAATCAAATGCTGTGATAACAACTACAGATTGACTTGCTGACTATAAAAGCCCACGGCCTGTTCCGATATCCCCATTGATTGGGATTTGGGCTATCCTAGTAGTGCTACCTGACACTGTGTGATGTGCAGAGTCTCTTCTACTGGAGACCTGACACATTCACCCACTGTTTCAATCAGGTGCCTATGTATGGGAGCCTACCATATACCCCAAACCTATAAAGGAACACGCCGTATATTATTAACTCCTTACAATTGGGAGTTCTAGTGGTAGGGATGAGTTTTAGGGATCAGCATCATTAGTCTGGGATATCCCATTTCACCCTACTAAGCCTAATGTGTTGCAGATAATTTTAATATATAATTTAATAAAGACAATTTTAACGTACTTTATTTAGGCAGTAAAAAGTTACCTGAAAGTAGATAATAAGAAAACTTATCACTCCAAGGAAATCATGAATGCTGGACTATTTATTGGTATAGCAATGTTAAAAACATTAATATATACATTACAACTGCAGAGGAGTAAATCAAATGTAAATATACCATGGTTAGACCCTCTGACTGCCTTAGCAACCTCTGGGGAACTGGGGAAGGGGGGGGGGGGGGGGAACAATAGGGTAAGAGAGGGAGCCTCCTCTCTCTAGCCACTTGTGGATCAAAGCACAGTACAGCGCTGTGCACTCACTACATGAATGCCAGCGCCATATATTCAAGGTGCAGAAAGGGATTAGTAATTTAAAGGAAACCTTGCACCACAAATTGCAATACAATCTGCAAGTGCCATATAATCCAACAGTAAGAGCTGAGCAGATTGATATATAGTTTTATGGGAAAAGATTCAGTAAGATCTATTTTTGCTGTTACAACTTAACCCCACCCCCATGAACAGCCCTCAGTACAGGGAGGAGGTGTTATCAGTGATTGATAGCATTCTCTATATAAAAGTATATACACAGAAGACTGTCAGTCACTGATAACACCTCCCCCATGTAGTGCCTCTTACAGACCAAGTGCCTAAACTGCAATCCAAAACCCACTTATTTATCGCAAAGTGCTAACCCGGCAAATTAACTGGAATACTACAGTCCAATATAGTATATCTTCCATGTACTTTATCATTTAGCTATAATAGCCTGCCTACATTCAATCCAGACCGCCACCCCCAGGAGCTCTGAACCCCTAGGAAGGCCCCCCTGTCCAACATTATACATTTACAACACTTTTTTGACACTGTTCACTGTTGACATGCACAGTGTTGATAGCACGGGTCCTAGCTCTGAGAACCCTGCTAATCTCTATAACAAGGAATCTGAGCACTGCTTCTCCTCACTGATGATCACGACGATGAAGACGTCCCATAGACTTTTATATTGAGACTGTCTTCACTGCAGGGCTCAGCAGTGAGGAGAAGCACCGCACTTCTGAGAGCTTCACACTGCTCGTTATAAGGATCGACGGGGATCTCAGAGCTCACTGCCCAGCAAAGCTGCTTACCCCGCCGGTCGCGTCTGGGGGAAGATCACGCGCCACTGCAGGAGCCTCCTCCTCCACATCTTCAAAGCGGTGCACCTAATGCTCTGGCAGCCTGCTCAAAGCGACCAATAACAAAGCTCTTTTCTGTAAAGTGCTTTGTTATTTGTTGTTTCAGGCAGCAGCAGCACCACTGTGCCATTTGGTATTCTGCGCAGGCACGGTGAGGAAGCTGGCAGCCTGCGAGTGTCCTTCCCTCACCGCGCCTGTGCAGAATACTGAACAACGCAAGATTTCCCCAGGGCACAGGGAAGGCAGAAGGATGCGAACGATGCCTGGCCCTCTCAATCAACACTTGGAAGGCGTGACTTAAAGGGAACCTGTCACCGGGATTTTGGGTATAGAGCTGAGGACATGGGTTGCTAGATGGCCACTAGCACATCCGCAATACCCAGTCCCCATAGCTCTATGTGCTTTTATTGTGCAAAAAAAACGATTTGATACATATGCAAATTAACCTGAGATGAGTCCTGTCCCTGACTCATCTCACATACAGGACTCATCTCAGGTTAATTTGCATATGTATCAAATAGTTTTTTTTACACAATAAAAGCACACAGAGCTAGGGGGACTGGGTATTGCGGATGTGCTAGCGGCCATCTAGAAACCCATGTCCTCAGCTCTATACACAAAATCCCGGTGACAGGTTCCCTTTAAGGTGGGAGACGGGAGCCTCTAGGTGCAGGAGCAACGCAAAAACTGCTAAACTCCTACCGGTTGCAGCATCGCGTCGCCAGCCGGGCGCTAGGCAGCACGCTAAATAGCGGACTACATACAAACTTATATCCCGGACTCTGGCATCAGCGATATCAGTGATCCCTGATCTCAGTGAGACGTGACATCTGCGCCAAGCAGGAATCAACCAATGTACATACAGGTAAACCATCTGTATATGAGATAGTTACATGGTTACCAACCTGTGTACATTACGGTGGATAGCATATCGCATAACCCCACCACTCCCACAGTACTATTCTAGCTAAGCTTCAGAGCGCGGTATCGTTATTATTATTAGAAAAAGATAATGGTTCCCACTTCCAGATACACCAGGAGATTTTATTTTGTGACTGTATTACCGCTAATAAATATCACAAGATTCCTACTGTGCACATCAAAAAGAACGGCAGCTATGACACATTTCTTAGTAATAATTAGAGTAAACCAATTTTATGAGCTCTCTTGTGATTGTAAGAAAATCTTTTGCTATTTTTTTAACATAAAATATTAACCCTGTAAAGTGCCTTAAAGTTTTGTCTTTCCTCTGCACTTTGTCTTCATTGAAGGGATGAGACATAGGACATAGTGCTCCCTGCTTCTTCCTATAGTAAAAAGCAGCAAGGGGCAGCAACAAATAGGAGCTCTTAAATGAGGACTCCCAAATGAGTGCAGTGTACAGATTGGACTACAGCTCTTGGTTCATGCTGGAGCTGCTCAATACTGATTTTCCCCAAACAACTGGGTCAATTCTAGATCTTAGCACAGCATTTTGCTGAGGGTATCTGTCACCAGTTTATGCTGACTTCACATAGTCTTCACATCAAGGAAGCTGACACTAATTCATCCATTACCCCAGACCACCATGGAAGCTGACATTAACCTCTCCACTATAGAAGATCACTAGGTAAACATGTATTGTCCTCTTCCATACCCTAGACCACCAGGGAAGCCTGTATAAAAAGGTTTGTACCAAGATGAAAACCTATCTCTTATCCCCGATAAGGAACAAGCATATGATTCGTGGCTGTCTGATCATTGGGAACCCTACTGATTCTGAGAATAGTGGTCCAAATTCCCCCCAAAAAATAGAGTGGTGATTGAGCATGCAGGGTTTTCAAGTGGTCAGCTCTTTAACTTGACATATCCTAAACTTCCAACGTTATGAGGTTAAATGGTGTCCTATATAATGTATAAAAATCCATAGGATATGACTAGTGCCTGCTGTGTTTGTGACATCCGAGGTCAGCTGACCCCATTGACTTTTGAGTTTCCTAACTTGGCGCAATGAATCTTCTAGCACTTAACAATACATAATTACTAAGCCTCCAATTTGCCATTCGGAAATGGAGGCATGGAGTGGAGTAGGCATTCAAATGAAATGGTGAAAGCTCCTAATTAAAAAGAATAAATCACGGGATAACATTTCAATCTCTGTGGAGGACATGGGAGGCAGCGGCATGAATAACTGAATGTTGAGATTGTCGTAGGAGCAGGGGGATTTTTTTTAAATGGTTGCCTTTGAGATCAGATTAATTACATGGAAGGGTCAGAAGACAAGGGTTTGAAACTGGTGTTAATCTATTTATAGGCAACTGAGATGTAGATGCCATAAATTTCATCAGTGGGAATTTCTCTGCATTTTATAATGAGTCGCATTGTTTCTGTATATTTTATATTTGCCTATAGAAGATGTTCTTCAATGGATTTGATCGATAAAACATCAGTCATTTAATTACTATTAAGAGAACATTTCCACCTAAAATAGAAAAAAATTGTCCTGGAGCTTTTTTTAAATTGTTAGAACATTTCCACCTAAAATAGAAAACAATAGTCCTGGAGCTTTTTATAAATTGTTAAAGTGGAATCAAAAGGTATGCTCTATCACAGGAGAAAGATAACTATCTGACCACTAGGACTCCATTTAAACAGGAGACATGGTAGGGTACTAATAGTGCGACCCCAGCAATCGGACACTTATCCACTATCCTCTGGAAAAGGATATGTGTTGATTCAAGGAAAACCTCTATAAATATTATCTTCATCCATTTCTCATTTTTATCTGTTTCTGGCAAAGCTTAGCAAACATCAGTATGGCCACCATTACTGCTCCGATTGCTTATCCCAGTCATGCGGTGATATATCACCTTGTTGAGGCAGATGGGCATGTACTTTCAATTTAACTGTGGGGGAGAGGAGCAGATACTTTTTACAATGCTTATCTCTAGGATTGGACAGGATCCTTATTTGCAATGGCAGCTAATAGCATAGGTACCATTATCCATAAACAGGATTCCCTGACCAAATGTAAACGGTGTCTAAACAAACCATAAGAAGTTATTTGCATGACATTGGACTACATGCCAGACATACAGCTACAGGTGTTCCCTTGACGCCACCGCTATCAAAAGCTATCATGGTGCACAGCAAGATGGCAATGGAGGCTGGAATGGAGGTCTTTCCTTTTCAGTGATGAGTTCTGATTTTGTCTGGGATGCAATGATAGCCAGAGATTGGTCTGAAAAACATGTGGGCAAAGTCATAAAGAGTCCTTCATGAATGTCACACTGGAGTATGGTGTGGGTTGATATCTGGACCCCTCTAGCCTTAATTTCAGGTACACTAACAGATTGGCATTATATTGATTTGGTCATGGAACCACTGGTGTGGCCATTTCTCAAAAGTGTCCCATTCGTCATTTTTCAATAGAACAATGTCAGGCTGCATGTTCCAAGCAGCCTGATTAGCCTAAATGTGCTACCACGGCCTACAATTACTCTGGACTCTAGTATCCCATAGAGCACATCTGGGAAGTCATTGGTCAGCAATTGCAAAGGGATATGCCACCAGCGGATCTTAATGATTTGCGTGCCCAAGTGCATTCAGCGTGGCAGGACATTCCTCAGACAACCTAACTGATAGCATGCCAAACCGTGTAAATGCATGAATGGTGCTCAAACTTGATACTGAATAAAAGTAAAGTTTAAAGTTGGCCTTACACATTATGTGTACATTGGCAAAATCCACTGATTACCAAGATCAGTTTGTCTCCCAACTCTCCTGTGACAGATTTTGGTGGACATAAGGGTTGGGTATGTCATGTTGGATTTCAACATGCCCAATCCTATTGTTCTTAGAGAGATATGATATAGTCAGAAGTGTTTAATAACAGTGTTCTTCCTGCTGCCTTTAACAACCAGTGATGAGCGGCAGGGGCAATATTCGAATTTGAATATTCAATATTTTGCAAATATTTGGGCGAATATTCGTTGTATATTCATGAATTCGAGAATTCGTGATCTCCAGTCATCATTCTCTTGATTGTGAAAATCGGCAATTGGAAAATTTGCGATGAACACTACTCTTACAGTCAAAGATATTGCAGCCTTCTCATTGGCCCACAAGCAAGAAGCAGTGAGGGATCTCGCGTACTGATGAAAAAAAATCTAGAATATTACGAAGATATAGCACTAAATTCTAGATTTTTTGAAAATTCTCGAAGTGACAATATTCACGATAAAAATTAATGATTAGAATATTCGTGATCAACACTATTCACAACACATGCTTGCATGGCGGCACATGCATGTGTATACTGGGGGCAATAGCTGTCAGTGTAAGGTTGGCTTAATTCCTTCCTTCATATTTTCTATTCATTTATTAATTCATTCATGAGTTTGGCTCAAAATGGTGGCATTTTTTACAAGCTGCTGTGTGAAACCATCTTACTTTGGTCATAGACCTAATACACTAGAAAAGGTGCTTGATGGCCAACAAAATTATGGATGGAGACAACTAAAGATATCATGAATACGTTGTTCAGACACATGAAGACACTAACATGAGACAGGACATTCTGGAGTGTGTACATGTTATACCTAGTTTTATTTTTCTCTCCCCTTGGATGTCAATGGAAACATTCATATGCGATTTCCATTAATGGCTATGAAATGTTACAGATCGGTTCATATTGCACATGGGCAATGCATTGAATCCTACACATTCTGCTTGCCTATGAGCATATCAATGTGTGGTAGAACTTGCTGTCTAGACTAATAATTAGTGTATTATTACAGAAAGCAATGCCAAACATACAATTAAATACAGCACATACAGTCTTTCATTTTTATATTTTACCACTAGGGGGCGATAGTGTCTTAAAAATTTTTTTAAGCACTTTCCATGTATGTATATTTGTACAGGCTATGCCTTTATTTTCTATACTAGTCACATACAGTAAGTACTTCACTAGGAGACGCTCTGGTAGCTTCCCGTATCACAGAAATATTGGTCTCAGAAGAATGTTATCCAAATATCTGTCAGAATCAGTTATCAGAGAACACATAGGTCTCTGCTGGAAATGAGGGTGTTTTTAAAGCATACCATTAATAACAGTGGGATCTGTACTGCTAAAATATTGCTCTAAATAAAAAAATAAAAGTGCATACAATTAGTTTTAAATCACAGAAATCCCAATTTTTTGTATAGCTACAGATGCAACAGGGGCTCTGTGACACTTCACCTCAATGCTGGCCAGACACCAACAGTAGCTCTCAAACAAGACTGTGATGTTTATCTCAGGTGCTTATCTTTAGGATGCACAAGAATGAAGGAAGGAGAAAAGATCCATACTTTTGGATTTTCTTTTCCTTGGGGTGTGCCGTGTCCTATAGGTATTTATGCAAAACACAGAAGGTGCTGCATGTCTCGTTGCCATCCTCTAGTCTTGGATGTGATGCATTGTGGTTGCAAAGGCTATAGCACAATGTTGGCCCAGTTGGGTACCACCAAAACTACATTCCGGTAGGCAGTTCAGAAAGAAAGTGATCTTAACTGCACTGGCATATTTTACTTAGTGTAAATAAAGGCCCAGGATGTTCAGCTCAGTGCTATTATTTTCTGTTTTGCTCTGTCATAGAAGCAGAACAACAGAAATAATATAAGTCTTGGATTTGGCACATAACCGACGTAACAAAACCATGGACTAGAATGGAATCCGTTCGGTTTCTGTTCAGGAGAACATTTGTTTAGCAGAAAAAAAAAGTCCTACATGCATCTATTTTCGACGA
Organism: Bufo gargarizans; assembly: GCF_014858855.1. Lineage (NCBI taxonomy): Eukaryota > Metazoa > Chordata > Amphibia > Anura > Bufonidae > Bufo > Bufo gargarizans. Next base: position 494,711,323 of record NC_058081.1, on the reverse strand, counting down.
ACCCTATGATGGAGGCTCCTAATGGAGCCTCCAATGCAGATGTGAACATGCCCTAACTTGGGTCAGATGGGGTGAACTCACTTTCATAGATCTGAGATTATGCACAGGATAGCTTTCTGGCACACATGTTGGCATCAGCAAAAATGTCAACCTGTAAGCACCATATTCTTCCTTTAGAAACATTCCTGTATGCCTCGATTTTCCACAGATTCCATATGAAAAACCCCTCTGTTTCCCTCCGTGAAATTGGAGGTACATGGATTACTATGGGTGCCATATAACAGATGAGATCCAATACAATACAGATCTATAATATGGTCATTTGCATGAGGCCTAAATTATATTTGCAACCCTTTATTTATTCCAAAGTGTAACGGTGAATATGGAGTCATTGAATCTTGTACTTCAGGTACTTTTGGCCGGTGGACTGTAAAAGGGGTTGTCCAGACTTTTTTAAGTGATGGTCTATCATCAGTAAAGGCCATCACCAGCTGATTGGCACCCCTGTTGATGAGCTTTTGCGTGTAGCTCCGTCAACGTTGGAAACACATTGCATCGTCAACATTGTAATGGACAGAACTTGCCACTGCAGGATTGCTCCCATTGAACTCAATGTAAGCAGCACTGCAGTGACAGTGGTACACAGAACAGCTGATTGGCGAGGGTAAGGGGTGCCGAACCACCACAGACCGGCTAGCAATGGCGTATCCTGAGGATAGGCCGTCACTTATAAAACGCTGGACAATCACTTTAAGCTGAGGGGCAGGATAAAGAGTTGTGTGTCAGGGGCAGGGGCTCAGCTTTAGGGGAAGCAAAGCAGGGGAAGTGGCTGATTCGGGGGCCCTGAACCAGAAGGGGCCCATCCAGGAGGAGGAGGACTAAAAGATTTTCTCAGGGCCCCCTCAACAGTATTACACAATGAAATAATATACAGTGGCAGTATAGACGGATGGAACAGCTGCCGGGCCTGGTCTGAGAGAGCGATCTTTACTAGCCACAGGAATGGGGGTGGCATAAAAGGAAGGGGTTGCGAAAAAATTACTGGGGGAGGGGGGCCCCATTCAAAAATATGCTGTAGGGCCCAGTCATTTCTAGCTACACCACTGGTCAGGGGTGTAGCTAGGGGTTTAAATCTCCCAATAAGCACAGCATTAATTATGTGACACGTTATGAAAAAATTAAGATATTAAAAAAATATTTCCTTACATCACTTAAACTGATATAGGGGTCAGATTTGAATGATACATGATATCTTTCAGTGACCAAATCTCTTCTTACTCACCGTAGGTGGTGGAATGGTTCAGCCTTAACATAAGGTGTCTCAAGAGATGCTGGGAATACAGCTCCTTCTGCACCTGCACAAAAAAAGAAATATACAACAGGCTTGAGAATGAGTTCTAGCCATTGCCATATAGAAAATAGAGCACGTGCAGTAGTAAGAAATAGCTGACCATTTTCCTCTATTCTCGTCAGTGACTGACTTGTAGTAGCTCAGACAACAATAACCACCATTTTCAACGTGCAAGCCTTAACATTAATAAGGAAACCCCCTATGTGAGGACCTACCGTACTCCATAGACGTTACATTCTTGGTAGTAGTTGGTAGACTCTACCAAAATCATTATGTTATTATTATTATTTATTATTAAAGCGCCATTCATTCCATAGCGCTGTACATATGAAAAGGGGTATACATACATAATACAGACAATTGCACTTATCATAAACAAGACCTGCCCGTGAGGGCTTACAATCTACATGGTATGGGAGACGGACACAGTAGGTGTTCTGCTAATATATAGATATAACCCACCAAAATACTCATAATCCTCCAGTTTATAAATAATTTGTACTTTATTGAATATAATAAAGTACTAATTATTTGTAAACTGGAGGCTTATGAGTATTTTGGTGGGTTAAATTAGAGTCAAATTGCCTCTTTGGTGGAAATACGTGAGTGCCTATATTTACTGTTTTGTGTAATATATAGATAGCAGAGTGACTGGCACTGGATTCCTGAATTCAAATGTGACAAACCTCAAGATCTACATGGAATTTGTATGTTCTCCTTGTGTCTGTGTGGGTTTAATCCAGGTTCTCTGGTTTCTTTCCACAATCCAAAGACATAGTTATAGGGAATCATGATTGTGAGCCCCCCAATTTCTATGGACATAAACAACATTTATTCAGATTAAAGGGAATCTTTCAGCACTTCTAACATGTTAAACTGTTGACAGAACTAGGTAGGGGCTGGGGAGAGCAGGACAATCTTGCCTTTTGTGGCACCTTTGTCATTAGGAGTAGTGGGAATATGAAGTATTATTCGGCCAAATGCTGCCCAGAAGTCAGAGCTTCACCATGAAATTCTCTCTGATTCACAGCCCTTTTACTCTGCTCTGAGAGACAGCTGTAGTGGTCTCCTGGTTGGATACTACAACTGTTACTAAAAGCTGAAGGGAAAGGCTGTGAAGCAGCTCAATGCAGAGAGCAATTCACAGTGAAGCACCGCCCAGGGCAGCACTTGGCAGAATAAAACCTCATATTGTCACTACTGCTTATGACAATAGTTCCACAAAAGGCATGATTGTCCTGCTTTCCCCAGCCCCTACCTAGTGCTAGAAAGAGTTTTATATGGTCAAAACTGCTGAAAGATTCCCTTTAATGATTCTGTAGTACTTTGAAATCAGAAAGATGATAATTGATTACTTCAGAGATTTATTAGACATGCTTACACTTTTTTTTTTACTAGTTGTGATTGTGGTCTAACTAGACACAAAGCAGAGTGACTCTAGCTATGCAGTATATAAATCCTGATTATGCCACTGATTGATTCATATTTTAGACTTTGGCCTTAAAGGGATATTATAGTTTCAGCAAATAAAAAGGTATTCTTTGTTCTTTGTTGACAAGTTGTTCAGTTTCCAACATAATTTCTGTATTAAAGGGCACCTGTCAGAAAAGTTGTACCTATGAAACTGGATGATCTGTTGAATGTGCCCTTGGCAGCTCAAGGTATCTGTGTTAGAAAAATGAAGTTTTAATATACACAAATGAGCCTCTAGGAACAACGGGGGGTGGGGTGTTGCCCTGTTATTAATTCAATAGTAACCCCCAGGGCCCCCTCTTCATCTATATATGGCCACCCTATTAGCAAGACAAACAATGGCCCAATTGAGTTTGAGCACTCCTGATTGCACAGTCTCAGGTCTGACTGCACCCCGCCAGACAATCATCACCCCCGCCATAACCATCACAGCCAAGCAGGTCCCTTTGTACCCTGGCGACTGCCATTCTACCTTGGACTCCTTCGACTGAACACTTGTCTCCTAAGACAGGAAGGACAGGCTACTCTAGCTTGTTCTCACTGCTTGGCCAGCCGGGCATTAAAAAAGAAAAATGTTCAGGGCCCCCTGGCCACATAGCAGCTGCATGGTCTACTTCTATTAAAGATATGCCACTGATTTAGGTTCATCACATAATCTAGATGGATATTTATTACCTCTATGAAAATACTGGCCAGATTCTCACCACAGGAGATACAGACGATCAACCTAATTTTTTTAAGTAATTAAAATCCATTTTTTTTATTGCCAATTCGATAATATCAAGTGTTAAAGCCATCTAGGCTCTTAGCTTTCACACCCTTGCTTGCTGAACACGTCTTGACCTCCCCTGTTTTCAGAGTAAAACTTCTATCCACTAATGTCAAAATCATTCTGTAGGGTTCTCCACGTCCAGCTCATTTCTGACTCCCTGCTTAGCACTCAAGAAAGGAATTTATTTTTTCCTCGAACTTTCTATCCACATATGATAAGGATCACATCGGGAGCTGCCCCCATTTAAACAAGATGGACTTGTGTCTTTTCTTAACCTCACTGACTTTGAGATAACAGTAATTGCATAGAAGATAGATTGTCATTGCCTTGTTTTGGATTATTTACACTATAGGAGTGCCTGGTGTCTTCATTCTTTTCCACAGATTGGAAATCCTCTGGGGCATGACTCCCCACCCACTGGTTTCACAGCTTAACACTTTCATGGCAGGAAAGGTCAAAGAGATGCCAACAACTATTCATGTCTATAGATATCTAGCTTTAAAAAAATCGCAGCATTCCATGATATCCTTTCACTTGCGACTCCAATGAGGAATGAAATTAGTTGTTTTAATCACCTTGTATGTCAGTTTATGGACGACAGACTGATCAATCAAATCCAATTCCAGTCCAATAGTCAAAGTGTCCTATTCCTTCAGATCCATTTTCTTTATTTGGTAACTATTAGAACAGACTAATGGAATAAATGTGTTTGTATGAGATTAGAAAAGCATGGCTGCTTTATTCTAGAAAGAGCACCACTATTGTCCATGAGCTGTATATTGCAATTTAATCTCATGCAACAATCTCTTCAATAAATATATTTATATAACATGTTGAGAAATCTGTTCTATGCCAATTGTGTCTGGTCACCAAAAATGCTCTTGAAGGTCAAGAAGAACAGAAGTTGGTTAAAGAGGACCTGTCACCATTCCTGACATTCCTGTTTTATTAGCTTCATGCATTCCCCATGTAATAACAATTCTGGAACATCTATTCTTATGGCTCTATGTTGTGCCATTCCTTTATTATTTCTACTAGAAGTTATAAATTAACTGCTAGCAGTCTGCAGTAAGGGTACAGAGGGGAGGTAACCAGTTGGGGGGGTGTACCTGCTCAGTCTAACTCTATCCAATCAGTGCTTCCATTTTCAGACTGTGCAGGTACACCCCCCCAACTGGTTACCTCCCCGTTGTACTGAAGGCTAATAGCAATTAATTCATAACTTCTAGTCGAAATAATAAAGGAATGGCACAACATAGAGCCATAAGAATAGATGTTTCAGAATTGGTATTACATGGGGAATGCATGAAGCTATTAAAACAGGAATGTCAGGAGTGGTAAAAGGTCCTTTTTAAAAGAAACACAACATAGGCTCTGTTCATATTACAGTCCTAAGTATGCTGTATACTATGGAACAACTCCCAATATTGTATATATACAGTTGCAAGAAAAAGTATGTGAACCCTTTGGAATGATAAGGATTTCTGCACAAATTGGTCATAAAATGTGATCTGATCTTCATCTAAGTCGCAACAATAGACAATGACAGTCTGCTTAAACTAATAACACACAAAGAATTTAATGTTACCATGTTTTTATTGAACACACCATGTAAACATTCACAGTGCAGGTGGAAAAAGTATGCGAACCCCTAGACTAATGACATCTCCAAGAGCTAATTGGAGTGAGGTGTCAGCCAACTGGAGTCCAATCAATGAGATGAGATTGGAGGTGTTGGTTACAGCTGCCCTGCCCTATAAAAAACACACACTAGTTCTGGGTTTGCTTTTCACATGAAGCATTGCCTGATGTGAATGATGCCTCGCACAAAAGAGCTCTCAGAAGACCTACGATTAAGAATTGTTGAATTGCATAAAGCTGAAAACGGTTATAAAAGTATCTCCAAAAGCCTTGCTGTTCATCAGTCCACGGTAAGACAAATTGTCTATAAATGGAGAAAGTTCAGCACTGCTGCTACTCTCCCTAGGAGTGGCCATCCTGTAAAAATGACTGCAAGAGCACAGCACAGACTGCTCAATGAGGTAAAGAAGAATCCTAGAGTGTCAGTTAAAGACTTACAAAAGTCTCTGGCATCCCTGTTAGCGTTTGAGTTGTTTGAAAGAAACACACAATACTATGTGTGGAGAAAAAGAGGCACAGCACACCAACATGAAAACCTCATCCCAACTGTAAAGTATGGTGGTGGGGGCATCATGGTTTGGGGCTGCTTTGCTGCGTCAGGGCCTGGACGGATTGCTATCATCGAAGTAAAAATAAATTCCCAAGTTTATCAAGACATTTTGCAGGAGAACTTAAGGCCATCTGTCCACCAGCTGAAGCTCAACAGAAAATGGGCGTTGCAACAGGACAACAACCCAAAGCATAGAAGTAAATCAAAAACAGAATGGCTTAAACAGAAGAAAATACGCCTTCTGGAGTGGCCCAGTCAGAGTCCTGACCTCAACCCGATTGAGATGCTGTGGCATGACCTCAAGAAAGCGATTAACACCAGACAACCCAAGAATATTGCTGAACTGTAACAGTTCTGTAAAGAGGAATGGTCAAGAAATACTCCTGACCGTTGTGCACGTCTGATCTGCAACTACAGGAAACGTTTGGTTGAAGTTATTGCTGCCAAAGGAGGTTCAGTGATTAAAATAAAAAAAGAAAAGTTTTTACCACTCTAAATGGCGCCACCTGGGGCAGAGAAAAAAAGGACCGTTAAATGATAAGAGCACTATAAAGCTATCAATGAGATATAAATAAATTCTAGATAAAATTATGATAAAGAACTGAAAATCTGGATAAAATCAGATTTACTCACTTCACCCAGGAGGAGTGATGAGGGATAAGCTCAAGACACCCTCATCAGCCACCTCCTGCGCCTTGTTTGCTTGATAGATTTTTCTGGAAAGACAGCAGTCCACCCTCTGGAGATCTTGAAATTCCAAAATACTTTTTTCAACACAGGGTATGGGTGAGGAAAGATTCCAACGCGTTTCGGGGATTTTCATCTAGGAATCCCCTTCTTCAGGAGGTTCAACCAGTTATTAAATCCAAGGGTTCACATACTTTTTCCACCTGCACTGTGAATGTTTACATGGTGTGTTCAATGAAAACATGGTAAAATTTAATTATTTGTGTGTTATTAGTTTAAGCAGACTGTGATTGTCTATTGTTGTGATCACATTTTATGACCAATTTGTGCAGAAATTCATATCATTCCAAAGGGTTCACATACTTTTTCCGTATATATATCAAACTTGTCCACAGAGCTCCATTCACCTGACAGATGCCAAAAGAGTGTCCTACTGGCATCTGTCATGTTGATATATGATGGTGTATAGAATGGTGCAGTAGACTAAGCTATTCTACGCAGATGTATCCAGGAAAATAACATTTACCATACGTTATATACGTGTTTCTGACATGTGAACCTAAGGACAATGTAAGTCATTGCATGCCTATGGAGCCCTTTGTCGGAAGTTTACATTTGGGATTCCTCCGAAAGTATACCAGCGACAGAAAGCTCATCTGAGATGTGAACAGAAACTAAGCTATATGCACAGGCATACAGTAACTTCAAGCTCCTGGCGCTCTAATGCAAATTTTGTAAAACGTCCCCTGGCACAAGGGCTCTGATACAACTGTTATCATATACCCTCAATTGTTTTGACCCTTGTAAGTGGTTTGTGGCAAACCAAACACGTGTTCAAGTGCTTCATGAAGTAATGGTGGCGGTGAACACTTGAAAATTAGGGTAATTGCTAAATTACGTCCCTTGTTACCCCAGTGCAGATATTTTATACCAAAATCTGGCTGAATGACAATAAATAAAGAAGATCAGTGGTGTACCTCCAATGTAGGCAGACCACGCAGCTGCTATGAGGCCCATGGGGGGACAGGTCACGGTGTGGAAAAAAGACCCCTCCTCTAATTACAATACAATGGCTCTCTCAGGTCCTGAGTCCTCAGGCCCTGCCTTCTGGCTGCCAACTCACAGCTTCCCTATCCCCTTGTGCTTCAGTGGGCCCCCTCTCCTCTCTCCCTTACCCATAGCATCACTGGCTGTAGCTCCATTCATGCCCAAGCACTCTGTTTCTATGCTGGGTGCTGGGCTGAACAATCAGCATATGCAGTGCTAGCGGAGCCTGCTGCTGATTGGCTGGCCTAGCGCCCAGCAGAGAAACTTTATTGAGTAATAACGCAGGGCTTCATTCATGCCAGGCCAGCCCGCGCCAGAGAGGACTGTCTATACAGTGAAGGCTGGCACATAAGAAAATCAAAGTGACTGCATTTCCTATAATAATTTTCTCAAAAGTTGATATATACCCCAAAATAGTATCAATAAAAACTACAGACCATGGGCAAGACATATAGATAGATAGCACTATAGATGGAAAAATAAAAAAAAGCATTGGGAGTCAGAATATGACGATGCAAAGGAATTTTTGTAATAAAAGTTTTTATTAAGAATTTTTTCCAGCTTCCCCCTACAAGAAAGGAAAAAAGACAAAAAGAAAAATGGAATGTCACACTCTAGTTTGGAGGGAAACCCCCACACCGAACATAGGAGGGAAAGGGAAAAGGAAATAAGGCCTGAAAACTAGGGAAGGAAGATGGACACCTCCTAGTGAAAACCCTAATCAAAGTCCTAACTGACTACCAGCATGAACAGACCCCAGAGGTAGATGAGTTCATACACAGGAATACCTAAAGTCCTATCTAACCCTAAAGGACCCTGGTACTAATGACAGGAATGAGACATTCTGTTACTCCAAAAGGAAGGATGAACGAGAGTCTCCCTAAGGCCTAATACAAAACAAGAAAGAAGTGCAACACACAGAAAAGCCAAAATGCAAAAGGAAAGGTAACAACTTCCAAGAAGCGATGGCAGCACCAGGAACTCAGCCGAGATCCAAACACCAGCTATCCACAGGGCCAACTGAAGCTATAAACCGCACAGCATTGTGGGAAAGACATCTATAAATAGGGAAAGTTAGCAACACCTGGAGGTTAAGGGTGTGGTCAGTACCAGACACAACACAGACGCCTATTGATCCACAAGTTTAACATGTCAAAGCAAACCACGTGTTTCCAGTCTCAAAGATCTCCTGCCACTCACTGTCGCAGGGATGTCCGTATGTCTCGGTACGTCCGTGACATAGAATGGCTGCATTGGGAAGGGGTTAAATATTTTATATTTTAAAGTGAATGTAAATCTTATAATATCATATAACTTTCAAGCCCACAATCCATACAGCATACTGGGTTATTATGGTGTTCAATTTGTACCAGTATGTTGCCTCTAGTGGTGGCTGCAGGCAACTAGAATGCCATGTTATCTATTCATTTAAAGGTGGTTGTCTATGTCAACATTTAAAGTATATCGTTAGAATATGCCTCAAATTTGACATATGGGACCCACTCCTATCTCCAGCACGTGGCCCCCAAAGTGAAGTGAGAGCAGCCGTGCATGCGTAGCCATCCTTGATTAACCACCATAGGAGTTTCAAAAAATAGCTAAGCACTGCCTAGTGCCACTGCAGTCCCAGAGCGGTGAAGGAAGAGGTGGCCTAGCTTGCATGGTTTGCACTCCATTCACTAGTATGGGACTTCTGAAAATAGCGGAGCTGAGATGGGATAACCCCTTTAAATCAAGAATGTTGAATCAATGAAGATCAATGTTTTCATGGGGGAACATTTGCCCTAAAAGGGTTGTCCACTTTCTGGTTACTGCTGACCAATGTGTTTGTAAGATGATTATACAGCACTTTCTAATATGGCCTTTGTTGAAATTCTGCACCATTTTTTTTAATATTTCATAAGGTATGCCCCCTGGTTTACAAATTCTTCAATAAGATGGTCGCTCATGGAGGATCATGTGACCAGACAAATTACCTCCATGTGATGTCTCCTCCATTCAAATACACTGCACCTATACTTAACCCCCAACAGAAGAAGGACAGATGGCAGGTATAGTGTATTTAGGGAGGCATCACTTGGAGGTCATTTGCCTGACCCTCTATCAGCAGCCATTTTATGGACAGCACAAAAGACTTTGTAAACAAGGAAGTATACCTTATAAAATATAGAAAATGGTGCATAATTTCAACAAGGGCCATATTAGTAAGTGCCACAGAATCATCTCACAAACATATCAGTCAACAATAACCAAAAAGTGGCAAACCCCTTTAAATATAATAATATAGTATACATATATCAAATTATCTTACCATATTAGACAGTGAAGACTCATCAAATGTTTGATTCTACAAAAGGATCTGCTAGTTTATATGTCTATTTTTTACAATCTTGACATATCTTTTAGATTTTGTGTAACAGTGTCTTTTCTGCATGCAATATCTTTTATAGAGTCCAGACTCAAATATAAGACCCCATCTCTTTCCTTGAGTTTTCAGGAGGTAAGACGGGAGGCCTCATTCGCTGGGAAAGGTTACCTGCTTTGCATGGAACATTTGGACTGTATTTTTTCAATACGTTGGCACTGTGAAGTGGAACCTATTGGCTCCTTATCAATAATGATGATAAAGGTCATCCCAGGTGTGTTTAATGGAGCAGTTCCTGTAAATGGCTGGACGTGCGCTGTTGTGGTGAATGATAATTTGTCCTTTGTTGGGAGCTGGAAGTCATTTCTAGCATAAACCCCATTTAAACTGTATTAATTCACTGAGATCAATTGAAATACCGTAATCAACTTCTAATGGTATCGTCCCTCAAGGGCTTCATATTGTGCCTCTGTACGTCCATCAAAAAGCAAATAAAACAAGAAACTGAGGTTTCAGCATTATTAGAAGCTAAAGTATATTATAGCAGCGTCCCTTACAACGTACCGGGGCATATAAGTCCCTTTTTTGACCTCTTGCGTAAGGTCTTTTTAATGTCTTATTGACCTGTTTCTGATTTATCTTGGTATTCACAGGTTACAGATACTGGGTGACAACCACTAATGGCAGACACTGCAGTGTTTATAGGTGTTATCACCCAACTAAGTGGTATATAACTCCGAATCATCCCTGCTCCTCTCATCTGCTGCTCTGCCACCATTCAAAGGTTTACATCTGAGGAAGACATGAACAAGTGGATCTACAATGACTTAGAAAGGGGCTGGTTCCAGGGCACCATGGTAAGAGATATTAGTTGGTTCTCTAAAGAGGGTATGTACATCTTTCAACACTTGCTACAGCACTCTCTGATGAATAATTTTACTGTATGTCCTTACATAATTCTCTCTAATACAGGACTTTAAGTCATCTAATTTCTACCCTACAGTTATATGCTACAATTTTCTCTGTGCTTGTAGCTGCCACTAGGGGGAGCCTAAGAGCTTACTGCATATCATTATTGAGTTCTATGTATAAATCTGTATGCAGTAAGCACCTGAGCTCCCTCTAGTGGTGGCTGCATTTGACACCATCAGTACCCTGGTCCGGGCAGGGCACAGGGTCAGAGCAGTGGGTGTCAAGTTAGTATGATTCTTTCCTTAGGTACCCCATGTGAGGGGATTTACATTATAAGGGACATAATACTGGAATACCCTTTTATGCACCGCATCTCCGGATTTACGGACCCATTCAAGTGAATGGGTCCGCATCCGTGATGCGGAATGCACACGGCCGGTGCCCCGTACATTGCGGAACCACCGAATGCGGCCCACAATATGGCCGTGTGAAAGAGGCCTTAAAGGGGTTTTCTGAGACTTTTATACTGATGACCTATCTGATCAGTATCTGAAAGGAGGGGCTCCGATACCTGGACCACTGATGATGAGCTGTTTGAGAAGGCACCAGGGCTCGCACTAGTGCCATGGTCTTTTCACAGCTTAGCCTAGGCCATGTGATGTTACATTTATCAGTCACATGGCCAAGGCACAGCTCAGCCTAGGCTCAGTGCTGGTACCTTCTCAAACAACTGATCAGCGGGGTCCCACATGTCAGAACCCCATGATCACCTACTGCGGAACGGAACAGGCGGCCCATTATAGACATGCCTATTCTTGACCGCAAAACGGACAAGAATAGGACATGGTATATTTTTTTTTTTTGCGGCACCATGGAACGGTGCAACGGATGCGGACAGCACACGGAGTGCTGTCCGCATCTTTTGTGGCCCCATTGAAGTGAATAGGTCCGCATCCGAGCCTCCAAAACAACGGCTCGGATGCAGACCCAAACAACGGCCGTGTGCATGAGGCCTTATATTGCAGTACTCAGTGTAACATACCTTCCACTGAACAAAATGGTTCCTCATTTCATACAGAACCCACTGCAAAATTCTCCATAATATACTGAAGTTGTGAGACCATCTAACAAGTGAATATGGAGAGCAATACCCTAAGTAATGTTGCACATTTTGAGACTTAGATTTTTTATTTTATTTAAGCACTTATATAGCGCTACTATATTCCACAGCACTTTACAGACATTAGCATCCAACTGTCCCCAATGGGGCTCACAATCTAAGTTCCCTATCAGTATGTCTTTGGAGTGTGGGAGGAAACCCAAAGAAAATATCTACTGAACTCCATGCAGATGTTGCCCTTGGTCAGATTCAAACCTAGGACCCCAGCACTGCAAGGCACCAGTGCTAACCACTGAGACACCATGCTGTGCCAGTTGAGTCTACCACAGAGACAGGAAATGCCACTACTATGGGGCTGTGATGGTAGTAGTAGGCCTGCTACTGAACTGCTTTCCCTTTTTGCTATTCTGCAGCCACCATTACTTACTTTATATAAGTTTATTAAAGGGGTTGTCTCATCATAGACAATGGGGGTATATCACTAGGATATGTCTTATAGGTGTGGGTCCCACCGCTGGGACCCGTACCTATATAGAGGACGGAGCCCCGAAAGTGAAGGAGGGTGCACTGTGCATGTGCAGCCGCCCTCCATTCATTTTCTAAGGAGCCGGCGAAAATAGCCTAGCGCTGGCTCGGCTATTTCCGTCGACCCTGTAGACGTGAATGGGAGCGGTGGCCAGTCATGCGCGGTGCGCTCCCATTCACTTCTATGGGAGTCGGCTTGGTGGTGGCCGGACCGAAGTCCTCCAGCCACCACCTTGCGGGGATCCGTTCCCAATATAGGTGCAGGTCCCAGCGGTGGCACCCGCGCCTATAAGACAATGGGGGGGCATTTCCTAGCGATATGCCCCCATTGTCTATGATGAGACAACCCCTTTAGGCTTCAATAAGGTTCCCCCTGGTGGTAACTGAAGGCATGCAGAAATATATAATTTATTAATTCAGAAACAGAACAGAAATTATCAGCACAGAATTCTGGACCTAGAAAAGAATGATGGATATTAGCTTTAGTAACGGAGATGTACATCTGATGGAAATGAAGATCATTCTGAGTTTTGCCCATTTAAATGGGTCCCATTTAAAGGGATATTGTTTGATTCCATGGTATTGTGCCTTTTCACATATTATCACGTTACGCCCCATTTTTGTGGTGTCCTGTATCCATTTCACATCATTGTGGGAAATATATATACGCTTGTTTTTAATATATTCACTAATAGAGGTTTTAATGGAACGTATCCAGCTCGTTGGTTTCTTTTGAGATTTAGACAGAGAAGAATACCACTCATCCCAAGTGCAACATATCACAGGCTTGTTCTGCAGACTGAGCTCTGCTACATTTTCCATCTTCGCCTAAGTGCAAGGAAGGATTATGTAAAATAAGAACATGCCATATTGGTATCTGCAGCCGCTGTCCTGTCCTATTACCCGCAGAGAAATACCTGGTGTTTAGATGCAGGTCACTCCACACAGGTAATAAACAGTTACTTATTAATTTATTCTCCATTCTGCAGATTCCTATTAAACTGTCATTCTTATTCCAGCCCTGGCACTATGTAATTTACAGACAATAAATGTTCATAAACAGGCTGAGAAGAAAATCCATACAGTTTTTCTAGCTTTATTTTACGTTTCATTTAATACCCCTCAAAAAATGATTTTGCCAATGCTATTCCATTAGCGGCTTCTCTGTCCAGTAACCTCCCCTTTACAGTGATATGTCAGGAAGTCACTGAGCGTGTGACAGAGCCACCGGAGAATGCCTGGAGCCAGGGACACAGCAGAAGTCACCAGCGACTGGGAGAGTGCCAAAGTATTCAGAGATCCCTCCAAGGCTTGTTTCTTTTCTACTTAGATGGATAATAGATTGCAAACTGGTTTCTGGCATTTGCCACCCATAATTATTATTCATGATCGGATACATTAGTATATTGTATCCTTATCTTACGTGTTATATGAGTTTTCACCCAAAACACTAAGGTTCGTACAGTAATTGTTGTGTCTGGGATGCACAGAAGACAACCAGGGGCGTAGCTAAAGCCTCATGGGCTCTGTACGTCCTGACGCTGCAGGCAGCCAGGACACAGCAGCACAGGCCCTGAGAAGAGCGAGCAGGTGGAGGGTTGAAGGGAACCTGTCACCAGTTTTATGGTGTCCTAACTAAGGGCTCTTTCACACTTGCGTTCTTTACTTCCGGCATAGAGTTCTGTCGTCGGGGCTCTATGCCGGAAGAATCCTGATCAGTTTTATCCTAATGCATTCTGAATGGAGTGAAATCCGTTCAGGATGCATCAGGATGTCTTCAGTTCCGGAACGGAACGTTTTTTGGCCGGAGAAAATACCGCACCATGCTGCGCTTTTTGCTCCGGCGCATTGCCGGATGCGACGTTTAGCTTTTTCTCAATGGTTACCATGGCTGCCGGGACGCTAAAGTCCTGGCAGCCATGGTAAAGTGTAGTGGGGAGCAGCATACTTACCATCCGTGCGGCTCAGAGTGACATCAGGGCGCCCCAATCGCATGGATCACGTGATCGCATGGCACGTCATCCATGCGCATGGGGCGCTCTGACGTCACTCTGGAGCACCCCGGGAGCCACGCGGACTGTAAGTACACCGCTCCCCCGCTCCCCGCTCCTACTATGGCAACCAGGACTTTAATAGCGTCCTGGGTGCCATAGTAACACTGAAAGCATTCAAATGCTTTCAGTACACTTGCGTTTTTCCGGATCCGGCGTGTAATTTCGGCAAGTGGAGTACACACCGGATCCGGACAACGCAAGTGTGAAAGAGGCCTAAGGGCAACATAAATAAGTGACTGATTCTCTTAGCAAAATGCTGGGTCACTTTCTTTAATTGACCCAGTCAATCTGCCAACATCTTGTATTGAAAAGCTCCAGCTGATAATGATGAGTCATGAATATTCATGAGCTCCTGACTCTCCCCGCCCACCTGCTGCTGATTGACAGCTATTTTCCATATGAATCAGCAGAAGGTGGGCAGGGGAGTGGCTATAGCTCTGAATTGAAAAAAAAGCTGGACTCAAATCAGCTCATTGGAATGTGGCATGTGGCATCTTTGTGTGTATATTATGAGGTAACCATCTGCCACACCAGTAAGTGAATACATCTAAGGCACTTTTTAGTAGTTCAAAGGATGGAGGGCACTCAATGGCTGGGTGTACAGATAAACAATGAATACAATTGTAGTGTATATAATAAGGTGGTTATTAGAATAAAATAACACCACTGGAGCTGGCAATATCAGTGATGCCTGAGATGAAACCAATAAGGGTAGGATATGTTATCATATGGAGTAGCCTACTCACACAGGTGATCAATCTGTGTGTAGGTATAGATAAAAAGTATTAAAAGATATGGATGTGCACAAGGTAAAATCATATAAGCTGGTTGATTATGTCAGCGATTTGACTTGAGCGATTTGAGTAGAGTCAAATCGCCGACGTAATCAACCAGCTGACTGCAGTAACTGAATTTACCATCCGGTCACGTGGGACGCTATCCTTTACCACGTGGGACGCAGCAGGAGAAGCCAGGAGTCCAGGACGCCGCAGCGGAGAGAGATGCCGAGGGAGCAACAAACCACGTGCGCACCAACGCCATCCAGGATCGGATCTTCGCCCACACAGACCAGGGTATCTGCCCACAGCCGCTCTCTGAGACCCACAGCTGATGGGGTAAGACTGTTCCTCTATTTATATTTGGGACACAAGTGTAAGATCGCAAACATCAATACCACCAGTACGTACAGCCTCTCATGCGATTATCCCTCATGCGATTATCCTTCATGCGATTATCCTTCGATCTTAGTCACTTGTCCTATTGTGATGCGATTTTTTTAATCGGCGCATGTATCTTCTAACAGCCTTATATGATTTTACTTTGTGCACATCCATATATTTTAATACTTTTTATCTATACCTACACACAGATTGATCACCTGTGTGAGTAGGCTACTCCATATGATAACATATCCTACCCTTATTGGTTTCATCTCAGGCATCACTGATATTGCCAGCTCCAGTGGTGTTATTTTATTCTAATAAACACCTTATTATATACACTACAATTGTATTCATTGTTTATCTGTATACCCAGCCATTGAGTGCCCTCCCTCCTTTGAACCTTTTCAGTATATCCAATATTTTGGCAATAGGTACTGCCATTTGGAGAGAGCACCAGCCCGTGAATCGCTGACAGTAGAGCCTCTGTAATCTTTTATCTACTTTTTAGTAGTTAATGATTGTATATAATTAGTTAGATTATAATCAAATATCCACATGACAGGTTCCCTTTAAGTACTGTACAGCACTCACAGCGCTTCTCTCCCCCTCCTCTTGCAGACTAGTGAGCACTTCCATTATGGAAACGCTCGCTAGTATTCCCTTTATAAGATGCACTGCCTCTTATAAAGGGTAAAGTACAGTATCACTGGCAAGAGGGGCTCTCTGGGCCCTCCTGGCTTAGGGGCCCGATCGCAACCGTGACCGCTGCGGCCCCTATAGTTATGCCAGCGAAGACAACCCTGTACCTGATGGAAATCAGAAGAGGAAAAAATAATGTCATTAGAAACTGTCAGTACAGCAGCTTCAGCCTTTGGGACTCTGATTTCAGGTGAAACTATTTCAGGAAAAAAAGGTTTTCCATATTTTAATTACATGGGCTTTTTTATACTAATAGGTGTTAATCAAGAGACAGAAGAGTGTTTGTTTGGCTGATCATCGGCCCATCTAAACACCACACTGATCATGCTCATATAGTGCCTGATCACATTATTATAAATCATAACTGTGAAGAAACAGGTGTGGTTTGGCCTTTCCTAAAGTCTTTCTCAGCCATAATATTCCCAGTTTCAGCTGTATAACTAGATGCATTTCACTCAGAAGCAGGAGGCGTGTCCCTTCTATGAAGTCTGCCAGCACTGTACTGCTGTGACGTCCTTTCCCTTTCTTCCTGATACGTTTGTTTTCGGCTTCAGAGCTCACAAAACAAATAAGGAGGGGAAAATCATACTTACAGAAAGGAGACTCCGATAATCTTCAAAAACTGGGTGGAAACGGTTGGTTTATTAAGCTCAGGACCTCAGCTAGCAGTGACATGTTCCTATTTCCTGTGGGCTGTCTTGTTACTAGGGGTGGTTCTTGCCCGACAACAGGTAGTGGATTGCAAATTAAGTGGAAGTGAGACCCCTAGTGGCCATGGCCTTACAGCTTTTTTCCAGATGGATGCAGGTATATTTTTATGAAGTAATTTAGAAATTTGCTAAATTTCTATTAAATGAAATGAATTTGTGTGAAAGTACAGTGACTCTTTTAAGTGGACCTGTATTGTAATCTCTCTGACAAGTCTGTTTTAGTAACTACTTGCATTCCCCATGTAAAAAAACAATTCTGGATCATATATTCTTATTGCTCTGTGTTGTGCCTTTCCTTTATTATTCCTGGTAACATTCATTTGGACATACATTGTAAACTGCTAGTAATTCATTCATAACTTCTAATAGGAATAATAAAGGAAAGGCACATCATAGAGCCATGAGGCATAATAGATCCAGACTTGTTATCACACGGGGAAGGGAAGGAGTTGCTAACACTGACATGTCAGGAGAGGTGACAGGTCTTCTTTGATCTAAAATTGAAGGTTGATGGTGACAGAGTTGTCAAGTGTATTTTCACCAGTCATTGTCTATTAAATTCAAATGGGTTGAAGCCTGGAAGAGTGAGAAATCGTGGTTGGAAAGATGTAGAGTTTTGATTCGGAGGAGTTGCCTTGTAATAATAATTGAGTCAATTCATTATTATGGTGTTCAAAGCCTGAGATCTATTATACAGAACCTTCAACTGGGACATACAGTAATGAGATACATAGCCAATGGTTTTTTACGTAAGCTTTCTGAAATCAATACAAATATTTTAGTCCTAACTATCTAAATACGGTTTCTACAGAATGCCTAGGATCATATAGTATCACCCCTAGGTATTGGGCTTCCAAAGGTCAGAAGAGTCAAGCTTGTGTCATTATTGCCATTTAAACCCATCTCATGCATGTAACATTTTCAAGATAATCTTGAAAAAGGATCATGACGAGAAATAATGAACCTGCACTGTCCAGCATTGCGGAGTCATCACCCACAGCTTGCCACCGAGGTCAAATGCCATGGTTAGTCAATCAATAAGGAAAAAAATCACAGTACCAAGCATGTAAGAGAAAGCGATGTAGTGGTCTAATAGATCTCTGGAGTAATCACAGACAGATAGTCAATGATGAGGTGGACAGACGATATTTAATAATCAGGACATCCTGATTGTTGCATATTTTGGCCATATATATTACAATTATGGTCCATAATGATCCTAGCAGCTTCCGAAATAAAGTGATGAACAAGGAACTATCTATCTATTATCTATCATCTATCTATCTGTCTCTCTGTCTATCATCTATCTATCTCCTATGTATCTATCTATCTATCTATCTATCTATCTAGTATCTATCTATATCTCATATCTATCTATCTATTTTATATCTATGTATTTATTTATCTATCTATATATCCTATCTATCTATCTATCTATCTATCCAAAAACTATCTATTATTTATCTATCCATCCATCCATCTACCTATTTATCTATCTATCTATCTATCTATCTATCTATCTAATCTTATCTCGTATCCATCTCATATCTATCTATCTATCCATCTACATATTAGCTATATATCTATCTCATATCAATCTATCCATCCATCCATCTATCTATTATCTCATATCTATCTATCCATCCATCTCATATCTTTTTAGCTAAAGTATAGTTCTCAACAAGCAAGTATCCATTTTGTCTGAATATTCCATAACATATCTATCTATCTATGTATCTATCTATCTAATTTTGTATCCATTTATCTATCTATCTCATATCTATCGATCTATCTCATATCTATCTATCTATCTATCTATTATCTATGTCATATTTATCTATCTATCTATCTATCTATCTATCTATCTATCTATCTATCTATCATTTAAACTGAACACCAGCTTCAAAGTATCCAAATTCCCTCTTCTGTTTGTGTCCAGATCATTCTGCAAGGTGAGCCACTACCAGGGACACAACTTCATATCAGCAGACCCTATTATACTCTACTGTTTCTACTGTCAGCCTCGGTAGTCATGTGCTTTGTAAACCACCTGCAAACTATAGTCTCATTACCGCTATAGGCATCTTTTCTGGTTTCCTGTCTACGCTGCAGGTGCCTGATCCAACCCTCCTCCCTGCATTATAGATTTCTCCTCACTAAGTCTCTCCGCCATGGAACGACCTGCAAGATATGGATTTATTCCTGTCAAATAGACTCTATACATAGAGCTAGCCTATAAGATATGGATTTACCCTTAGCCCTTCTTAGCTGTAATACAAACAGCTCCTACAGTGCACGACTTGAGATTTTCCTTTTTCTAGTCAACCAAGAAGCTTACAACATAAGTTCCGCACTAAAATGAATCAGATTCCACGGCGTTTACATACAATACTCCAAAAATGCATCTCTGGCCTCTACGTGGGGAATTACAATTTAACATGCAATGCTTTCTCTGCAGTATAAATATAGAATAGCAAAAAAGGAATAAAAAATGAGTGAAATACGTGTTCATGACAAGTGCTACCCTGTGGTATAAAGGCATAAACACAATGGCATGGAATTACAGATACGGGTTTATCTCTTCTGCCTTCCCCACTCGGCTTCATAAACACAATGCGTGACAATACTGCTGAACAGAGAGATCTGCTTGCAGTGTCAGAGTCTTCTATGCTGTATATATATACTATTCATGGCTTTTATCTGGG
Source organism: Bufo gargarizans (assembly GCF_014858855.1). Classification (NCBI taxonomy): domain Eukaryota; kingdom Metazoa; phylum Chordata; class Amphibia; order Anura; family Bufonidae; genus Bufo; species Bufo gargarizans. The sequence goes on along the minus strand of NC_058081.1, from coordinate 494,691,549 downwards.
TATAATGTTTACAGAGAAGAAACACTTTATTGAAAGAGCTGAAATCAGATTTCTGCACCCCCATCCTCTTGATATAACGAATGCTCTCCCTGCTCATGTTGTTGCTGAGCAAGCATTATACTGGCATTAATCGCAATTCTTATTATGGCAATGGTTATTAATGTGTTTTCCCCTTTAAAGAAACACTTTTCTTAACGGTATAGGGCGATTCAAGATTTATTATTTATAATTCTACGCCTGTGGAGAAGGTGTTATTTATTCTTTTGTTCCTTGCATACAGCATATACTGTAGGAGTCTCTATTGTTCTATAATATACTGTATATAGCCATAGGCACTACTGTATTGTGCTCCTATTGTTCCCTGTAAGCATAATATAGCTTATGTCTCATAGGAAACTGGAGGCATATGTACACACAGTATAGACCTATAGATGGGTGCCATATTACAGACTAACAACACAGATCCTTAAAGTAAAAAATGATAATCAGAGATCATACAGTACATAAAAATCTCTCTAGAACCAGCCCTCTACCGCACATGGATCAAGAGATATTCCCATTTATTGCTCCAACTGCTCTGCTAGATTTATTTCAGGCTGGCAGCTCAGGGGTGTGTCCTTTCTCAGGGAGGTGTCCCTTCTACTGCAACTATTCGTATCACAGCTCAGGGGGTGTGTCCTTTCGCAGGAAGGTGTCCCTTCTACTGCAACTTTTCCTATCACAGCTCAGGAGGTGTGTGCTTTCTCAGGAGGTGTGTCTTTTCTGCTGCAGCTCTCTCCCTGCAACTATCAAATCTTCTAACAGAAGATAAAGGTGGTGGCAGTTGAAGGATGGAACTGAGTACGTGCGACCAACTCAGCAAGGTGGTGTCACAAACGTACCTGTCCAGATGAGAAGTGCTGTGAAGTCACACCCCCTGGTGACACAACAGAATCCTTAGCAACAGGATGCAATTTTGTATTTCTACCCATAGGGGGCGTGTGCTGGAGGAGACCAGCAGTGGGCTGATTGCTGAGCTGCTCTATTCCTGTGTTCTAATGTTCTGACTAATGGAGCTCCAAGTCATGATCTATTAGGTTCTGATCCTGGGGCCCCCTTCCTGACCATATACCAGTGCCTGTGATAGTCTTGTTTGGGCTCATTAGATAAGTCCCTGGTTCTTGGATTTGTTTGGATTTGTTTATGCTTTTGATCTTGGCTTGTCTTTTGACCACTCGCTGTCTTGCATGATTTGTACTGTGCATCCTGTCTGGTATTTGATCTCGGCTTGTCTTTTGACTACTCTCTGTCTCTCATCTTTGTACTGCGTTGTCCACCTGGTTGTGACCCATTCATGTATGACCAGGGGTGCACCTAGCCTTTCTGCTGCCTGAGACGAAAACTGAAACAGCCTAATTGGTGGTGCACCCGTGCGTACGACTATCACCTTGTGTTGTTTTTTTCTGTTGGTCTCTGCATCTTAGTAGCATAGGGACCATCAACTAGTTGCGGTCTTGCTACCTAGGGATTGAACTGCAAGTAGGTAGGGAAAGTGGGCTGGCTTCCAGGTTTGGGCTCACTGTCCATGTCTGCCCCTATCTACAAGCGTTACAGGTGGACAGAGAAATAAGGAAAAAGAGCAAACAGCAGGTGGCGCTATTCAGATACATTTTATTAAATAACTCAATGGCTATACTAAATTCTTAATTACATGCAATTACAAAAGTATTCAGATCCAGAATGTATGTAGAATATTGTTCGGACAACCCCTTTAAAACAGTAGTGCATAAGGCCTTCGAGATACTTATTAAATGTGTTGTCTCAGAACAACCCTTATTCATATTTCCTATTAGGAGATTTGGATGCCATAGATGTGGGGTCCCCTTTCAAGACCCTTCTCTATGGGCAAAAAGTAAGGATCTAAACACATTACCTAGATGGCCATTTTTTTTAAATGACCAGCATGTAATACTAAATTTCCCCTCCAATGGCAGAAATGTATATCCAGATATGGCTTCCTAGTTGGGTTACAAAAACCAGATCCCATGGGGCGGCTTTTTAAAAAGTAAGTAGGCATGGTAGATTGTTTGAGATTTGCCATGCCTGACTATACTGTATGAAAGTAAGTTCCATATTCAGAAAGCCCCATTATCACACGTATGCCATGGCGCCAATTTAATTTTCTCTACAAATGAGGTGTGCACTGCTACAAAGAGGTACATGAGGAACATGGTTTGTTCCAGTAAATTGTGAGCATCAATTGTTCTTTGTGAATCTCTTTCTGGCTATGGTTATATTAAATTGTAACTATCTAGTGTTGTTTCTTTTTCCCCAGAAACAGCATTTTTAGTGTCTATTTGATGGGACTACCGTGCTTAATTTCTTTTGTACTGAAGACTGTTCCCTAGTTCTCCCACATATTCATATAAAAAAAATTGCTGCAGCCACCACTAGGGGGCTGATTTGTATGCCACTATTATGCAGCTAAAAAAATGCAATTTACTGCTGCATACAAATAGGCCCCCTAGTGGTGACAAGAGATAGCTCAGATTTTTACATGTACGTGAATGAGAAAATAGGAGGATGGTCTGCATATACAGTACAGACCAAAAGTTTGGACACACCTTCTCCTTCAAAGAGTTTTCTTTATTTTCATGACTATGAAAATTGTAGATTCACACTGAAGGCATCAAAACTATGAATTAACACATGTGGAATTATATACATAACAAAAAAGTGTGAAACAACTGAAAATATGTCATATTCTAGGTTCTTCAAAGTGGCCATGTTTTGATTTGATTACTGCTTTGCACACTCTTGGCATTCTCTTGATGAGCTTCAAGAGGTAGTCACCTGAAATGGTTTTCACTTCACAGGTGTGCCCTGTCAGGTTTAATAAGTGGGATTTCTTGCCTTATAAATGGGTTTGGGACCATCAGTTGCATTGTGGAGAAGTCAGGTGGATACACAGCTGATAGTCCTACTGAATAGACTGTTAGAATTTGTATTATGGCAAGAAAAAAGCAGCTAAGTAAAGAAAAACGAGTGGCCATCATTACTTTAAGAAATGAAGGTCAGTCAGTCTGAAAAATTGGGAAAACTTTGAAAGTGTCCCCAAGCGCAGTCACAAAAACCATCAAGCACTACAAATAAAAAAACTGGCTCACATGCGGACCGCCCCAGGAAAGGAAGACCAAGAGCCACCTCTGCTGCGGAGGATAAGTTCATCTGAGTCACCAGCCTCAGAAATCGCAGGTTAACAGCAGCTCAGATTAGAGACCAGGTCAATGCCACACAGAGTTCTAGCAGCAGACACATCTCTAGAACAGCTGTTAAGAGGAGACTGTGTGAATCAGGCCTTCATGGTAGAATATCTGCTAGGAAACCACTGCTAAGGTCAGGCAACAAGCAGAAGAGTCTTATTTGGGCTAAAGAACACAAGGAATGGACATTAGACCAGTGGAAATCTGTGCTTTGGTCTGATGAGTCCAAATTTAAGATCTTTGGTTCCAACCACCGTGTCTTTGTGCGACGCAGAAAAGGTGAACGGATGGACTCTACATGCCTGGTTCCCACCGTGAAGCATGGAGGAGGAGGTGTGATGGTGTGGGGGTGCTTTGCTGGTGACACTGTTGGGGATTTATTCAAAATTGAAGGCATACTGAACCAGCATGGCTACCACAGCATCTTGCAGCGGCATGCTATTCCATCCGGTTTGCGTTTAGTTGTACCATCATTTATTTTTCAACAGGACAATGACCCCAAACACACCTCCAGGCTGTGTAAGGGCTATTTGACCATGAAGGAGAGTGATGGGGTGCTGCGCCAGGTGACCTGGCCTCCACAGTCACCGGACCTGAACCCAATCGAGATGGTTTGGGGTGAGCTGGACCGCAGAGTGAAGGCAAAAGGGCCAACAAGTGCTAAGCATCTCTGGGAACTCCTTCAAGACTGTTGGAAGACCATTTCAGGTGACTACCTCTTGAAGCTCATCAAGAGAATGCCAAGAGTGTGCAAAGCAGTAATCAAAGCAAGAGGTGGCTACTTTGAAGAACCTAGAATATGACATATTTTCAGTTGTTTCACACTTTTTTGTTATGTATATAATTCCACATGTGTTAATTCATAGTTTTGATGCCTTCAGTGTGAATCTACAATTTTCATAGTCATGAAAATGAAGAAAACTCTTTGAATGAGAAGGTGTGTCCAAACTTTTGGTCTGTACTGTAGATAATTAAGAGCTGGATGAGTAGTTGATGGAAAAGGACAACTAAAAATGTTGCCATATTTATTGGTGTCATTTCTGGTGTTGAAAAAAGTGACATTACAGATTCTAGCCACACAGCTTTAGGTCTTATACACATGGCTGAATTATGGCTTTGTGATGTACAGGAGGCCTTATTATAATTCTGAATGTCTTCATAGCTTGCTCTATTGGGTGCTGTATTTGCGCAGCGGCAGAATAGCAGTGTATATATGATACCATTGGTATGACGGCACATAGGGGTCTGCACTAGTATAACGTAAACAGCCCATCAACGACTGTATGTAGAGGACAAATACATGCCAGTGAAAAGTAAACTAGAGGCAAAGCAGCATCTAGGACACTGCAAAAATAGCCGCACTCCCTTAATGTGTTTATTGGGCAGGGTCAGTGCAATGGTCAAATGTTCTGGGAAATAGTACGGGTCAAAGTTACTCTGTAAAAAAAACTGCTGTGACGGAAACGAAAGAAAATACAGCAATTAACCTTGCTGTTTGTACAGCTAGGCAGACTAGAAGATATAATACTTGTTATTTGGGGGCCACAGCATGAACTCTCAAAATTGCTTCTGATGGATAATAAAATGCTCATTACAAGACTTCAGCGACTCCGGCAAAGCAAAGGTGAATGTAATCAGATCTTAGAGACTTTTATTTTATTACAACAAATATTCAACATCAACAGTTAGGGCTCATGCACACGAAAGTATTTTGCGTTCCGTATACGGACCGTATTTTGATTTCGCATACGGGCCGTATACGGTACCATTCATTTCAATGGGACCGCAAAAGATGTGTGTGCTGTCCGCATCTGTTGCTCCGTTCCGTGGCCCCGCAAAAATTATGAGACATGTCCTATTCTTGTCCGTTTTGCGGACAAGAATAGGCATCTCTATAATGGGTCTCCTGTTCCGTTCAGCAAATTGCGGAAGGCACACGGGCGGCATCCGTTTTTTGCGGATCAGCAATTTGTGGACCGCATGGGCCCTTAAACAGCAGATTTTGTCCCTATTATCATATTAGAGTGTCTGTCACCAGGAAATTCACATTCAACCAGGCACAATGTCTTGTACGACTAGCTGAGCTGAATGTAATGATACCTTTCACTTAGTCATCTATTGCTTCATTCTGGAAAAAAAGGGGTTTTAATCTATATGCAAATAAGCAGTTAGGGCAGGGCTAAACCACTCTGTGCAACCTGGCACCTCCTACTGCCTTTTCCAGCCCCTCCCTCTCCTTCTTGATTGACAAGGCTGGCTTCCTGCATAGTTATCTTGCCTGACCCTGTCAATCAAGAAGAAAGTGGGAGGGGCTGGCAGAGGAAGCAAGAGGAGCAAGAGTGCACAGAGTGGCTTGGGTCCACCCTCAGTGCACTTAACTACTCATTTGAATAATGATCAAATACTTTTTATCCAGGATAAAGCAATGGATCGCTAAGTGAAAGGTATCATTACATTCATCTGAGCTAGCCCTACATTACATTGTGCCTGGTTTAACCGTGATTTCTGTTAAAGGTGCATTTAAATGGGATCTCTCAGCTTCCTTTCTTTAGCATTTGTGTTCCTCATGACACAACAATGCTAGAATATCTTTTTATCCATGATGGTACTCTTTTATTTCTCCTGGAGGTTTTACCATTCCTCTCTTCAATAAGATTTGCCCCAATGAAGTCTGACTCTGTCCAATTAAAGCTTATACTGTAAGAACATTTAGAGACAAACCTCATTGACAAGGCAAATGTTTACACTCATTGTACATTTAGCCATACTTTTCCAGGAGGAATAACAGAGGAATGCCACAACACATACATCTAAGAACAAATGCTGCAGATTTCTTTTATTTCATGTGCAATACACTGTTTAGGAAGGGTTACAGGTATTCTTTGAATTAAATGTTCCCTTGCATTTTTTTACAGATCTGTTAAATGGGTAAATAAATGCCAATAAATGCCTAAAACTGCCAAGGCTTCAATGCAGGATTCACAGAAAATCAGCAAATTCTCTGTGGATTTATGTGTGCGAGATCGGCATAATGAAGAATGATGGGATTTGTATGCCTCTCCATGAGTGACAACCAGATGAAAATCTACTGGAATAAATAAAATATTCATCATGATGTGTGCTTAAAGGAGTTTTCCGGGTGTCTAATATTGACGGTCTACTCTCAGGACAGGCCATTAATATCAGATCAGTGGGGGTCCGACACCCTAGCAAATCAGCTGTTTGAAGAGCCTGTGGCGCTCTGGTAAGTGACGCAGCCTCCTCGCAGCTTACAAGACACACCATTGTCCATTGCATAGCTGTAGCTTGGCATTGCAGCTCAGGCCCATTCACTTGACCAAAAAATGGGATATCAATAGGAAGAGGCCCCAGTGCTCACTCTTCAAACATCAAACTGATCGGGGGGGCGACCCCCTGCTGATCTGACATTGATGATGACCTATCAAGAGGACAGGTCATCAAAATTAAACACCCGGAAAACCCCCTTTAAAAGTATGATATGTAAATACAATATGAAAAAATGATGCAGAATTTAATGTACGGTGTATTTCCCCTTTTTTTTTTTTATTAAGGTGTATTCAGGTTTTGTGTATGAAAATGAAAAGGTTTCAAATATACTCAGCTGAAACATGAAACTAAAGCTAAAAAAAAACAAAAACGTACAAAAGAAAGCTAGTTGTATGAAACGTGTGACGGGGCATGCGTACTGCGGAGGTGGCTAATTTGCAGGTAACTGGAAAAAAAAAAAGATCCTTAGGGTCCAAAAATACTTCAAGTCAACAAGGTAATGAAAGGGGTTCTTCCCATATGCTCTACTACGGTATACAACCGTCCCTCATCTGGTACCCCGTCTGTGAGGGCCACATGGAACAGCCGTTCTTCAACTGTGATCAGCTTATTAGCAAAGTGATAGGGATATATATATATATATATATATATATATATACACTGTATATTTGTATATATCTTATTCAATATTCTTATAACTGACCCAAGGTCCCCTTACACTGTCCGTCTTTTAGGCAGATTATACCTACTACACTATGGATGGACACAATTTATGGATTTAAAAAACAACATTTTTTTCTCTAATTATATGTATATATGCAAAAAGGGGGCATCTGCCAGCTATCATGCATAACTCCGTGGATCAAGGGCATCAAGAGAGCTTGTTTCTGTGCTGTGATTTTCTTCAGACATCGTCTTATTATGAATCATGTTTTCCTTAACAAATCTTAATGAATTGTAAAATTGCGCTGTAAATGGGCTCCGCTAGCTACTGTGTTTTGCTGGTTTTGCCTTGCAGATATATGGCAAATGTTGCATGCCAGATACATAACGTGGAGACAGCGGGACACCGCTGATTATGCCAACCGCCTCAGATAGAAGGGCAGACAAAGTCAACAGCATTTATCTTCTGAAGGAATAAAAAAAAAAATACAAGATTTTTTTTCCAACTTTTTCAACATTGTACAGGTCTCAAATGGATATTTTCACAGAAGTATGAGATTGAGGTCTGTCTGAGAAGCTCCTCTTCAACAAAAACGACAAATCTGAATATTCATGGTAATCCTCTTAAATCTCTTCAAGAATATCCGCAATAGAGTTTACTCACTCGCTGTGAAAAATTTACAGTTCTTTGACAAGTTATTTTAATATCACCTTGAAAAGGTGAGCTTAGTGTGCAGCCATGTTGTGCTGAATGAAGAATGTGCTGGAAACTAGAGCACATTGTACAGATCCGTCCTCTAGTAAATACTGATATTCATTGTTAAATGCAGTGTGTGCGGGTGTTTCATTATACACTATATACTGTAATACGCCTCAGTGGAAATTTTCCATTGGCATGTCTGGAACTTATACAAATTGTAAAAAGATGAGCGGCATGAAGGAAGCGCTGCAAAATGCGGACCATGGACCCATTGAAGTCAAGGGGTCCGCAAAAAAATGGATGCAACTCGGACATCGCATGGACATCATCTGTATTTTGCGGACTGCAAAATGGATACGGTCATATGCATGAAACCTAACAAGAGGTTCTTCAGCAGTGTATGTTATACATTTCATTGTCTCAGCTGCTGCAAAACAGCATACCACGCACCTCAGCTGCTGAAGAACATCATAACATACACCTAAGGTGCTGAAAACCTCATTACACACGTCAGCTGCTGCAGCAAATCATAGTATTTATTTTAATAGACATCTCAGCTGCTGCAGAACATCATAATACACGCATAAAAAGCTGGAGAACCTCAACAGATTCAGTTCAGATGCTGCAGAACACAACAATAGACACCGTCAATGCCTCAAAAACATCATTACGCACACCTTCTGATGGAATTTCATCAGTCAATGATGGACAGGACTCTCCTTTTTCTTGGCAAAATAAGCTTCTGTGTTTACTCTAATCACCTTTCCGCTTTCAAATATCAGCCAGAGATGAAGACCACAAGCATATTAAAAACCACAAATAATATCCAACTCTTTAAATGTAATGCATTATGGAAAGCACCTGACCACTTAGGGAAGGTGTGCAGGGACTGATGGTGCCTCCCTCCCCCTGTGTTGGTTTTTGGCTCAGTTTATGCCCCTCTCCCCTCCGTTTCCCTTTCCCCTGCTTTTCGGTTGGTCTCTTCCACCTGGTAACCTGTATGGCTGTTGTGGGAGTTAAGGAGTTAAGAGAATAGAACCCCCCCTTGCCTCTCCTTCAGTTCGGGGCTGAGTTTGGGGTAACACCTACCAACTTTATATAACCCTCTGTCCCCTAGGCACTTCTTATTGGCGTGTGGAAGCGGCCTGGTCCCTCCTTCCCACCCTTGTGGCCTATTGGTTTAATTGAATGATCATTGAGGTTTGGTTATACCTCAGGTATTGTAACAGCGGCTGCAGTCCCGATCCCAGGCGCCATGTTCATTGGTGATCTGCTGCCAGTGCTTCCCATTCACCGCTGCAGTCCTGGGCTCTGTCTGTGTAGGTTTTGTTGTTCTGGGATCCGCTCCACAGTTTCTCAGCCCTGGCCACAGCATGTTTGCTCCCTGCAGCACTGCCTTAAGGGCTGGTGCACATCACTTCCTGTACTTCATGGGTTAGGTCATGTGACCTCGCTGACCAATCCAGCCCTAATGCACATATATAAGTGGCTCAGCCCCCTTTGCAGATGTCCTTCTGTCCTGCTAAGATCCCTGATATCTGATTGTGTTCCTGTATTCCTGACTTGTACCTGTATTCCTGGACTCTGCTACCTGTTTGATCCCTGCCTGCTTGCCTTGACCCTCCTGTTGCTGATCCGGATTGCCTGAACTGTACCTGTGCTGCCTGCTGTGACCTTTTGCATGTTTGACTTTACTTCTGCCTCATCCTTTAGTCCTGCACTGTTGCTCCTGGCTACAACTCAGCCTACTGACAACACCTGTACCTCTGGTACCTTGCTCAGGTACCTCCTGGTCTGCCTGGACCAGCTGCCTCGTGTGCCTATTCTCCTCAAGAGGTAGCAACCTGGTGTTCCCCTCGGGAAAGTCTATCCCCACCATCTTAGTGATATGGAGAAGCAGATGGTGGACTTGCCCTCATACCACTCCACATGACCAGTGGTTCTCAGCAGGTTATAGATATGTGTTGGTTTGCCGCATTACAATTAATAAAGAAGCTGTGGCCGATCACTACTCAGCAAAAAAGAGTAAAAGGAGTCTGTGTCATTATTTGGCTATCGGAAGGGGAGGGGTTGGTTAGTTACAGGGCCAATGGTATGGTTAAGGGGTTCCCACCCCCCACCAGCAGTCTCAGCTTTTCATGATGAAACTTATTATTGGTCATACGCAGCACACAGTAAACTTCTGCACCAAAAACCAAGTTGCACAAGTCAGTGGTTCCTCTATTCCAGAAAAAAAAACTGTAAAAATTGTGATCAAATGAGTTGTAGACTCTAATGAGTTGGGTTGTCAATGCACAGAGCACAGTGAACCATGGCAAATAGTATTTCCTGCCAAATTCCTCAATTCGCCATTTTCACAAAATTATTTAAACATTTAGTCATCTTACATAATCAATTAAATGTGATAGTTGGAAGCATGCATTAAAAAGGTTGTCCACTCCTTTACAAGTGAATGATACAGTAGAGCTGTAGCCCAGTCCTGGGTCTTCCTTTGACCATTTTTTTTTATCAGTGCAGAGGCTGCTGTAATCACATGACTTTATTAACTATACCTAAGCTCCCTCTACAGAAACACAAACAGCTTGCAATTCTTTCTTTGGATTTCACTCTTTATCAATCTATCTGCTCCTATAGCAGAGAGGAAGTAAAGTGCAGCAGCACTCCCCCAACTCTGCCAAATATGTTTATGAATACAGTACGCAGTCCAAAAAGTGAATAAAGCACATAAACCCAAAAAGGTCTCATGAATTTATACACTAAGGTACAATATGTATTGTAAGAGGTTTATAACTGGAGGTATGCTTTCATTTACTGCATCCTAAAGATAGTACGAAATCCGACAGAATATGGAAAACAGGAGAGAAGACCTCAGACTTCTGTGAGTGCCATTTTATGGCTCTGTACAACTATACAATTGTGTGCATGATGCCTTACAGAAATCTCCAACAGACAGTTTGCACTTTTGAGATTTTAACAATGTTTTTGAATAGAGAGAGAGAGATGAGAATTTTGAGAACAGGAACTTCATTAACCATAGTTAATTTTGTTATAGGGGCAATTTTATGAAAGATACATATATCAGATATGGTGAGCTCACCAGAAAAGTGCACAGCCTGCTATGACCATCTAGCTATAATAGTATATTATTCAAACCAATGGCCAGCTCTTAAGTAATCAATACACTATTTATTATCAAATTAATAACGATTCATATTATATAAAAGAAACATATAAAAAAATATTTAAAATACAAAGATATTTTTGTTGTTTATCTGTATATTTTACTACGAACACTATTTAATACATGTTAAGAAGATGTGGTTTGGCGTGCACAACTATATAGAGAATAGGAATATCGCAATATGTGCATAGAAAGTAAGAGGTCATTTATAGTCCGGTCCAAGTTTTTGTTGCTACACTAGCTCCATATAAGGAGCAATTTGTCCCTCATTTTATATGATATTTTCACCACTGAGGAAGAATTTATTGAGGTTTCGAAACGCGTCTGGCATATGACACATTATAAACAAGCTGCGGTATTTGAAAATATACCTCTACCATCTCTTGAATAGAGAAAAAAAGATTGCATATTCCATGAAATAGATAAGTGGCAGAGATTGGCTTTCTGAGAATCCCCAATATGCATGCGCAAAGTGCCGGCACAAGCGCAAGTACGAACTGCAAGCCCCAGCGATCCTGGAATAACAGAGGGAGATCAAGTGGCGCACAAGAACCGAGCCACATATGTACCAACTTACCCACCAGTAGTCGCAGGCTGCGCAACGAGACGGACACTCTGGGGTATTGGTAAGAAGCATGATCGCGCAAGGTACTCTGCCTGATTATATAATAAGCACGCTTTACATCAGTATAAATAACCAAGCATATCACGATAATTGCATGAGATTGAGCATGTTATACTAACTTGGAATAGCACCAGTAATGTGCCATATATGAACGCAAGATATAGAGGAGGAATTAACTTGATATACTGGAACCATATGAACTGAACATAATCCCAATTTGCGTGAGCTCCGCAATTGGAATTTGGAATTATAAGAGGGACCGTGACTATAATTATCTGTAACCATTAATTTATGTTATCTTTGGATTTTAAATATTTTTTATATTTTTTTAATGTAATATGAATTGTTCTTTATTTGATAATAAGTAGTGTATTGATTACTTAAGAGCCGGCCATTGGTTTGAATTTTATGAAAGATACATCAAACTTGATAAATGCATTCACACAGATCCATGCTTATAATTTATGCATTTTGTTTTGTTAATTATGATCAAGAGGTATTTACTGGACAGAAGGAGTTAAGTCATCCTTAATAAGCCAAACTAACCTAATGCTTTAATTAAAAACTGCACTTGAATGTAGATGAGATACAAATGAAGGTAATTAAGATCAGATGGTATCTAGAGGGCAATTTTATTATTAATCTGAAAAATACCTCTGACTAATTAACGGGGAGAAAATCACCTTGTGGCCTGCTGTGTATATCAATATCACAACAGTAAGTACATAAAGTACATAGATAGACTCAATTCGTTATTAAAGGCTGTCAGTGGGAGACCTTTCATTAGGAAGGATTCAATACGAGTCATTTATCACTGACACCCTACCGAGAAGCCGATAAACAAAACAGCATAAGATACCGGGGTCATAATAACCATAAAGAAAAAGAGGTCTACATTAGCTATATCATAATTATGATATTTTTAAAAGTTGTCTTATTCAGGTAATTACATAAATAATTGATTGAATTTAATATTTTTTAAAACATTTTTTACTTTTTTTTATTATAATACACCTTATTTACCTTTTTTACATTTCCTATTCCTTAATTTTTCTTTCACCTTATTTCAATGTTTCTATTTATTTTTTAAAGGGGTTATCCGAGTTATGACAAAAAAATATATAGCACTGTAAATCTGATGGTCAGAAATATACTGCATAACTAAGCTAAGCAAGTTTTAGGCAAAAAATTATATTTCCTCATTTCACTGGTTCTCTTCTGGCCCTTTGTTTACCTGCAAAAACAACAATCTCTGCAAAGGGAGTGAATACAAGTGCTGCCCTGAGTGACATGTCTGCCTGCTGGGATACTAAACAGCATGTTGTATGTGTAGGACTACAAGTCCCAGCTGTACAATGACACTACTGATACACACAAGATCTTCCCCCTACCTGTTATTGTGCAATGCTCTGCAGAATTCCTCCATTCTGTCAGCTCCTGTGCTCAGCATTTGTCTCCTCACTGCCTGCAGCTGCTCAATAAAGCCTCCATCCCTGAGTCTGTGCTGCTGAAAGGGGTTAAAGTTTATCCTGAAGAATCCAGGGAGAGAGCAGAGAGTACAAGCTCAGCCAGTGAGGGGGGCATGACCAGCAGAGTGACATCTCGTGTACAGACACATATCTGCTCTCTCCAGTGGCACACCTACAGGGGGGGTCCAGCAGGTCTGGATTCCCCCTAGAACTACCAGCGAATATTATTATTTTTTTTTAATCCCTCAGGGCCGCACCGGGGAGCAGTAGGCAGTAGAAGGCATCTCCATATTCATTTGTATCGCCGTCCTCAGGACAGCGATACAAATGACTGTGCTGCGGCGGGGCAGGGGAGGGAGAGGCGTCTCCCTTCCCTGTTCTTCTGATAGGCCGTAGGCACTAATGTGTGCAGCCTATCAGAAGCCGGCTCAGGCGGAGCGATGACGTCATTATCATCTCGCCGCCTGAGCCGGGCAGCACACAGTAGGGACACAGGCCGGAAGAGGCCTGCATCGCATCACTGCTGATAAAGTTATGTATTAGTTTTTTTTTTTTGTTTTTTGGGGGGGGGGGGGGGGACTGACACTATGGGGGCATCTGGCATTTATTACAGCCCCATTTTTTGGGGGGTGGAACTCTGGTGGCATTTATTTCTTGCCCATTTTTGGGGGGCACTATGGAGGCATTTCTTACTGGCACATTATGGGGGGACACCATAGGGGAGAGCAGCACTATGGGGACATCTGGGGGCTCCAAAGGGGCTTTTTTTTATTGACACATTATGGGGGGCAAAATAGGGGAGAACGGCACTATGGGGCATCTGGTGGCACTATAGGGGCATTATTTGGGTGCACTATGGGGAAGTGGAGGCTTGTAAGGGTCCTTTTTTTACTGGCACATTATGGGAGGCACTATAGGGGAAAACAGCACTATGGGGCATTATTTGGGGCACTATGGGGGAGTGAAGCACTATTGGGGCATCTGGTGGCATTAAGAAGGGGCATTTTTTACTGGCACATTATGGGGGAGATGAGCATTATAGGGGCATCTGCTGGGGGCACTAAAAAGGGGCATTTTTTTACTGTCATATTATGGGGGATACTAGGGAAGGGGGAGAGGAGCACTATGAGGGCATTTACTGGGGCACTATATAGGGGTATTTTATACTGGCATAAATTATGGGGACATTAGATCAACTGCGGGCACTAAGCAGGGGTATTTAATGTACTGTCATATTATAAGGAGAATTATTACCCCTAGGGGGCATTATGGGGAGCTTTACTACTATTGGGGGTGTGGCGAAATATTGAGCGCTCAGATCCAAGCCATCTGGGGATAAGTTGAATGTGGAGGTTCTGTTCAGTTTGATAGGAGTTATGTATTTTTGTGTAGTTTTGCTGTTGTGAATAGAGGTATTTTCTGTACCTAGTTGGATTACCACACCCAACTGGTTTTGGGCAGAAAAGCCATGCTTCCTTTGTTCAGAAAGGACTTTTACTAACTTTTGAACCCTTGGTCTAATTCGTGCCATTTTGGGATATGTTAAATGTCTGTGTTTACTGAAATGGTTGTGACATTGTATATTTGAATAGTGAGTTCTGTCCTATAGTCCCCACGTGTGTATTGGCGATTTCACTTTGTCCTGAGAGATAATTGAATTACTCCTCGGTTGTCTCCAGGACAGAAGACATTGTTTAACCTCCCTGGCGGTATGATTATGTCAGGAATTTTGTTCCAAAAGTGGTACCATTTTTTTGCATGGAAATTTGGTGTTATGTATTGTAGGCCTGCAATTCTTAGTAATTACTTACTTAAACCTGACCAAAGAAGACTCTAGTAGACCTCTCAGATGTGATAAAGTTCGAAAAAATAAAATCATGAGTTATAATCTAATAAATAATATAATTTTATTCAGTAATGTAATTAATAATGAAATTTGTCAAACAAAAGAAAATTCAGTAAACATCCTGGGTGTGGTACATTTTGAAGCATGGGACTGCACATAGACCGACATCACAATCAGGGCAGTGGAATCTGGTTTCCTTTGGGATTTTTTTTCCATTTCCATCTCGCTTTGAGCAGCAAACTACACACATCCTTGTAGGTGCTGCCTTTTTTGCGCTTGGCGGGATGTAATCCATAAAGTGACGACCAGTCAGCCTCTCTGGGTTTACAACGTCAACAGCGCGACGTCCAGATCTGTTCACGGCCACTGATGGCGTTTGGTAGTTCACAAAAATCTGCTCCGCCACCTTCCAGATGAAGTCAGAGTGAACAAGAGGCTTGTCACTCTTTCCTTTGTACAGTATATAGGCATTCCACAGACATTGTTCCAGGAGATGCCTGAATATTTTTTTGTAGTATTTTTTTTGTTGCTTCCGCATAGCTGGATAGAATGTCATCGCCTGATCGGCTCTATCGACTCCTCCCATGGTGTTGTTATAGTCGATCACAAGTTGTGGCTTTATGACATCTTTCCCACCTCTTGTGTGGACCGTGGTAGTGGAGGTGTTATGTACTGTACTCATTAGGCACACGTCTTTTTTGTCACGCCAACGCATTGCCATCATCTTTCCTTTCTGCCAGGCCACCATTTCTCCTGTTTTCAGTTTTTTCTTAGAAAACATACATGGCAGGCCACGTCGGTTGGCCCTAACGGTTCCATATCCGTCAGTCTTGTTTTTTAGTAGAAACTCGTACAGCTCAGGCGACGTGTAAAAGTTGTCTGTTGTAACACAATACCCCTGATTGAGCAATGGTTCAAGCAGTGAAAGGACTGATGACGTTGCCATCCCATAGCCGCTGTACCTGGGGTTGAATTGTGTTCCTTTGCCGGTGTATATGATGGAATTCCATATATAGCCAGTTGTAGACTCGCAGAGCAAATAAGATTTTATTCCAAACCGCGTTCTCTTGGATGCGATGTATTGAATCCAGCTGAGGCGTCCTTTGTAAGCCATCAGACTTTCATCAATGCTGATGTCTCTGTCTGGCACATAGGCCTGCTGGAAATTGGTTAGGATCATTTGGAATACTTCCCAGATCTTCTTCAGTTTTGGCGCTGGATGTGTGGCTTCGTCAAATTCCTCATTGTTGGTGAAGTGTAAATTCTTCATTATGAGGGAAAATCGGTACTCGGACATGATGGTGCCAAAAAATGGGGTTGCCAGCAATTTATTGGTAGTCCAGTACCATTTCTGCAGGGGTTTCCCCACCACCCCCTGAAGAAGTATTAGCCCCAGAAATTTCCATATGTCCTCCTTACTCACTGGTTCCCATTTTCTGGTTCTGGAAAACTTGCTGTGCAGAGTAGTGGATTGCTGCTCTTTGTAGCGGTTTGTCTCCGTGACAATCTTTTCAATGATGTCATCAGTCAGAAATAATTTTAGGTACGCCAAAGGATCATTGTGATCAATGTCTACCTTCATCCCAGGCGATCCTGTAAACGGGAATCTTGGCGGTGGTACTGCATCCATACCGCAATCAATAGGGCACCAAGAGCGCACCTCACTGAGCTCAAGTGCAGATTCGTCGCTGTCGCCACTTCTCTGGTCAGTGTCAGAGTCGGATGATGAATCTTTCCACGAATCGCTATCGCTGTCGCTCAATTCTGCGAGGGGCTCTGTGTCGCTGTCACTTATCTGATCCAAACCCGCTTTGGTGATGGTAAAGTGACTTTGATGCCATGGTAAAAAATATATATTTTTTTTATATTTTTTTTTTTGCTTAGAAAAAACAGCCAGGGCAGTCAGGGCAGTGTAGAATGATCAGATCAAATCTGTCAAATCTGAGGTGAGGGTAATCTGACAGGATTGTATCACCTAACTTTATGTGTGTGTGTTTGACTTTTATATACAATGTATTTTTTTTTAATCTCCCGCCCAGTTCCGCCTCTGTGACGCGCTGCGGCTCACAGAGGCGGAACCAGGAAGAGAGATGAGACATCCGCCGGGGCTCTCACCGGCGATCACAGCGGGGAACATCGCCGGATCGCCGGGATTAGGTAAGGACACCCGCGGTTCCCTCTGCAATCTACCCCGAGCGTGACTCGGGGTTACCGCTTCTGGCAGCGAAAATTAACCCCGAGTCACGCTCGGGAATACCGTCAGGGAGGTTAAAACTATGTATTCTCCTGCCTGTGATAATCAACCCATTGTGTAAGGTAATTGTACCACAAGCAGAGGGGAGGATTTAGTATGGGAGTGTTTTACTGTATTGTACGTGTCTATTGGTTGTTTTTACAAAACCCTGTGGGTGGTAAAAATGTTATATAAGAACAATAAACACACAGCTCTGGTGGTCCACTGCTTTACCCTCAACACGGAGCTTGGTCTTGTTCTTGGGGGGATTCACTGTATGCTGTTAGAGACTGATTGCTAGGAGTGTAAGCCGCTTGGGTGCATTTCCTATTTGTCTGCTAGCAGCTATTCGTGAGGTTCCGTTCGGGAGTTTGGAGTATTCCCTTGTATGCCGTTACAGGGGGGCTAAGAGGAACATGATTTCTAGTATGGGCACTATGGGGGCATTATTACTACTAAGTGTGCTCTGGCAGAGAATTATTTATATTGGTGGGATTTTAGGGAGGACTGTTACTTTGGGGAGGCACCCTGGCTGTCACAGCACAACTGGCTTAGCACAATTATTTTTGGGGGACATTATCTTTATACTATTAGTGTCTGGGCGCAGTTATTTTATAGAGCACTGTGTGTCAATAATTGTTAAAGGGGGCACTATCTGTGTGGTAGTAGTATTTCCAGGGGGGCTGTTTCTGCAGTTTAGTATTGGGGTGGCAGGAAAGAGTGTTCAGAAGATTTGAAGATGATGGAAATGTGGGAAACTAATGTCTGTTTGTCAATCTCTGCAGAGATGGGCGATAGCTGAAAACTCATCATGGCGGTCTGGTCTGAATGGAGAAGATGAGGAAAGAGAACGTCTACAACAAAGGTGACATCACTGGATGTAAGAGGTATGTGGCGCTATGTAGGAAAGGAGATGCTCCGGCTCCTCCCCCTGCCATTTGCAGAAGGAGGAATCAAAGCTGGGTGAAGACGGCCAAGGGAGGCAGCAGGCCATGGGCGGGTGGCAGATGGTGGGGGGAACCACAGGCCTTGAGCAGGATCTGGGGAGGGAGGAGATGTGTAGAGACAGGCCTCAACGATAGAATTTCAGCTGTACAGTGTTTGTTGGGAGTGGCCTATTATATGTAGGAGGGGCTTTTAATAATGTGTGGGGCTAAAAAAAATTGTGCCACATTTTTCCACTACAACAGAGCTTTTAGACGTGGCCAGGCAAAAAAAATCAGCGCAACACAGCTTTGAAAAATAGGCGGGCAAAAGAATTGGCACAATGCGCTATACGTGCCACCTTTTTTGCCTTTCTGGCCCCCCTAGACAAAACTCCTGGGTGCTCCCCTGGCGCTCTCAGGGCTGTGTATGAAACATCCTCAGAGCAAGGAGAGAAGCTGACCCTCAGTGAAATCTGAGAAAGCAGCAACTGCAGATAAAGTAAGTGCATGGTAAAGCCTTTATATTTGATTAGTTAGAAACATACAAAGGACAAAAAAAAACCCTGTAAGCCTTATATAATTTTTTATACTTTATTTCATTTTTGTTATACCTTAAAGGGCTTCTGTCACCCCCCAAAAGTCATTTTTCATTTTTGTTCTAATTAAAATCCTTATAGTGCGATTATTCAATTTGTAGTGCTCTTACCTGTTTCTGTGGCGTAGTTTCATTAAAAACCGCACTTTTATAATATGTTAATTACCTTGCTTCCAGCAAGTAGGGCGGTTACTTGCTGGTAGCTGCCGCATCCTCCTTTCAAAAAAATGCCCCCTCCTACTGTTGATTGACAGGGCCAGCGAGCGCTCTCCGGCTGGCCCTGTCTGCGTTCCAAATCACGCGCCTGCGCCGTATCGGTCTTCAGTCGGCGCAGGAGGACGCTCGCTCGGCCGCTCCTTCCTCAGTGCGCCTGCGCCGGGTGTAGATGTCAGGCGCACTGAGGAAGGAGCGACCGAGCGAGCGTCCTCCTCTCAGTGTGCCTGCGCCGACTGAAGACCGGTACGGCACAGATGCGAGATTTGGAATGCAGACAGGGCCAGCCGGAGGAGGAGAGCGCTCGCTGGCCCTGTCAATCAACAGGAGGAGGGGGCATTTTTTTTAAAGGAGGATGCGACGGCTACCAGCAAGTAACTGCCCTACTTGCTGATAGCAAGGCAATTAACATATTATAAAAGTGCGGTTTTTAAAGAAACTAAGCCACAGAAAAAGGTAAGAGCACTATATATTGAATAATCACACTATAAGGATTTTAATTAGCCCAAAAATAAAAAATGACTTTTGGGGGTGACAGAAGCCCTTTAAGTTTTTATTAGATTTTTTATTTTTTCAAAAATATTTTTCTAATTTTAAGTTATTCCTACACTGCAAAAATAAAAATGCTAGTTGCCTTTACTTGCTCCATCCTGAAAGTCATTAAATGATTCAAGGATGTAATGTAATATTATTTATAAAAAATAAAAAAAATTACATAAACTTTAAAAAATGCTTCTAAAATGTTATGCACATTATGAAATGAAACTGCAATCTGATCCAAGCAAATAAATTATTATTGAATAGTAATAACTGACACAAGTCTTAAAAGTATGGTTACTGTTTTTTATGTACAAATTATTATTAAGTGTGTTCCATAATCTTGTCTCAAGAAATCTTTTTTATGGAGATCAGTTGTGGATGCCTTTAGTCTGAGATACATATTTTAAAATGTAGACTAAAGCACACAGTTTTTCCTAGTTTTAGACCTCATACATGTATTTATATGCAGACACACAAAGGGGGAATTTATCATAATCCCTATGAAAGTTTTCTGGCGTAAAAAAAGTAGCAAACCCTTGATTTGCAAACTTTTAAACGCCATTGTGCCTAAATCTAGGCACAAGTGGCATTTCTATGCCACTCTTGCCACTTACCAAAATGGGGGGTGGGTGGGACCATCGGCCTTGGCACATTTATCATAATTTCAACCAGTTTCTGCCTCTGTATGGAATGTGTGGATATTCTCCCCTAAAACCACTAGCAGGTGAAGTAAGTAACACTGATTATTTTATTCCAATGGCACCTGTAGAGGAGTGAGATATATTGGGCAACAAGTGAACACCTGGATGTTCGGGTTCGAGAAGTTCGGCCGAACTTCCCGGAAATGTTCGGGTTCGGGATCCGAACCCGACCCGAACAGGGTCAGGTGGAACCCGGTCAGGTGGAGATTTATTATCTCCCTACACCATCTTTATGGTGTAAATAAGTCGCAAACCTCGAGTTTGTGACTTTTCAGACGCAACTGCGATAAAACTTTGTTGCAAGTGATGTTTCTACACCTCCTTTGGCACTTTCTAGAAATAGGGCACGACAAGAACATGTAGGGGTGGGGGCAGAAGGCCTGGTACACTTATCTTCATTTACTCTAGTTTTCTGGTGTAAATGAAGACAGAAATCTATGGTAGCTCCGAGCTGCTGTATATATAAAAAAGTTGATGAGCAGCACACAAATCCAAAGCGGTGCAATTCCTTGAAACAGACCACGGACCCGGTCCTATTAGATATATGTAAAAAAGGCCAAGGCAGCACTCAAGTATCCGTGAAAAAAGGGTATTTTAATCACCCATGTGGAAAACAGCAACGTTTCAGCTCACTCCATTGACCCTTTGTCAAGCCATAATACATAGTGCAAAATCAAGTGCTTATATAGCATACATAATTAACAAAGTGATTACATGATTATACATACATTTAAAAAAGAACGATTTAAAACAATATATATCAAGTGTACATGATTATATATCACTAAAAACAGACCATATGTCATAATGTAGTATGTGCCAAAAATTCTAACCATAAATTCATCTGGTTACAGTGCATAACATCATTAATACATCCGAGCTGCTGTAGATTTCTGTTTAAGTGCACGGACTGCCAGAGGATGCAACTAATTTAGGAAGAGGCCTACATCTCACCATAAATTAAGTGCATCCTCCAACAGTGCAGGGGATATCAGGACCAGTGCAGCACTAGGCAATCTTGATAAATCTCCCCCTGGCCCTCAGTTCTTAAAGTTGATGTGCATAAAAATTGAAACCAGGAAAAGTACACAAGCGTAAGCATCTGCATGACTCTGACAAGGGAGACAAAAGCATCTCAAAAACAGCAGGTTTTGAGCCCAGCCATGTGAGTACGTGTGCATCAGAACTGGACCATCAAACAATGGAAGAAGGTGGCTTGGTCTGAAGAACCACATTTTCTTTTGCATTACTGCATGTGGACAGATGGCACCAGGATGTGCTAATGGAAGAAGTCAAGCTGGTGGAGAAATTGTGGTGGATTGGGCAATATTCAAATGGGTACTGGCATTTATGTGGCTGCCACTTAATGAACCACCTACCTAAATATTGTTGCAGACTAGGAATTCCTTAACAATGAACTGAAAGGGTCAGAGCTGGCACAAAGATGACCTACAGAATATAAGGCAGGTGATTTTAATATTATGGTTGATCAGTGTATAATGGGATCTATATCTTCTAAGCATCCCAGGTAGGCTATATTATCACATAAATAATAGCTGTTATTTATGGTGCGATCCACAAAGACTGCTTGCTGACTGATCCAGCTGGTGGCCAATAGAAGGTATTGATGTACAGTATAATATGGGCAATGTAATCTAGACACATTTCAAAGCAGTCTAAGCTTCTTTATCAGTAGCAATCAAAATGCTTCAAAACATCTCGGGCCGAGTTGGGAAACAGTTGGGGGGGAAGGGAGGGAGTTATTTAATAAGGGGGGGAGAAAATTGAAAATTCGGATAAGGCACTTACTACTTAAAGGCTGGACAGCTGTGTATTGTGTATATTATTTCCGCGAGACAGAATGTGTATCCATGCCTGCGAGCATGAATATTTATTGTGATATGTATACTTGTATGCTGCCTTTTTTTTTCCGAAATAAAAATTGTTTAAAAAAAAAAAAATCTCGGGCTTACATTCACCATGCTATGGTTATCATACCCAACAAAAACGAATGAGACACTCTCCAGAACACTTTTGGGAAAAGCCAAATCCATCAACAATTTTCGTAGAGCAGGGAGTGGCATAATTGTGCCATAAATAATTATGTATCTTCAATAATATCATACTGTATTTATGCTGTAATGATACCTGTAATGGATGGTAACTTACCCACTATTTACAAGTTGAGACAATCATTTTTTTTTCTGCAGACTGATCTATGTAGTGCCTTTGGTTGGACCAATAGCACATATGCTGTTGGCTGAGCATTGCGATCTAATCTGTAAGACTGATCTCATCATTGCTGGCCATTGTGGTAATATCCATCATATCTTTGACTTCTATTTTATGATTAGCAGTAGTATCTAGTCCTACATCTGCGAGGGCCTGAAGGTGTAGAACGGTCTCTCGGACAGATAATATTGTGGTACACTTCACTTGTACAGACATTCTAGACATTCGTTTAGTTTAGCTTACATATATGTGTTTTATCTTTTTGGTGTTTAATATATATAGTATAGTAGTATATATAGTAGTATCAGTAGTGAGGTATATACAGCCAGGTCCATAAATATTGGGACATGGACACAATTCAAAATTTTTTGGCTCTATACACCACCACAATAGATTTGAAATGAAATTAACAGGATGCCGTTTACCTGTAGACTGTCAGCTTTAATTTGAGGGTATTTACATCCAAATCAGGTGAATAGTGCAGGAATTACAACAGTTTGCATATGTGCCTCCCACTTGTTAAGGCACCAAAAGTAATGGGACAGAATAATAATCATAAATCAAACTTTCACTTTTTAATACTTGGTTGCAAATCCTTTGCAGTCAATTACAGCCTGAAGTCTGGAACTCATAGACATCACCAGACGCTGGGTTTCATCCCTGGTGATGCTCTGCCAGGCCTCTACTGCAACTGTCTTCAGTTCCTACTTGTTCTTGGGGCATTTTCCCTTCAGTTTTGTCTTCAGCAAGTGAAATTCATGCTCAATCGGATTCAAGTGATTGACTCGCCATTGCAGAACTTTTCCACTTCTTTCTCTTAAAAAACTCTTTTGTTGCTTTTGCAGTATGCTTTGGGTCTTTGTCCATCTGCACTGTGAAGCGCCGTCCAATGAGTTCTGAAGCATTTGGCTGAATATGAGCAAATAATATTGCCTGAAACACTTCAGAATTCATCCTGCTGCTTTTGTCAGCAGTCACAATAAATACAAGAGAACCAGCTCCATTGGCAGCCATACATGCCCACACCATGCTTCACTGATGAGTTGGTATGCTTAGGATCATGAGCAGTTCCTTTCCTTCTCCATACTCTTCTCTTCCCATCACTCTGGTACAAGTTGATCTTGGTCTCATCTGTCCATAGGATGTTGTTCCAGAACTGTGAAAGCTTTTTTAGATGTCGTTTGGCAAACTCTAATCTGGCCTTCCTGTTTTTGAGGCTCACCAATGATTTACATCTTGTGGTGAACCCTCTGTATTCACCCTGGTGAAGTCTTCTCTTGATTGTTGACTTTGACACACATACACCTACCTCCTGGAGAGTGTTCTTGATCTGGCCAACTGTTGTGAAGGGTGTTTTCTTCACCAGGGAAAGAATTCTCCGGTCATCCACCATAGTTGATGAGCTCACCAGTGCGTTCTTTTCAAGAATGTTCTAAACAGTTGTTTTGGCCACGCCTAATGTTTTTGCTATCTGTCTGATGGGTTTGTTGTGTTTAGCCTAATAATGGCTTGCTTCACTGATAGTGACAGCTCTTTGGATCTCATCTTGAGAGTTGACAGCAACAGATTCAAAATGCAAATAGCACACTTGAAATGAACTCTGGACCTTTTATCTGCTCATTGTAATTGAGATAATGAGGAAATAACACACGCCTTTCCATGAAACCGCTGAGAAGACAATTGTCCCATTACTTTTGGTCCCTTAACAAGTGGGAGGGAAATATGCAAACTGTTGTAATTCCTTCACCGTTCACCTGATTTGGATGTAAATACCCTCGAATTAAAGCTGACAATCTGCAGTTAAAGCACATCTTGTTTGTTTCATTTTAAATCCATTTTGGTGGTGTATAGAGCCAAAAATGTTAGAATTGTGTTGATGCTCCAATATTTATGGACCTGACTGTATGTCACCACTGGTCAACCATTTGTACAATACCTATTTTACAATTTTTTATAATTAATTTTGATGTTATACATCTCACCTGGGATGCCTATAGGGACAGTCGCGTTCCCTTTACATAGATACCTTTTAGGTCTCCTGGGTATGGACAACAGCCAACGCTCTAGGCAAAACACTGATTACTAACCAGTGTGCAGTCCTATTCAGCTTTTTTTGGCATCTTTAAAGTGCTGGAAATCAGTACTCATTAAGAGTGTCAGTCAAAACATTGTATATCTGCAATATGCATAAACTATGGTACACCCACGTAATTTTCCTTAAATTTTGACCAAATTAGTGTAGCAAATGCAACTTCACTGTACCTCACAATCCTCTGTTCACATTGACTTTTATGTCTGAGATATTTAGCCAATTATTTCCAGATTAAAGTAGCAGTAGTTGGTACCATAGATGAAAATTATGTTCATCAACTGGGTTAAAAATAAGTTTGCTTCTTTAAAGGGTCTGTCCACTCATTTACTAGTGATGGCTTTTCCTCAGGGTAAGCCATTACTATTTGATCAGCATGGATCACACATCCATGGATCACACATCCATGGATCACAAGTTTTGTGAGGGAAGATCAGGCACCATGATACTCTCAGTGTGTTGCAGACTCACACATGAGCTAGACAAATGGATTGCAAGGTAAATTGAAGCTCTGGTTATATATATATAGGTATGGGTTCTGGTTGGGTCACAGCTTGCAGCCTTAATGCAGTTAAGAGGCTCCCGGTTCCGGCGCTGGTATGTGAGGACGCAGGGACTTCAGCTCCTCACCACCAAACAACTACCGTCCCGCTCCGACCCTCTCCCCAGAGTTAACCGGGGGCAAAACTAATCTAATAACCACTCCGGAGAGTGTATGGAGCGATACCTTCTAAGAAGCGGGCAGAAAATCACCTTCTCGAGGCGGCACATGAGCGCACAGGATCCTGCGATTCAAGAAAAAAAAACAACTCTGGACTTTACAAGGAACTGTGATGCGTTATTTATAACAGAAAAGCAACAATAGTCTTCAGAGAAAAATGCAGAGAGGGAAAAAAATCAAAAAGAAGAATATTAAGAAGGCGGTGTGGACCTGCCGAGATTACCATAAAAAAGGAAGTTCCTGTGAGAAAATATACAAGCTGAAATGTTTTTTTTGGTTTCACATTGTATTGTTAGTTATTGTATTTAGAGTTCTTGGGGTGTCAGATTAGCATATTCAATGTGTTAAGAGATGTGGGGGGTGCTACGCTGGGAGGTACTGTTCCACAGAGAAGGTGCTCCTGATAGGCGCTTTCCTTGCTTGGTTATATAACAATGGTCATGGATGTTCCTGTGGCAATGAGCTATGAGAATTGTCTCTTGGAATGTTAAGGGGCTGCGCTCCCCAAATAATCGCATGAAAATCTTGAGACATCTTAAAAGATTGAAGGCGGATGTAGCTTTGCTGCAGGAGACTCATCTCCCCAAAAACTGATTTTCATAGGATGAAGAAGATGTAGGTGGGGGGAGTTTACGGCTCAGAAGCAGTAGGGAGAAAAGCGGGGGTATTACTCTTAATTGGAAGACAATTCTCTCATGCTGTTCAATCGGTAACAAGTGATACAGAGGGTAGAATGACCCGTATTCATATTTCAGGATCATTTGTGGACTATGCCATATATAACATATACGCTCCAAATCAAGGTCAGGGAGATTTTCTTGATGTTTTGGGTCAGACGCTACTTTAGGACACACATTCAAATAAAATAGTTGGAGACGACTTCAATATGGTTATGAACACACTAGAAGACAGACGATACGATAGATCAAAAAGTAAACAAGAGACCCTAGCTAACTTTGTTAATTCACTTGCGTTAAAAGACAGTTGGAGATTGCACCTCGCTCAAGGTAGAGAATACACGTACATAACAATTGGTCCAGAATTGATTACATTTTCCTATCTCAGGGGATTCTTCAAAAGGTCTCGGAAGTTAGCATTAAAGATATGGTTATATCCGATCATTTCCCGATGTTGTTAGATGTAATGGATCAATATCTAAAAGGTAGAGACTTTATATGGAGATTCCCGAATTTTCTGCTAAGAGATGAGAAATTTGCTAAGATACTGAAGGGATGGTAGATGTAATATGTGGATGATAATAAAGAGCATATGCAAACACCAATGCTATTTTGGGAAACCGCTAAAGTGGTCCTGAGAGGTCGGTTAATGGCTTACGTATCATCTATAAAAAAAAGCTTAGACTGAACTATGATAAAGCTAGTGAAAACTTAATTATAGCATATGTTGATTTCCTCTCAACTCCGACCCAAAACGCAAAAGAGAAGTGGGTTTTGGCCCAGAGAGATTTTGACATGTGGACTGATAAACAGAAGGATATTAAAAGAACGAGACTGGAAATAGAAATGCATAAATGTGGCCATAAGTCGGGAAAACTGTTGGCTTCTCTTGCAAAAGGTAGACACCCTATGATGCATATTAATGGCATAAAAAGGGTAGATGGAACAAAAGAAGGCAGACCAGAATGTATCACAGACTTATTAGGTGACTTCTTTGCAAGTTTTTATCGCAAAGAAGAAGGGGAACTAGAGAAAGGGAAGACGTTCCTAGAAGCCCTGTCACTATCGAAATTATCTAGCAAACAATTAGCCTCCTTAAATGCTCCAGTAACAGCTACAGAAATTCAGTCTAACATAAATTAATTTCCCTCCAGAAAAGCCCCTGGTCCAGATGGGTACACCTCAGACTTTTATAAAGTATTATGCACTCAGATAGCTCCAATATTAACCACATTATATACCTCCATAGTAACAGGAAGTCATATTCCGGATCAGATGAACATGGCCTTAATTACATTAATGTATAAAAAAGGGAAGGACCCAGAAGACCCTTCATCCTATAGACCGATTTCATTGATAAATCAGGATCTGAAAATCCTCATGAAATTGCTAGCGAATAGACTGGCAGAAATACTCCCCACTCTTGTCTCCCCAAAACAGGTGGGATTTGTAAAGGGTAAATATGCGGTCACAAATAAGGTATTATTAGCACTATCTGTGTCAGGGACGATGAGATATAAAAAGAAAAGCCCAGCAATAGTTACATTAGATACTGAAAAGGCGTTTGACAGTATCAACTGGAATTGGTTGGATATGGTTCTGGATGAGATGGGATTTGTGGGCCTTTTCAGACAGCTCCTTAAAGAAATATATCTTAATCCTAAAGCCAGGATATTTAATGCAGGATGTATGTCAAGCCCCTTTACCCTACAGAGAGGTACCAGACAGGGGTGCCCTATGTCCCCTCTATTGTTTGATTTGGCAATTGAACCTTTAGCCAGATATTTAGACTCATCCGACAGTTTTGAGGGGTTGGAATTAGGCAAAAATATGATGGCGCTTTTTGCAGATGATATAGTACTGTTTATGGCTGATCCTTTAAAATACATGCGTAATGTAACACAAGCTATGAGGGAATTTGTTTCTGGGTTAAAGATTAACCACTCAAAAAGTGAGATACTTTTTATGTAAGGCAGACACCCAGATGGCCAAATCACTGAAGTGGAAGGTATCCCAATAGTTAAATCGGCAATAACATAACTGTGGATTAAAATAGGAAGTACTATGGAATCAATATATAGACTAAACTACGACCCATTAATCACGAAAATTCTAAGAGAATTAAAACAATGGCATAATTTGTCACTCTCTTTAATGGGTAGAAACCATCTACTTAAAATGATGTCCATGTCCAAACTGTTATACCCTTTACAGACCATTCCTTTGTTATTAAAACACACTGACATACAAAAATTCAATAAGGCCTTTAAGATGTTTTTATGGCACGGAAAAAGACCCAGAATTCCGGCAAAAATATTAATGCATGCCAAAGAAAATTGTGGCATAGCATTCCGAGATATTAGAGGCTACAAGTTAGCTTGTATGGCTAGACATATAACAGACTGGGTTAATGGGACGGGACACCACTCGGTCCTATTATTGGAAAGAGGGTTTTGTGCCCCCTGGTCGCTGGTGGCGCTGTTTCATGCTAGACTAAGCAATAGTCCAGTTTGGATTAAACAATCCATACTCATTAAAGATACTATAGCCACTTGGAGAATACAGAGGAAAAGATATTGGTTGTCATTTAGGATATCTAAGCATCTCCCGTTATGGAACAACCCGGAGTTTAAACAGGGACAAACAAACAGCTTATTCTTAGAGTGGAAAGCCAAAGGGATTACTCAGGTAAAACATTTACTACACGATAACGAGCCCAGATGGCTTACAGAGAAAGAATTTATAGATAAATATACTTTGCATCCATTTCAAACTATTCAATTTTCCCAGGTTAAAGCAGATATTACATCAAACCTGGTAATGGTGCATAAGGAAAGGACTCAAAACATACTAGATAAAATCCTGGAACTGGGAGGAGGAAAAGTTTCAGTGTCGTCTATCTATTCAAAAATTAGAGAAGCAAACTTCCAGAAAGAGAAGGCAGGGCACTTTAAAAGTTGGGAAGAGCAATTGGGAATTGTTCACATCACTCCTTGATGAGGCAGGGATGGATGACAGTAAGAAGACATATCACGAACAAAGTTTGGAGGGATACGCAACTAAGAATAATACACATAGCCATCTATAGTTTAAATATACCTCCACACCCAAATAAACCAGATAGAATAACAAACTGTCCTAAATGCGGCCAGGGAAATATTCATTTGTATCATGGACTGTGGGAATGTACGGAAAGTAAGAAGCTCTGGGAGGAGGTAGGAGAGGTGGTCAGGGATATATAGGGTAGGAGAGTAGAAGTTACACCACAATTATATTTATTCAATTCTAAAGAGGTAGGCAGTAATAAAAGATCTCTTCCTAGCCTATTTCATTAGAATTGTATGGTAGTTAAAAGAAGTATACTACAAAAGTGGCTACTAATGGATAGGCCCACAATACAAAACATTCTGGAGGATTTAAAAAAATTATAAATTTTATCTGGAACATTTAGACACTAGGAAATCAAACGACAAACAAACAAAAAAGCCTTTTCAAAAATTTAAGGGCATTATTCTCAGATACATGTCTGACGCGGAAATACAAAACATAATGCAACCTTTTTCATACACAGAATGGTACTTAATTGAGCAGATGAGAGGGAGATTGGGTAGATTGTTGATATGTAACAGGAATATATAGTCAGTACGACATAATATCGAAACTAAATAAAGCTCAACTGATGTGCTAGGTGACACCCTAGTTTCGTATGGTTGTTGGAGAAAATATAGATTTCTTGTATTGCATACCATATATACTTTGCTTATTATTGTAATGTCTGATGTTCGGGTCTGCGTACCCAAATGTTATTTGTAGGAAAAATAATAAAACTGTTTATAAAAATAAAAATAAATAATTAAGTTACTTTAACGGACTACCCCTTTAATGTTTGGAATCATACAGTAGCTAAGGCTTAATAAAAGGATAGGAAGAACCCTACACAGTGAGGTCAATTTATTAATTGTCTACTATGGAGACAGCATAAACTAAGGGGATAGTATTGTATAAAATGTGCTGCATTAGAAAAGTTGGTGTTGGAGTAGGCATTTGTTACAAATTTATGAAGTGTTTATGCCATTTTTAATGTGGTTTAAGTTTGCATTTCCTAAGGGATTGTAGGCAGGTGTATATTTTTAGCCCAATCTATCATTGCAAATTTATTTATATTCATTTAAAATTAGACCTGCAGATAAAGGTCACCAAGAGGGCCCAATGGTTAGGAAACCCTAATGGAAAAGTAGTCAAATCATCACAGGTAATAATCGATATCGATACAGCATAACAAGACCCAGGTTATTAAGAGGCGATGTACAGTACTTATAGGAAAAAAAAAAAAGGGAGGGTTTGGGGGAGAACTAAAAACTCAAGTCTACCCTCTGCCAGGAGACGTTAATACAAGGTCTAACCGTCTAGAGTCTCCCAGTGTTTATGAGGACAGGTACGAGGAAAGGGAGACCCCACCACTAGGGGCCGTCTCCGGGCAGAGGGTAGACTAGGGTTTTTACAGGGAAAGTTCTCCCCCAACCCCCCCCCCTCCTTTTTTTTCCAATAAGTACAACCTGGGTCCCGTTACGCTGTATATATCTTGAGATATCAATTATTACCTGCAACGATTTGCCTACTTTTCCATTAGGGTTTCCTAACCATTGGGCCCTCTTGGTGACCTTTATCTGCGGGTCTAATTTAAAATGAATATTAATAAATTTGTGATTAAAAATTTTTGTTCTCTCTTTTGTTTTTTGCTGCCTGTATTTAGTTAGGACGCCTCCATTATTATTCTTTGATATCACACTTTTTGTTTATGTGATTCCTGCAATGAACTCCCTTGCGTCAAACAGCCCTTAGAGAATCGACGGTAAAGTCGTGTACCCTCACAGACGTAAAATTTGTTCAGATGAATGAATCAATTCACACAAATCAATTCACTTATCACTACTTTGTAGTAAATATGATTATATTTTAAACTTATAAGTCCAGGTATTTTCTGTCACAAATTTAACAAAATCTGGCATCAGAACTGCAGGCAATAAAAAAAAAAGTTGCATATTGATACATAACCTCCTTAGATGGGTAACTTGTTCACATCACCGTTATGGATTCCATCATTTTTTTCCGTTATAACATGGTTATAATGGAAAATAACGGAATCCATAAGACGGAAGTCAAAACGGAAGCCTATAAGAGGCATTCCGTTTTGATCCTTCATAATAGAAGTCTATTGGCAATCATAACAGATCCGTCTGGTTCTCGTTATGCAAGACGGAAAAAAAAAAGTCCTGTCGACAGGACTTTTTTTCCGTCCTGCATAACAGAAACCTGACAGATCCGTTATGATTGCCCATAGACTTCCGGTTTGAATTCCATCATAATACAAGTCTGTCGGTAGCATAAAGGATCCTTCCTGGTTTCCGTTATGCAGGACTGGACACCTGCATAATGGAAACCAGGACGGATCCGTTATGCTGCCCATAGACTTGTATTATGAAGGATCAAAACAGAATGCCTCTTATAGGCTTCCGTTTTGACTTCCGTCTTATGGATTCCATTTATTTTCCTTTATAACCATGTTATAACAGAAAAAAATTATGGAATTCATAACGGTTATGTGAACAAGCCCTAAGCTAAAAATAATAATCCACAGTGCCTCACCTGGCTTAGTGTCAAAGAGTGAATGGGAGTGGTAGTAATATTGGGGTAGTAGTCACCCTGGGACTCATGGTGGCTGTGTCCTTCTCCCTCAACACCAGGACTATTACAGTGAAAAGGGGGTGCACTTAGAAGTTGTTCCCCGTGCGTGGCACACCCTGGCTTGCAGTGGTTCATACTATCTTCCACACAAGGTGGAGGCAAAAACCTGGTAATAATGTTACAAAGTTGTTTTGGCTGCGGCAGGAATTATCTCTAGAGCTCTTCTGGGGGATACAGTCTTAAACATCACTATGCCTCATATATTAACTCATCTGAGGGGAACACCATAATCCATAGACTTGTATTACGAAGCATCAAAACGGAATGCCTCTTACAGGCTTCTGTTTTGACTTCCGTCTTATGGATTCCGTTATTTTCCGTTATAACCATGTTATAACGGAAAACAATGACCGAATCCATAACGGTGATGTGAACGAGCCCTTACTTGCAAAATAAATATATGTAAAGTGAGATGCGCCAAATTTTTCTGCAGGTTACTCCCAAAATCAGGCACTGCCACAAAAGTGAAAGTGGGCCTGTTCTGCCCAGATACCTTACAGGAAACCTTGGTCTAGACAACACTCACTGTAGGCAGGTTGTGCCATCCTATAATCAACTATTATCAACTCTCCAGAAAATTAAGCAAGGCTATTTCATGATACTTGCTGGTCTTCTGAACTGCAATTTGTCTGTATTATAGAGTAAAGTTTTATCATTATATTTTCAGCCAAATGTTAAAAAGAAATGTATAAAAATATCTAAAAAAAAGAATGTGAATACAGGTACATACAATTAAATGTGACACAAAACCAGGCATTCAAGAGTCAGACCCAGATTCTACTTCCTGAAGGCTATCTTTCATGCTTTTTGAACATGTACTGATTTTGCAATAATCCATATAAAGGATAACCCTTCATCAAATTTCTTTGTAGGCAGCAGTTTCTATCCTTTAGTCAGAATCTGTCACCCTGATTTTGGTCCATTATCTAAAGAAATAGATGAGTAGTGCAGCAGATGTGGAGTTCAGATCACTATTTTTTATTTTCCTACTGCCCCCCTCCCCCGCTGTCAATGCTCAAAGCTGCAATGAAATATACTGTCAGGACTGCTGTGCATGGGCACAAGAGTCCTATGCATTATGTTAGAACTCAGTTTGTTACTTTACCTCCTGACGAAGCCTCTCCAGGTGAAACGTACGTCGAGGTGCAGCTTTTGGTCACACGCTCTGGGTCCAGCATATCATGGGTGATACATGTTTTGTTGTTTTGCTCAGTTATTTGTTACATTTCTTTTTATATCTCTATTACCACCTGTACTTGGCACACTTGCCTCTGTCTGTATTGTACAGTTCAGTGGCTATGTGCATACCTTATGCGGCCATCCCAGGTTTTTGGGTGGGCTAGTTTGCCTTGTGCTATTTGTACATTTTTTCATTTATCTTTCTGTGCATGCAACATACATACCAGTACATGTTACTTTGAGTGAACCTACAGTTCTCACAACTTTCATGCAGATGTATACCTAGGGCTGTGACATCTTTTTCCCTGCCAGCTGGGTGTTTGGGAGAGAGGTTGTATCTGACCTCCTTACATGAGGTCTCCCCCCTCCTGTACACTTGTGCCTTATGTTTCATATATTGTTTGTTATGTGATCATGTCTTAATAAATTACATATATTTTATATGTGTGTCTCCCACTTTTCTTTGGGGTTATTGGTTTTGTTTTTGGGTTGGCTCTGATTTTGCAATAATCCATATAAAGGATAACCCTTCATTGAATTTCTTTGTAGGCTGCAGTTTCTATCCTTTAGTCAGAATCTGTCACCCTGATTTTGGACCATTATCTAAAGAAATAGTAGTGCAGCAGATATGGAGTTCAGATCACTATTTTTTATTTTCCTACTGCCCCCCCTCCCCCGCTGTCAATGCTCAAAGCTGCAATGAAATATACTGTCAGGACTGCTGTGCATGGGCACAAGAGTCCTATGCATTATGTTAGAACCGCACATCAGTCCTGACAATGTATTTCAGCACAGCTTTGAGTGTTGACGGTGGGGAAACCGGGAACAGTAGGAAAATAAAATATAGCGATCTTGACTCCTTAACTGCTGTACTTCATGTGTATTACTGTACATAATAGTCTAAAATCAGGGTGACAAATTGCCTTTAAAGAGAATCTGTCATTCAATGTTTGCAATCCCGGCAATTAACGCCAGTTTATAGCTTGGAATGCACTGATTAACAGGTTGCCGGCCTAGGACGAAAATGCTCGTCCTAAGTGGCCGGTACTTAATGCTTTAGGACGAGCATTCTCGTCCTAGGGATAACCGGCTGCCCCACACGCACTGCCGCGATCAGCAGCAGGGGCCCGGCTGTGTATCTGCCAGCATCGGTGAAAACACCAATTCAAGTGGATTAACCCCCTGTATGTCACGGTCACGCTGACCACGGCATACAGGGGGTTTGCGGCAGCTTGTACATCCCCATTGGGTCCCCGTGCTGCGGTGACGGGAACCCGATGGTTGCTATGGCAGCCCCGATGCCTTGCACAGGCAGCTACAGAAGCCCAGGGCTGGATCTCCTAGGCAACTGTCAGCGTCTTACAGTGTAAGGCACTGACAGTTCAATACAGCACAATACAGATGTATTGTGCTGTACTGAAACAGGGATCAGACCCTGAAATGTTGAGGTCCCATAGTGGGACAAAAATAAAAAATAATACAAGTGAAAAAAAAATATTTTTAACAATAAAAAAATACAGTTTCAATAAAAAAAAGCCCTTTCCCCATAAAAAGAGACATAAAATTGTAAAAATTAGAAAAAAACATATAAAAAAACGCCGCGTCCATGACAACCTGCACTGTAAAAATATCCCATGATCCACCCCGTTCGGTCAACACTGTAAAAGACAAAATAAAAACTGTGCTAAAAAAAAAATTTGAAGTACAGTGGTCCTTAAAAAAGTGGGTTTTGGAAATTTTCTTAAAAATTAAAAAATTTTCTTCTAAAATGCTAAGCCTTATTAGATCCTAAAAAATAAAATTACACTTACAAAATTATGCAAACATGAAAGTGGACATATCGGGACATATCGGGAATATAAGTTAATATAAGTTAATAACTCTCTTATGATGTATCACTAAAAGCAGAGAAATTCTAATTTTGAAAATTACCAATTTTTCAAAATTTTCTATAAATTTTTGATTTTTTTAATAAATAAATAAAGGTGAATTATATTGACTAAAAATTTTCACTATCATGAAGTACAATGTGTTGCGAGAAAACAATCTCAGAATGGCTTGGATAAGTAAAAGCAGTTATCAAGTTCAAATCATGAAGTTATCACCACATAAAGTGACACGTCAAGTTTCCAAAAAACGGCCTGGTCCTTAAGGTGAAAAATGGCAAGGTCCTTAAGATGTTAAGAAGATGTAATGTTTATGTCTAATCGCTGCCTAACCATCACAGTTATAAGCGCGAGCAACGATGTCCTGATACGTTAATGAATTCTGCTGGGGCATGCCTACCTCACGATGCTTACCACCATCCCTTTCTCTATAGTCCCACACATGCTCCAATTGCTTATAACTAGAACATGCGCAGTACTACTTCTGAGTGTAATTGCCCTTGTAAACTTTGTGCATTGCGCCTGCGCTCTGCACTCTGGCTGGATCAGTAATTATCCGCTGTTCTTAGATTTCAGAGTGCTGAGGAGAACAGCATCGCCACAAGATAAAACTAAAATGTAATTCATTTATTTCTACTCTCCCTCCCCATTCTACCTATTCCTAGCTTCAGCATTATTGTTCTTCTAGTGGCAGTGCTACATTCATGATGCAGTTTTTTCCTTACTGCTGTCTGAATTGTATTGAAAATTTTTATTTTAGCATTGATTGTGGGAAATGTGAAAGAAACAGCTCAGTCTCGCCGTGCTGGCATGTTGATTTTTTTGTGTCTTTTAGCGGCAGCAGTGCCTTGTATTAAGGATTTTTTAAGTTAGTCTGACTGCCTAGTTTTTTTAATATATAACTCAAGTTTCAGTTTATATTTAATATAGTGTAGGGACAGGAATGTTAAACATTTCCATAATATATTTTATTAGGGAAAGATGTTTCTTTTTTCTAGAAAACAGGGTGTAAAGAGAATCTTCTCAGCAAAGCTCTAACAGCATTGTTAAGGAGAGTCTGTCTTCAGCGTCACATGAGCACTGAAGACACTTGTGTGTAATATTGAAAAATAAAAATATTCCAAATACGTGGCTATACAGGTGGCACTGCAGGTCCAAATGTGAAGTGGGTTGGGTTCACTTTCAGTAGTCAATGCGTTTTTAGGTTCAGACCGCGCTGCTGTTTCCTCAATAGTCAAAACTTTCATCCAGCATTAGACCTTTCGCTTCTCTGGACATAAATCAAGATACTGGACCTGGGTGGGTGCACAAAATATTGAAGCACTGATGGTTTCAAGGTAAAAAAAAGTGGTTTATTATACTCACAAAGCAAAGTCTTGTTAAAAGCAGAGACTATATTCCTCCTCCTACCCGACCCGGGTTTCGCGCTTCGTCAGGGGTATCTATCCAGCCTCTCGCTGGGTTGGTTTAAATAAGGGCAAAACCCCACCTATCTTTTTTCCCACCAATAGGATCCCCACTGAAAACATTAAAAATGCATATACATTTCATAGGGATTTCGCATTGTAATGTTAACATGCTTCCCATAGTTTACGGGGATGTGTCTTTTTATGTATGAAATGTATATGCATTTTTTATGTTCTTAGTGGGGATCCTATTGGTTCGAAAAGGGATAGGTGGGGTTTTGCCCTTATTTAAACCAACCCAGTCAGAGGCTGGATAGCTACCATTGACGAAGCGTGAAAGCGAAACCCGGGTCGGATAGGAGGAGGAATATTGTCTCGTGTATTATGACCTGCTTTTAACAAGACATTGCTTTGTGAGTATAATAAACCACTTTTTTTTTTACCTTGGAACCATCAGTGCTTCACTATTTTGTGCGCCCTCTTGCTATTCTTTAAGATTGTTGGATGAGGGGTGCCCAGATGTGAAGGTCCGGTATCTTGATTTATGTCCAGAGAAGCGAAAGGTCTAATGCTGGAAGGAAGTTTTGACTATTGAGGAAACATCAGCGCGGTCTGAACCTAATAACGCATTGACTTGTGTGTAATAAATTGAGGTTTCCAGCCGCCTCTTGTCCCTGACTATGGATATGTGCGCTAACTGTCACTGCCCATCACCCTGCCTGCCATACTTGTTACACATAGGTATCTTCTGCGCTTAGTAGAACTGAAGACAGACTCTCCCTAGGCTACTTTCACAATTGCGTTGTTAATTCCGGTATTGAGATCCGGCAGAGGATCTCAATACTGGAATTAAACTGATCCGTTTTGATTTTGCACATCAGGAAGCATCCGTTCAGTTAGGATGCGGTTGTGTGAAATCAAAAGGGAAAAAAATGATCGAAATACGTTGAAAGTCAATGGGTGACGGATCAGTTTTTTTAGGCTCCTAAAAAAAAAAACGGATCTGTCACCATTGACTTACATTGTTTGACTTACATTTGACTTACATTGTTTGACTTACATTGTTTGACTTACATCAGTTTTTTCCGGTATTTATCACCAGACACAAAACTGCAGCTTCCAGCGGTTTTTTCTTTCACAAAATGGAATGCTGCCGGAACAGAAGACATCCTGATGCATCCTGTACAGATCTCTTTCCATTAAAAGTTTTTGAGGACCAAATGGAAACTTTTTTTTCCAGTATTGAGATCCCCTGCCTGATCTCAATACCGGAAAACAATAACGCA
This sequence comes from Bufo gargarizans, assembly GCF_014858855.1. Lineage (NCBI taxonomy): Eukaryota > Metazoa > Chordata > Amphibia > Anura > Bufonidae > Bufo > Bufo gargarizans. The sequence continues at coordinate 494,654,106 of NC_058081.1, read as the reverse complement.
AGTGTGAAAGTAGCCTTAGCAATGTGCAGTTAAAGCTTTACTAAGAAGACTCTTGAAACAGAAACAACAGTTACACTTAAGGCCTATAGGTGACAATACACATACTTTAGACTTGTGCATTATTAAAACAATGCCTTAACCACTTCAACTCCGCTAGCCTAAACCCCCTTAATGACCAGGCCACTTTTTACACTTCTGCACTACACTACTTTCACCGTTTATTGCTCGGTCATACAACTTACCACCCAAATGAATTTTACCTCCTTTTCTTCTCACTAATAGAGCTTTCATTTGGTGGTATTTCATTGCTGCTGACATTTTTACTTTTTTCGTTATTAATCGCAATTTAACAATCTTTTTGAAAAAAAATGACATTTTTCACTTTCAGTTGTAAAATTTTGCAAAAAAAACGACATCCATATATAATTTTTTCGCTAAATTTATTGTTCTACATGTCTTTGATAAAAAAAATGTTTGGATAAAAAAAAAATGGTTTGGGTAAAAGTTATAGCGTTTACAAACTATGGTACAAAAATGTGAATTTCCGCTTTTTGAAGCAGCTCTGACTTTCTGAGCACCTGTCATGTTTCCTGAGGTTCTACAATGGCCAGACAGTACAAACACCCCACAAATGACCCCATTTCAGAAAGTAGACACCCTAAGGTATTCGCTGATGGGCATAGTGAGTTCATAGAACTTTTTATTTTTTTGTCACAAGTTAGCGGAAAATGATGATTTTTTTTTTCTTACAAAGTCTCATATTCCACTAACTTGTGACAAAAAATAAAAACTTCCATGAACTCACTATGCCCATCACAAAATACCTTGGGGTGTCTTCTTTCCAAAATGGGGTCACTTGTGGGGTAGTTATACTGCCCTGGCATTCTAGGGGCCCAGATGTGTGAGAAGAAGTTTGCAATCAAAATCTGTAAAAAATGACCGGTGAAATCCGAAAGGTGCACTTTGGAATGTGTGCCCCTTTGCCCACCTAGCCTGCAAAACAGTGTCACACATGTGGTATTGCCGTACCCAGGAGAAGTTGGGGAATGTGTTTTGGGGTCATTTTACATATACCCATGCTGGGTGAGAGAAATATCTTGGCAAAAGACAACTTTTCCCATTTTGTTATACAAAGTTGGCATTTAACCAAGATATTTATCTCACCCAGCATGGGTATATGTAAAATGACACCCCAAAACACATTCCCCAACTTCTCGTGAGTACGGCGATACCACATGTGTGACACTTTTTTGCAGCTTAGATGCGCAAAGTGGGCCAAATTCGTTTTAGGAGGGCATTTTTTGACATTTGGATCCCAGACTTCTTCTCACGCTTTCGGGCCCCTAAAAAGCCAGGGCAGTATAAATACCCCACATGTGACCCCATTTTGGAAAGAAGACACCCCAAGGTATTCCTTGAGGGGCATGGCGAGTTCCTAGAATTTGTAATTTTTTGTCACAAGTTAGTGGAATATGAGACTTTGTTAGAAAAAAAAATAAAAAAATAAAATCATAATTTTCCGCTAACTTGTGACCAAAAAAAAAATTCTAGGAACTCGCCATGCCCCTCACGGAATACCTTGGGGTGTCTTCTTTCCAAAATGGGGTCACTTGTGGGGTAGTTATACTGCCCTGGCATTCTAGGGGCCCTAATGTGTGCAAATTAGTTTGAAATCAAAATGTGTAAAAAATGACCTGTGAAATCCTAAAGGTGCTCTTTGGAATGTGTGCCCCGTTGCCCACCTAGGCGGCAAAACAGTGTCACACATGTGGTATCGCCGTACTCAGGAGAAGTTGGGGAATGTATTTTGGGGTGTCATTTTACATTTACCCATGCTGGGTGAGAGAAATATCTTGGCAAAAGACAACTTTTCCAATTTTTTAATACAAAGTTGGCATTTGACCAAGATATTTATCTCACCCAGCATGGGTATATGTAAAATGACACCCCAAAACACATTCCCCAACTTCTCCTGAGTACGGCGATACCACATGTGTGACACTTTTTTGCAGCCTAGATGCGCAAAGCGGCCCAAATTCCTTTTAGGAGGGCATTTTTAGACATTTGGATCCCAGACTTCTTCTCACGCTTTCGGGCCCCTAAAAAGCCAGGGCAGTATAAATACCCCACATGTGACCCCATTTTGGAAAGAAGACACCCCAAGGTATTCCGTGAGGGGCATGGCGAGTTCCTAGATTTTTTATTATTTTTTTGGCACAAGTTAGCGGAAATTGATTTTTTTTGTATTTTCTCACAAAGTCTCCCTTTCCGCTAACTTGGGACAAAAATTTCAATCTTTCATGGACTCAATATGCCCCTCACGGAATACCTTGGGGTGTCTTCTTTCCGAAATAGGGTCACATGTGGGGTATTTATACTGCCCTGGCATTTTAGGGGCCCTAAAGCGTGAGAGAAGTCTGAAAAAAATGTCTGAATGGAGCCTTCAGACGTCCGTATGTGTTTTGCGGATCCGATCCATGTATCCGTGGATCCGTAAAAAATCATACGGACGTCTGAATGGAGCCTTACAGGGGGGTGATCAATGACAGGGGGGTGATCAGGAAGTCTATATAGGTGATCACCCCCTTGTCATTGATCACCCACCTGTAAGGCTCCATTCAGACGTCCGTATGTGTTTTGCGGATCCGATCCATGTATCAGTGGATCCGTAAAAATCATACGGACGTCTGAATGGAGCCTTACAGGGGGGTGATCAATGACAGGGGAGTGATCAATGACAGGGAAGTGATCAGGAAGTCTATATGCGTGATCACCCCCTTGTCATTGATCACCCACCTGTAAGGCTCCATTCAGACGTCCGTATGTGTTTTGCGGATCCGATCCATGTATCAGTGGATTCGTAAAAATCATACGGACGTCTAAATGGAGCCTTACAGGGGGGTGATCAATGACAGGGGGGTGATCAATGACAGGGGGTGATCAGGGAGTCTATATGGGTGATCACCCCCCTGTCATTGATCACCCCCTTGTAAGGCTCCATTCAGACGTTCGTATGTGTTTTGCGGATCCGATCCATGTATCAGTGGATCCGTAAAAATCATACGGACGTCTGAATAGAGCCTTACAGGGGGGTGATCAATGACAGGGGGGTGATCAATGACAGGGGGGTGATCAGGGAGTCTATATGGGGTGATCATGGGTGATCAGGGGTTCATAAGGGGTTAATAAGTGACAGGGGGGGTGTAGTGTAGTGGTGTTTTCTGGGACTTTACACAGCTACCTGTGTCCTCCGGTGGTCGATCCAAACAAAAGGGACCACCAGAGGACCAGGTAGCAGGTATATTAGACGCTGTTATCAAAACAGCGTCTAATATACCTGTTAGGGGTTAAAAAAAATCACATCTCCAGCCTGCCAGCGAACGATCGCCGCTGGCAGGCTGGAGATCCACTCGCTTACCTTCCGATCCTGTGAACGCGCGCGCCTGTGTGCGCGCGTTCACAGGAAATCACGGCTCTCGCGAGATGACGCATATATGCGTGACTCTGTGCAGAGCTGCCACCTCCTTAACGCGAATCTGCGTTAGGCGGTCCGGAGGTGGTTAAAAATTGCAAACTTTTTCTGCCTTTGTAAGGCATTTTTGAAGCATCTGGTTTCATGAACTGCTCTGAGCATGTGCGGGAATTGTAAAGAAGTGTCACTCTGATATAGGAGTGAAAAGTGGTGGGAAGACTGGCCCAGCCGCTACTGTTTATGAATATTCATGAGGCAGGCAGAGTGCAAAGAAGCGAGTGTAGATGGCTGCCGATTGACAGGTACAAACCAAAACCAAATTGTCAGAGAAAGCTAGAGAATTTGACAATAAAAATTGATATTTAGAATTAGTGTCTGTCACACTATACATTAGTGCTGGCAGTTTCATGGGGTAATTGATGATGACAGACTCCCTTTAAATTATGGAAGTTTGACATCTGTCAGCCGCTGCAAGAGAGAGCATATTGCATACAATTTTAGATGGAGTCAATGGAAAAAATATAGATATGTATTTGTACATTGCAAGCATCTCCTTGTGAGGAGTGCCAATGAGACTTACTTACTCTGCCAGAGGTCCCATATATCGGGAGAATCACAAAACGGTGAAGCTATATCCTAAACAACCAAAGCTTGGGAGCAGGAGCGAATTTTGCATTTCTGGGTTCCCAAGCAATGTTATGTCTGGGAGCCCATGTTGCACCTCTAAGCTCTACTCCACGCAATATCATGCTCCCTTATGTGCCCCTCACACAGTATGACCCCCCCCTATGTGTCCTCAAGACAATATAGTGTCAATTATACGCCCCCAAACATAATAATGCCTCCTTATGCACCCTTAACACAATACAACGCCCCTTTAGTGTCTCCAAATTGAACACTCACCTAGCTACATTCCCACGATGAATGGAGCAGATCTCTCACTGTAGATCAGCTGCAGTGTATCTGACAGCAAAGCAGACGTGATGATGTCACCATCATGCCTGCCAGCGCCTCACCATCAAAGGGTGAATGGTGTAGCTGATGAATCCCAGCTTTACCATTGTATTCAACTCTATCGGTGTCTTGGCAGGGAGACCCAGCTGCCAGACTAAGAACCAGAGCTCTGTGTGTGAATATTCTACTTGCATCCAAGACAAAAACTTGACAGCTTTCACATGATAATCACATGGTGCAACTTTGATCAAAACTGCTATGTAATCCAATAGAATCAACAGAAATTTACATTTACATGGTACAGTATCTATAACTACTAGCTGGATTTAAATAAAAGTTTACTAGTGATGGAATAATGCCCCTAGTCAAATTCTATCCAAGTGAGCTTCCTCTTGTGCACATGCCATAGCCCATCTTACCTTAACAAGAAATTAATTTGTAGATACGCTGATTATAATCAATGTATTGATTGGGTTCCATATTTGAGTCAACTATTACATTCTGAAGTTTCTCTCATACTCTTACATTGGGACAATCAGAGTGGGAGTCACTCCTGCAGATTGGTTCTCCATTCTGGAACATAGATGGTGCTCTCAAGCAGGGGACTCCCCTCTATGATATACTTATACTTATGGTCAGATACCACATATGAACAGGGACTGTTCTGGTGAGACAGCCCCCTTAACAGTATGTTGCCAGCCACAGGTGCCCCATAAGTGCTATAGATTCAGATGCTATCAATGCATCAATTTGCTGGGTCATCCAGAGAAGGAGCAGGTCTTACATAATGACTTTCTGTTCTGGCACATACATAAAGTTTCCAAGCAGGGGCCCCCTATCTATGATGTTCATATGCCTGAATAGTGCATATGGACTGAGGTTGTCCTGATGAAACCACATTTACTACAAGCCCCAAGTGCATCCATGTGAGGTCTCAGAGATAGTGTTGAGCGCGAATATTCTAATTGCAAATTTTTATCATGATTATCGCCACGTTGAGAATTCGCGAATATTTAGAATATAGTGCTATATATTTGTATTCGCAAATAGTGTTGAATATTCTAATCATAAATTTATCGCGAATTTATTGTGAATATATTACATTGACCATTTTCACAATCAAGTAAACAATGACTGGAGATCACGAATTCTCAAATTTATGGCAAATATTCGGCCAAAAATTTGCAAAATATTGCAAATTCGAATATTGCCTATGCCGCTCATCACTAGAGATGACCCCAGACTGTCTGTTGGCCACAGGTGTGTATCACCCCAGAGTTGTGTTACTACACGCCTCTACCCCGCCGTGCAGCCTCAGTTGGATGACAAGAAAGCAGACAACCTCCAAAGTTCCAGGACAAAAGCATTCCCTGAGAATATATCTGTGAGTAAAGTCCAGAGACCTAGGAGAAGCCATATTCCTCCTCAGCTAGTCAGTCCCCACAAAGCAGAAGATAGAGAGAAGCGCAGAAGACAAATTCCTGCCACAGTTACAGAGCTACTAAACAGACGTCTTATCCTGCAAGCTCCAGATTTATAGTGCAGAAGATTTATTCCTGCCAACCATTGCCAAAACCTGCTGGGACCAAAGACCAAAGCTGTATTCTGTTGGGATTCAAAGAAAAGTTTGAACTTCATCTAAAGGTCTGGACATCATTTCTGCTACAAAATTCCTCTATTACTCCTACTATCACTACACTCTGTACCCATGTAGGAGACACCGTTGACACAAATATCACCACCTATAGAGACATTATAGGCCATTACACTACTCTGGCATTCCTAATCTGGGACGTGCGTTATAACACCTTAGGAGGGCCCTGTGATAGTACCCTGCGCACTCTGCAATTGGTGTCACAAACAAAACATAGACTATCATCTACACCTGACGCAGTCATTGCATAATTTGGCGTCAGCGTATACCAGTATTCTGCTCATTGCAGGTGCCCAAAAGTTCCATACATTCATGCCATGCCTGACATAGTGGAGCCACTCTTACAATGTGGCTCCCTGTTCTGGAACATAGATGATTACCAAGCTGGGGACCCCCATTTATGATGTCTTGGTGAGACAGCCCCTTTAACAGTACAGTGCGAACCACAGATGACCCCATACAAGACATCAGAAACAACTTGCCACAGAAGTGGCCATCCATCTGTGTGCCACAGGTGCCTTTAGAACAGCGGCTGCCACAGTCCTCCAGAACTCAGCTTGTGCTTACTTCCTCTGGTGATGTCTTCAGTAATCTCAGGGGCATCAAACATATCACCATCATGTGGCGCTAGTTGGGCAGTTACAGATATATAAACTTCACTCCTTCCTCCAACAAGAGCCTCACAACTTATCCAAAATCCATGAAAACGATGATTTATTTATTATTTATAGACTTTTGTTGTTTATGAAGCCCCCATAGTACCACCAGTCAGATATTTCTTGAAATAATATGTCAAACACAGAGTGAATGATAACATTTGAATTAAGAGATTCCTTTTCATGCTGTCTTTTTATTGGAGATACCATCGTTATGGGAATTCAATCACAATGACAACCTGCTCTGTAAACCGCTATCACTCTATGTAATTTAAAAGAACTTGAGGTAGACTCTCTAGGGTCTTAAAACTGAGCTGCTTCTACAAGGAATCACGATCTAGCTTCAGTCAGAGGGACATCATACACCACATAACTATTTAGTACTAAGTTGAATGTTGTTACCATGGCAACAAGCGGGAAAGATGGAAGCGCTAGCCTCATATTCGGGATTTTGTGGAATTAAACATCTGAACATAAGTAGTTCTAGAGGATCACTGAAAGCAGTTACCTAGCTGGATTATTTTGAGGACTCCAATTTTTTTCATTTTTGGTAACAGTCCAATATAATAAAATATTAGACAAACTGTACAACCTCCAGGTCTACAATGATATCTCATAGGTAAGGGGTCTAATGGAAATATGTAATGGATATCATTGGGGTATTCTATAAGTTGATGTGATCATTTTAACTATATATATATATATATATATATATATATATATATATATACACACAGGTCCTTCTAAAAAAATTTGCATATTGTGATAAAGTTCATTATTTTCTGTAATTTACTGATAAACATTAGACTTTCATATATTTTAGATTCATTACACACCAACTGAAGTAGTTCAAGCCTTTTATTGTTTTAATATTGATGATTTTGGCATACAGCTCATGAAAACCCAAAATTCCTATCTAAAAAAATTAGCATATCATGAAAAGGTTCTCTAAACGAGCTATTAACCTAATCATCTGAATCAACTAATTAACTCTAAACACCTGCAAAATATTCCTGAGGCTTTTAAAAACTCCCAGCCTGGTTCATTACTCAAAACCGCAATCATGGGTAAGACTGCCGACCTGACTGCTGTCCAGAAGGCCATCATTGACACCCTCAAGCAAGAGGGTAAGACACAGAAAGACATTTCTGAACGAATAGGCTGTTCCCAGAGTGCTGTATCAAGGCGCCTCAGTGGGAAGTCTGTGGGAAGGAAAAAGTGTGGCAGAAAACGCTGCACAACGAGAAGAGGTGACTGGACCCTGAGGAAGATTGTGGAGAAGGACCGATTCCAGACCTTGGGGGACCTGCGGAAGCAGTGGACTGAGTCTGGAGTAGAAACATCCAGAGCCACCGTGTACAGGCGTGTGCAGGAAATGGGGTACAGGTGCCGCATTCCCCAGGTCAAGCCACTTTTGAACCAGAAACAGCGGCAGAAGCGCCTGACCTGGGCTACAGAGAAGCAGCACTGGACTGTTGCATGTCATTCGGAAATCAAGGTGCCAGAGTCTGGAGGAAGACTGGGGAGAGGGAAATGCCAAAATGCCTGAAGTCCAGTGTCAAGTACCCACAGTCAGTGATGGTCTGGGGTGCCATGTCAGCTGCTGGTTTTGGTCCACTGTGTTTTATCAAGGGCAGGGTCAATGCATCTAGTTATCAGGAGATTTTGGAGCACTTCATGCTTCCATCTGCTGAAAAGCTTTATGGAGATGAAGATTTCATTTTTCAGCACGACCTGGCACCTGCTCACAGTGCCAAAACCACTGGTAAATGGTTTACTGACCATGGTATTACTGTGCTCAATTGGCCTGCCAACTCTCCTGACCTGAACCCCATAGAGAATCTGTGGGATATTGGGAAGAGAAAGTTGAGAGACGCAAGACCCAACACTCTGGATGAGCTTAAGGCCGCTATCGAAGCATCCTGGGCCTCCATAACACCTCAGCAGTGCCACAGGCTGATTGCCTCCATGCCATGCCGCATTGAAGCAGTCATTTCTGCAAAAGGATTCCCGACCAAGTATTGAGTGCATAACTGAACATAATTATTTGAAGGTTGACTTTTTTTGTATTAAAAACACTTTTCTTTTATTGGTCGGATGAAATATGCTAATTTTTTGAGATAGGAAATTTGGGTTTTCATGAGCTGTATGCCAAAATCATCAATATTAAAACAATAAAAGGTTTGAACTACTTCAGTTGTGTGTAATGAATCTAAAATATATGAAAGTCTAATGTTTATCAGTACATTACAGAAAATAATGAACTTTATCACAATATGCAATTTTTTGAGAAGGACCTGTATATATATATATGGACATTTCTGCAATTTTTTTATATACTTTGTGGTTCAGTTTCATTTTCAAGATCTATGTTTGTTGTCAGTGAATGAGGACACTCTCGAAGAATGCAAACCTGTACAGATCCACTACTCCAAACTGAAAAGTGATACAACTGTATCTAGTCTATGTGCATTACAGCTAGAGCCCCAGGTGGATGAATTTTACCTATGCTGGTACATTTTAGCAAATTCTCAGCACTTGCTAAATACTGAAATGAATGTACCTAAAACGCGCAATCTGTCCGCTCCAACAACCACTTCTTTGTCATTTGCTGAAAACAGTAGCTTTCCTTCATTTGACATCACTTCAAGATTATTCCCTCGTGCCCGAATACCGTCCGCTGCTGTGTAGAAAAACAATGGTAGAGTTAAACATATGTCACTACACCCACCTTCATTTCACAGGATCTGTCAGCTCCTCTGACATGTCTGCATCTTTATAAAACTAAGCAGTGTGCTGTTCCTCTGCTATTCCTTTTGGAAATGTATAGATAAAATATTGGTTATGATTATGATGATTATGACTCCCCTTGTCCAAAGAGAGAATCCTTACACAGTCTGACACTTTCCAGTTAGTTCAAGCAATGTATAAGGACGTTCCCTACTGACAAGGGTAATTGTAACACCCAGCTGTCAATTTATTAATCTTTCAGGAGGGATAACAGAGGAACGGCAGACTGTAAAGTTCTAAGAAAAGATGTTCCACAATTCTTGTGGACATGTAAGGAAAGATGACAATTCCTCTTTAACAATTAACAATGTTGCATAGTTTAAAAACGGGTCAATTAGTCTTATGTAAATAAAGCTTAAAGGGACATGCTCTCAGATCAGTGACAACTGTTAGATATATGGTGGGTCCAACCCTCAACGATTGCTAAGTCCCTCAGTCCCTCTACCTCAGTGCATCCGCTTAAGGACTAATACTTGAACACAGCATCATACAAACTCATCCTTATCACTCCAGTGAATATCTAATAAATGTTAACCACCAGCTTAATATACCTTTAAGCAGGTAGAGATTTCAGAGAGAGATTTCAGCTTCATTTACAGCTTCATTTAATATTATCAGGAATATCAGTGCCATGTTTAGACCAACTTTGGCCATGTTCACACATTCCAAATCTTTAGTCAGGTAGGTAGAGCAGTGAGTAGGTACACTGTACACCCTAGAAATAAGCAGTGCCCTTAAATGGGTTGTGCAAGAATGGGAAGTAGTTTTACAAACCCCCCTTCCCACTTGGACCTGTAAAGGGAAGCTTACTTACCTGCTTCCCGGCGCTGGCTCTTCACTCCTTCTCCTCCAGGCATGTGATGCTACGCTGTGCTCCCTTGCTGAAAACATTCAGTTTTGACTCCGTCTGCCGTCAATCATCATGTGACAAATGGTCACATGACGCAAGGCCATTTGGTCACCGCAGCATCCAGTGATTGGCTGCAGATGGCTTAAAAACAGATGTTTTCAGCAAAGGAGCACAGTGGAGCATCGCTGGCCGGGAGGAGAAGGAGCAGGGAGCCAGCACTGGGAAGCCGGTAAGTAAAATTTTGAAACCCCCCCACCACCCATTCTTGCACAACCCCTTTAAAGCAGTTGACCACTGTGTGATTTCTGATGCCAGCAGCTGAGAAAAGCTGATTGGCAAAGGTGTAAGACCTCCATCGATCTGATGATCCAAAGGATAGGTCATCAATATCTAAAGTTCATACACATTTGAGCTGCTGATTCTCTAAGATGATATTCTTTCCCATTTCTCCACCTACTTGACCAAAAACTTTGGAGGAAATAGGACAAAATTGCTTTAATTCTCTAGTGAAGAATGTGCTGAACTTATTTTTATTAGCGGCTGTATCCTCAGAACAAAGATCTACCTTTCAGAAACCTTTCTCTATTATTGTAAAAGGTTACTGGTATTAAAATTCAGAAAAATTATTACTGTAAAAGAAGAATACTGAATACCTGTTCGGGTTAGGAACAAAAGGCCTGCCATATAAAATAAATAACATGAATGACCTACTTAGAGCAGAAAACAGCTATTGATCTGTGGTCTTACATATCCTGAGAGATGTAACTAGCATTTCAGACACTATGTAACGGGGAGGCGGCGACGCGCTTCCTCCTTCCTGCGCTGCCGGCATCCCGCCTCTGTGCAGGAGTGAGGACGTGACCAGCGTCCTTGTCTCCATAGAGACCAGGCGGTGGGGAGGACCCGGCCGCGCACACCTCCTCAGCACGGCCGGTGTTCTCCTAGATGATTTGTGAACTTAGCGCCGATCGTGAGTAATCGGCGCTCAGATGGTTTGGGATGGACTTGGGTCACTTGACGCTGGCCACGTCACGTGACTCACTTGTTCCTGCTATTTAAACAGGCAGCCTGCTGGCCACAGGTTGCCTGTGATTGCTCTAGTTACCCTCACCAGCCTTCTTTATATATTGAGACCTTGTTTGTTTTGACCTCGGCTTTGTTTGTGACCTTGACCTCGCTACATCCATTTGTATTTGACGTGACCTCTTGAATTCCGACCTCGGCTTTGTTTGTGACCTTGCTATTGTGTTTTTTCCTGTGTACTGCGTGACCTCCTGGTTTTTGACTTTTGCTTCCCTGAGATCTGTTCACGGTTTTCCCTTTGCTTTTAGGCCCCTGCACGTATTTAAGCTAGGGACTGCTGCCAGTTGTACGCCGTCCAATAGGACGGGTCGTGCAAGTAGGTAGGGACAGAGGTGCGGGTGGAGTCCAGGGCTGCACTCTTCCCTTCCATCTGTGACAGAATCACAGGCCATACTATCCAATGGAACCTTTGCGAGTCCTCATGGATCAGGTACATAGTCTTGCCCAAATGGTTCAGAAATTGGGAGAAAGGCTACAGCAGCAGGAGTTGCTTTAGACCCCGCGTATAGCGGCCTCCTCCACTCATGTTAAATTGCCTGATCGTTTTTCAGGGGATCGCAAATTGTTTCTAACAATTAAGGAAAGTTGTAAGCCTTTTTTTTGTTTACTCCCTCATTATCTCTTTGCTGCAGGGTGACCCACAAGAATGGTCTTTCTCTCTCTCCACGGACACCCCTTGCCTAATTTATGTTTAAGCATTATTTTCAGGCTTTGGGTGTTTTATATGACGAACCTGACAATCGACTGTAGCTGAGTCAGGGGGACAGCCCTGTGGAAGAATACTGCACCCAATTTGGTGCTTTTTCCTCTGGCTAGAATGATCCAGCACTGAAGTGTCAGTTCAGGACAGGACTCTCTGAAAATTTGAAGGACATGTTGGTCAGTTATCCCCCTCCTGACACTTTAGAACAGACTATGACTTTGGCTGTTAGACTGGACCGACGAATTAGGGAAAGACAACGAGAACAACAGATGTTTCCACAGGTGGTGATCAACCCGGATCCCTCACCCTTGAGAGTCAAATTGAAAATTCCTCCTGAAGAGCCCATGCAAATCGGTATGACCAGGAAGGATCAAAGACGTCAGAGGGGTGCCTGTTTTTATTGCTGAGAGTCTGATCACTGGCTACAACAATGCCCTAAGATTCCTCCCTCCAGGAGATCACCAGGACCGAACCCCCAGAAGGATAAGGTACTCCGAAAAGTGGTTAAAAAGAAAATGTTACCAGTAGCTATTTCCTTGGGTTACTGTAAAGGTTTTGGTAAAGCGTTTATTGATTCAGGGTCCGCCTCTAATTTTATTGACCATGATTTTGGTATTTCCATGGGGATACCCATATTATCTCTTTCTGACCCTATCCACATTATTGCTATTGATTCTACTCCTTTGGTGGGCGGTACTGTGGAGTTTTGTACTAACCTTGACTGTAGGGGTTTGTCATACTGAAAATTGTTCTTTTTTTATATTACAAAATTTACCTGTGGAGGTAGTTTTGGGCATGCCTTGGCTCCAGAATCATAACCCAGTCATCAAATGGTCCACGGGTGAATTAGAGAAATGGGGACCTAAGTGTGATTCATGCTGTCTACCCGTTATTCAGGCTGGAATCACTACTGGGTCGGAAGCCTTTCCCCCATACATCAGTAACTTCGTCTGATGCTGAATTCCTTACCCCTCATAGACCTTATGATTGTGCCATTGAGTTGGTTCCGGGATCCAAGTACCCTAGGGGTCCTATTTATAATTTGTACGGTCCTGAACGAAAGGCTATGAGAGATTATTTGAAGGAAAGTTTACTAAAATGTAATATTTTTCTTTGTAGAGAAAAAAGATGGGGGATTGAGACCGTGTATTGACTACAGAGAGTTAAACAAAATTACTGTTAAAAATCAGTATTCTTTGCCATTGATTCCGGACCTGTTCAATCGGGTTCTTGGAGCTCAGTGGTTCACTAAACTCGATCTCAGGGGAGCCTACAATCTCATTCGAATTAAGGAGGTGGATGAGTGGAAAATGGCCTTTAATACCCCTGAGGGCCATTATGAATATTTAGTGATGCCATTTAGTGATGCCATTTGGGTTAAGTAATGCCCCTGCAGTTTTCCAAAATTTTGCTAATGATCCTTTCAGACAGTTTATTAGGAAATTCATGATTGTGTATTTGGATGACATTTTGATTGTCACATTAACCACATTAGACAGGTACTGAAGGTTCTTCATGAGAATCAATTATTCGCTAAACAGGAAAAGTGTATATTTGGGATACAAGAAATTTTATACTTGGGATACATTCTAACACCCCAATCCTTTAACTTGGATCCGGGAAAGGTGCAGGCTATTCTAGAATGGGTGAGACCCTCCTTCCTTAAAGCGCTACAACATTTTTTGTGCGTCTCTAATAATTATGGAAAAAATCTGTTATTGCTAAGCCTCTCACCAACCTAACTAGGAATGGGGCAGATTTACTGAATTGGTCAACAGAAGCCATTAAAGCTTTCAAAGCACTCAAAGGGTCCCAATATTGGTCCAACCAGACCAAGAGAGGCCTCTTATAGTCGAGGCCGATGCCTCTGAGAGAGGGGGTAGGAGCAGTACTCTCATAGGGGCCAGCAACTCTTACTAATCTTAGGCCCTGTGCATTCTTCTATTGTAAATTCTCTCCTACTGGGAGAAATTATGATATTGGGAACCGAGAGTTACTTGCTATTAAATGGGGCTTTGAGCAATGGCCCCATTTTTGGGAGGGGGCTCGCCATCAGGTCACTGTACTTACCGATCATAGGAATTTGATGTTTTTGGAGTCTGCTAAGAGTTTGAATCCCAGACAGACTAGGTAAAAATATCAAAGCAGACGCCTTATCCCACAGTTTTTGTGCTTTTCAATCATCCGATACTCCACCAGAACCAATATTACCGGCAGGTGTCATTATGGCTTCAGTCTCCTCCGATCTGACGACCAAAATAACTGCAGGGTAACACTTGGCCCCGGTACAATCTCCTACAGATAAGTTATTTGTCCCGGGTCATTTACGTCTCCGACTGTTGGGTGAATGCCATAATTCTGTGTTTAGTGGACATCTGGGTATTAATGCCACCAAGGAACTCGTCTCCAGGTTTTATTGGTGGCCTACTTTGTCTAGAGATATCCACTCATATGTGTCTTCATGTGAGGTTTGTGCCAGGTCTAAGACACCTAGGTCTCGTCCGGTGGGGAAGTTACGACCACTGCCCATCCCTAGTAGACCTTGGTCCCATATGTCCATGGACTTTATCAGTGACCGACCGGTATCTGAGGGTAAATCGGTGATATAGGTAGTTGTGGACAGATTTAGTAAAATGGTGCACTTCATCCCTCTGTCAAAACTGCCCAATGCCAAGACTCTAGCTTCTCTGTTTGTTGTTCATGTTATACAGTTACGTGGAATTCCAGAGAATATGGTTTTCGGATAGAGGTGTTCAATTTGTTTCTAGGTTTTGGAGGGCTTTTTGACATAAATGTAACATCTCTTTGTCTTTTTCTTCGGCCTTTCATCCGGAAACCAACGGTCAAACTGAACATTTGAACCAGTTTCTGGAACAGTATCTGAGGTGCTATGTCTCCGACAATCAACAGCTGTGGGTGAAACATCTGCCCCTGGCTGAATTCGCAATTAACAACCAGGTGAACTCATCTATTGCATGTGTCCTTTTTTTTGTAATCTAGGTTTCTATCAGTGTTTTAGTTTGTTTTTGCCATCTTCCTCACAAATTCCGGAAGCTGATCTGGTAGCTAAAGAACTGTGCACAGTTTGGGCCCAGGTTCAGTCGAACCTGAAAAAAGCCCAAGAGATTAAAAAAACTGATGCGGATAAAAAGCGCTCTCGAGTAGATTTTTGGGATTAGGTGATAAAGTTTGGTTATCCACCAAGAATTTGTCCTTGAAGGTACCTGCCAATAAGTTTGCACCACGGTCTATTGGACTGTATGAGATTATTGACATTATTAATCCTGTGTCTTTTAAGTTACGATTGCCTGACCCTTTTCGTATTTATAATGTGTTTCACAAATCTTTACTCAAAAAGTATGTGTCGCCTGTATCCCCTACACAGGAATCTACGTCACCAGTGGAGGTTGCCGGTCAACCAGAATTTGAGATTTCTAGGATTGTTGATGTTAGAAAGGTCCGGAATTCTCCTCAATATTTGGTCCATTGGAGGGGTTTTGGTCATTAGGAGAGGTCTTGGGTGACGGCTAGTAGGATGCATACTGCGAGGTTGGTGAGAAAATTCCATATGTCTCACCCGGAAAAACACGCTCCAGTGATTGTGGGTCCGGTGGCCCCTCGTGGAAAGGAGGGTACTGTAACAGGAAGCCGGCGACGTGCTTCCTCCTTCCTGTGCCACCAGCATCCCGCCTCTGTGCAGGAGCAAAGATGTGCCCTGTGCCCTCGTCTCCATGGAGACCAGCGGGTGGGGACGACCGGCCACGCACGCCTCCTAAGCGCGGCCGGCTTCCTCCTAGATGATTTGTGAACTGAGCGCCGATCGTGAGTAATTGGCGCTCAGATGGTTTGGGCAGGACTTGGGTCACGTGTTGCTGGCCACGTCATGTGACTCACTTGTTCCTGCTATTTAAACAGGCACCCTGCTGGTCACAGGTTGCCTGTGATTGGTCTAGTTACCCTCACCAGCCTTCTTTATATATTGAGACCTTACTTGTTAAGACCTTACTCGCTACCTCCATTTGCATTTGACGTGACCTCTTGGCTTACTACCTCGGCTTTGTTTGTGACCTTGCTATTGTGTTTTTCCCTGTTTTTGACTTTTGCTTCCCTGACTCTGTTCACATTTTTCCCTTTGCTTTTAGGCCCCTGCACGTATTTAAGTTAGGGACTGCTGCCAAGTTGTACGCCGTCAGATAGGACGGGTCGTGCAAGTAGGTAGGGACAGAGGTGCGGGTGGAATCTAGGACGGCACTCTTCCCTTCCATCCGTAACACTGTAGCAGGAAATTTTGTAAGCAAATCATTCCTTTATGGTCAACTAAGAGAGCTACACATATATATGTATGGGTCCAGCTGAATACAGTTGACTTTATAACTCTACCAGCAGCTCCAAATGAAAAAAATTGTTATAACTAATGTACACACAGTATGTTTGTACAGGATTAAATTGCTCAAAAAGTTAATGTTGAAAAAGTAATACATTACTAAATAAAATACAAAATTTAATTCTGACCCATAATACAATAAGGTACCAACTCCCTAGTGTCTGCTCTCCAGTGCCAACATGTCACACTAGTGTTTCCCATTTCAATTTTTCATTAGAGAGTCCTTCAGAGTATTTTGCTGTGCATTTTTTCCCAAAAACATTTAAAGGTGAAATATTCTCCACATTCATTTAGTTTAAGTTCTAGAGCACCTATTAATAAACAGTGGCAGCATTCCTCTATCACCAAGAAGTAATATGGCTGCCACTCGCCAGCTGTTGAAGAAGGTTATTTGCACAACTGTATGCTGGTTCCTTTTTGTTCAGTGTCCAGTTGGTGGGAACAAAGGGATCTAGAAATTTTTTCTAGATTTCTTTGTCTTTAATTGTATTGGATGGGATTAAAGGTTAACAACAGAGGAACTGCATTATAGAAGGTCACTTCTCTTGGCTTAATTGTGCATACTAACTAAAAGGGGGCTGAGAAGTTGGAAGGCAGAGTCAATACAGTATAACTGAGCAAATCAAAGATCAAAATTTTGAAAACATTTTAAGATGAACTTGTAGAACGAATGTCAGCATTTTACAACTAAATGTCTGCTTTAAAGGGGTTGTTCCATGAATGATATTTTACCATGTTAAAATCAGCACCTGGATCTGAATACTTTGGTAATTGCGCGTAATAACAATTTAGCATAGCCACTGAGCTATTCATTGAAATCTATCTGCTTGATCTTTTTCTAATTTCTCTGTCCACCTCACTAAGGTGGACACACATGCTCAGTTAAATTTTTCAACTGCCACTAATGGCAGCAAACAGGAAGCACTCCCTGAGAAAGGGCACCTCCCTTCGACCCCCCCTGAGCTGCCATCTCTGTATCTATGTGAGGTACAGGGCTGGTTCTAACTTTGTTGGAAAAAGGTTGTCATGCACTATATGATATCCGATTTTTACTTTTTACATTAATCACAGGATGATTAAAAGATTTGTCTGGTATAGAAAACATTTTTGAATCTCATTAAGTCATTTGGAGAAAGCTCAGTGAGTTAGAGTCTGCCATAAGTGTCTCTGTTTTTAGAGAAGTAAGCATTGTGGCATTACATGGGCATTCCACTGATCTAAATTGGCAGCATGCAATTGCTAATATCCCCTGTGGTTGTGCTGCAGGGGAATTGTACACAGCTGTGAGGCTCCTACCACTGTTAATAGCTAATAGATAGGGCTCCTATCTTACGATCAGCTTATTTTCAGTAGACCCTTCCAACAAAGAAGAACTAGGACAAAGAAGATGCAATTTTAATAGATAAAGGGAAATCATTCCACTTAAACAGTAAAAAATAGAAGCCTCCATGCTTAGGCCAGGATAATGCTGGACTAGCAGATTTCTGGACCAAAGATCCTAAAATATGCAATTCTGCAACCAAGACATTCCAATCAAGGAGTTTGACATTTCTTCTTGATTTGGGATTTTCAGAGCACAAAAGGATTTGGATAAAAAAATGTAATAATAATTATTTTTAACAAATTTTGGAGCAAAACCAGTAAATAAGACTGTCTGTGTTATTTATCATATTCACATAATGAAAAGGCATGAACCATAGGGATTTTTTTTCAAAATGCTCACAACTGTATAATGTGCTCATGTGCTCAATACTGGAAGATAAACACAGTCCTTGTATCAATCTCCTGGAATCCTTGGACAAGTTATAGGTTTACAAGCACTTTAGACTTTCTTACCTGTGACAAGCTGAGTGACGGGCTTCATATCCTCATTGAGAATATTGAAAGTTATATTGCGGTCTGACTGAAGGTACAACGGGCTTCCCTACGGGCATGACAAAACAGGGAGAACAGATTAGCTATCGATAATTTACAATACGAAAAGATCGCACATGACATTTGAAATGACTCACAAAGTTTAATCATTTACATACCCAGGAGGCTGCACTATTTAATTCATACAATAATTCTGCCATCATGAGGATTCTAAATTACTTTTTAGTTTTTTTTTGAAGTCTCAAAAATAATACTTTTGAAGTTTTGGCCATTAGTTCTGTTCTCTCTCTTCTCTTTTTTAAAAAAAACATATTGCAAGTTTAAAAGGTGTATTCCCCATTCTCGGGAACGAAAATTTTTAAACTTTCTCAATCGAATTTTCACCTTCATGAAAATCTCCCTCTTGATCACTTCAATGAGAATAATGAACTGAGTGTAATGCAACCAGAAGATTTACAAGAAGCTGAGAGTTGGGGCATAGACAAAGAAAGGAGGCATCCTTAAAAGGGGTTCTCGGGGAATTAAGAATATGAAAATACTTAAATAATACTTTAATTATAAATATATTCCCAAATACCTTTCATTAGTTATAATGGCTCGTTTTATCTAGGGAGCAATCATCAGGGAAAGTAAAATGGCCGACATCCTATTAGTACACATAAAACCTGTCCTAATCACACAGGAGGACAAGGTACCTCAGGACACTGAGCTAAAGAGCTGCCTCATCCTCCTCTCCTATTTGTCCTGGATTATGATCTGAATACAGCTGATAAGATCTTCAGCTGAATCTCTGTAGAATCTGTAGAAATGGAGTTCATGAGAAGACATGAAGTACAGAGAGGACGGACAGGACAGACTGTGGTAGTATGGTAATGGAGACTGCATGCAAGTGCTGCTGCTCATTGTCCCCATCTCCTCCCTGTACTCCATGTCTCCTCATGAACTCCATTCCTACAGAGATTCAGCTGAAGATCATAGTCCCTGCCAAGTAGAGCTGAGAGGAGGATGAGGTAGCTCTTTAGCTCAGTGTTGTGAAGTAACTTGTCCTGCTGTGTGATTATGACAGGTTTTATGTGTACTAATAGGACCGGGCCATTTTATTTTCCATGATGATTGCCCCCTAGATAAAATGAGCCATTATAACTAATGAAAGGTATTTGGTAATATATTTACAGTAAAGTAATATGTAAGTATTCTCATTTTCTTAATTCCCAGAGAACCTCTTTAAAAGATAGTATAAGCAGGAAGAAATTCTCAAGTACTCACCCATAGCTGTAATCTTGGTTTATAGAAAGAGCAGAAATAGGACAAGGAACAGACAGCCTATGGCCATTACACCCTTAAAAGGTAGGTTTAGAAGCTGTTCTCATCCTACCTCCTATTTAAGAGAAATATGGCATGTGCAGTACCACAGAATAGGATACTTGCAAATTGTTTCTTGTTGTATACCGTAATATCCTGATGTACTGTATAAATCAGTATAACTATATATGGATCAGTCAGAGTTAACAGTCAGGACTCTGCTCTTGTAGGTAGCTAGGAGATGGACTAGTTCAGGAGTAGTGTGTTGGCTGAGGAAGTAAGAGAAGCTACATGTTCTCACTAGTAGGAGATTTGCATAAATAAAAGCTCCACTGTACAGTACTCCATAGAGAAAGAAAAGAAAGAACTAAAAGGTCCAGAATCTGCAAGGACCAGCGCTGGAGTCAGTCAGTAAGGCATTCGCTGCTCAAGGCTGATAAAGTCTTTACTGCAGTGAGAGGGACATTGCTAAAACACCCTTCCACACTTTGACACAGTCCTGCCAATCTTGGATTCTGCGGAGATAGAAACTTTGTAGAGATAGGAGAAAGGAGTACTACTACATTCATCCTTTCTTATATACATACATTGCTATCTCTATAATTTGCAATGTAAATTGTTTGGAACTGTGTTTTCATATCTTTGGATGTACTCCAACACCCATTCTGCACTTCAGTAAAGAGAGACTTGGTCTACAACTGGCCTGGTTACTGACTTCAGCATCATTTGCCGGCCAGAGAACCTACACCTCCTGCCTTGCACCCATAAAAAAACATGTAACATCATATGTACCCTAACTACCATCAGGCAGGAGCCCCAACATCAGTGTTTTCTCCAAGGGACGAAAGGGTGCACCCTCCTGTCACTGCCCAGCCCTAGGAAGCATCAGTTTGAGAACTGCCATTGTGATTTATATGAATATCTGTTGCAGCCAGGGCCACTTCTACTCTCATCCGCTGCTCTACTCTTTCAGGGCTTGCGGCACATGAATCTCAGATTGGTTTCCTAAAAGTGCCCCATACACTTTCAATAGCAATGTCTCCTGACTTCCCCATAAACATCTCTTCTGGAGGCGGCTTATCTCTGTGAGAACAAAATGATTGAGTATTGCAATTCAACATACCCATTTCTTTTCTCCACCAACATCATGTGTCAGAGGAAAATTGTGAGGTTCCTATACACATTAGATTGTTGACCGGTCCTGCCAAAAATTGCCAACAATGACCTAAAGTATTGGCTAACAATGACCAAATGTATATAGGGGGCCTTAGTGTGTTAGTGCCAATGGACAGAGAAACCCATGGATCATATCACCTATAAGTGTACAGTATGAAGAACTCCTGTCTTCATGGGTCCATAAAGTTTTTTTCAAATTTTTTGTCATGTCTGGGTAAAGTGAGTGACAACCAATCTGGAAGCCACTGTATCTCCTACAGTAGATGTCAACCAGTTTTAGAGATTCTTGAGAGAGTTCTTGAAAATTCTGCCATCTTCTGAAGAAACACATCATCCATATTATTTCATGACTAGGCCTAACTGTACAGAGTGTTTGGGAATATAGAATCTGGCCATTAAGGTTTTTCCAGCTGTGCCAGTGACAGATATAACAAAAAAAGTTAGAAGAAAATTTAATAGTATGACCCAACAACTAATATTTTATACAATTTACATTTTTTATTTCAGGGAAGTGCTCTTTAAGACATAGTGACCAAGAATGATATATCTTATTAGATGTCTTGCCTCTTGACTGTACTTATCGAGCCAGACTGCTGATGCCATTTTGGTTCTGGTACAAGAAAGCCAACCATGTGTAAATAAATATATGTTGGACATCAAATCTTGAAATAAAACTGTCCACCAGCTGCAACCTTTGGGACCAAACCAATCAAGATGCTGCCCGGAAAGTATATTGCCAAGTCAGCATCAATAATTATAGAACTGAGTATTATATGGAGGCTGGCTTTGAGAGATATACAGTATAATAGTTATTTTCATTCTGGGGGATATTAGAGTCATCTAGAATGTGTCAAGATGTACTTTTGCATCTTAATTCGACATAGGTCTTGGAACATGTGTTGCTATAGTTTTGCCTAGCGGTGGCACTATCTTGCTCTGACTCCTAGCAGAGAGCTGATATCAGGGTTTTGGCGTACACTGTATCAGTCAGAGACACAGCTACTGTGGCTGCAGATGGTGATCTTGCTGACCTCTTCTGTCGGCATGTATCTTTATTATTAACCTGCCAGCATGGAAGCTAAAAAGATTGCTTATGTCTTTTCTTCATGTCTTAAAGAGGTTGCGTTTTGTTCACTTTTACTTGCCTGTTGCCGATATTGCAGTGGCAGGTACATGAATTACAGCTCCTCCATCCCATTCACTTGAATGGGAAGGAGCAGTTGCAGTGAATACACTTGCTCACTGCTTCAATGTTGACAGCGAGCAGGTAAACAGTGATGACATATCCTGTGGATAGGTCATCAGTACTGGAAACCGAACAATCCCATTAAAGGGAACCTGTCGCCTCCATCTGAAGCCGCCAGCAGTACCTGAGAGTAGCCAGCAGTGTGTTTTTGACGATTGTTTTGTTCCTGAAGGCAGATGCAGCAAAAGCTCTGAAAACATTCCTTTTTCCCCTGCCGGCGCGCTTCTCTAGAGATGCTTCAAGTCAAGGGAGCAGCGGCCTCCTTGCTTCAAGTCAAGGTAACCACGCCCCCTTCCCTGCCTCTTCGCTGTGACTGACAGCGCTTGTGCAGAAACAGCCGGCTGTCAGTCACAGCGAAGGAGCAGGGAAGGGGGCGTAGTTACCTTGACTTGAAGCAAGGAGGCCGCTGCCCCCTTGACTTGAAGCATCTCTAGAGAAGCGCGCCGGCAGGGGAAAAAGGAACGTTTTCAGAGCTTTTGCTGCATCTGCCTTCAGGAACAAAACAATTGGCTTTGGTTTGGGATATGTGATTTGTGTGAATAAACACTGAACGATTTAATTTAAAGACTTTGTGATTGCCTCTATACTGCGTCCGCTAAGCTGCCTACCAGAGCGAATCCCTACAATATAGACAGGACAATAGGTTTGTTTTCTCATTTAAGTTTAGTCCCCTGTCAGATCACATAAGAGTCCATTCAGACGTCCGTAAGTGTTTTGTGGTCTGCAAATTGCAGATTCGCAAAACACGTACACTGGCAATGTGCGTTCCGCATTTTGTGGACCACACATCGCCAGCACTTAATAGAAAATGCCTTTTCTTGCGGACAAGAATAGGACATGTTCTATTTTTGGGGGGAACGGAATTGCGGACCCGGAAGTGCGGATCCGGGCAGCACATTGTGCGGCCCCATAGAAATGAATGGGTCCGCAATTCCGTTCCGCAAAATGTGGAAAGGAATTGCGGACGTGTGAATTGACCCTTAGTCAAAAGATTTGTAAGAACTGGCACATAACCCACTCAGATGAAGATTTGGCTGAGCATGCAGAAAAACTGCCCATAGTAGCGTTCCGCAGGTGTAACAGCTTGAACTATTGAGGGATTTTTATCCAGGAAAGGTTAAAGGTATCCGGCTTCAGAAACGTACCCAAGCGGGAAACCACATATGTGGTAACTGTTCATACTACGGATTCATGCACTTAGGAAAGGAGTTTAGTTTAGGTCCTATGACGCATACTGTACACCACCTTACAACATGCTGCGGTTTGCTTTCCGTCCTGGGATGCAATCTGACACAATAGAAAATGGATCCGTCCCCCATTGACTTTTAATGGAGTTCATGACGGATCCGTCTTGGGTAGGTTAAAGATAATACATAATACAACCGGATCTGTGGTTCCGGATGGTTGTATTATCAGTAACGGGTGCGTTTTTGCTGAACCCTGCCGGATCCAGCAAAAACGCTAGTGTGAAAGTAGCCTTAGAAATATTGTTCCTTTTGTGTATATATATATAAATATAGTGATGATATGTTTGGAAATGTTTTTTAGTTGGCGCTGCAGGACAAAGAGATTTAAGCGTGAGGACGCTGAATCCTATTAGGCCTTGAGAAGTGTGTACCGGTGGGACTTACTTGCACTGTATGTGATATATAAACTGGACTTTTATTGGAGAGTGCCAATGTTGAATGTGATTGTCTGTGAAGCCTCTGCCCTACAGTATGACATCAGAGTAGTGTCAACCATCATTTCTATTGTGGAAGTGAAAATCCATCATCATGTCCAAATTCAAAGTCATTCCAGCTGGATTATAAAACGTGAGAGGTAAGTTACAGCTAGTGCTAAATGATAGTACAGTAATAAAAGGTTATTACCTCCATTTAGGGCCTCCCCGAATCCTCACCATGCACAACCCATTCTAAATTTCCTTTGTGTTAGGTTCTCTTGAACTTTCTTCATGAAAAGATTGTGTTTAGCACTGTAATTTGGGAAATGTATTGCACTAATAAATATTTATTACATGGCTGTATATTATACCGTACCTACAGTACAATAGATATGTATAAAATAAAAATAATCTTTCCAACACTGTTCACATCAGGGTCTGGCTACAGGACTCTAGTCAAATCAATAATCCTATTATTTCCAAACTTTCCCAAACCGGCTGCAGAACTCCTTCAGAAAAACGAGGTCTTGGTATTTACAGAAGAAACAAAAACGGAGTCTTATTAGACACTCTGGAAGAGGAGAAGTTGGTCTACTGGACCCAATACTACAAGGCCATTCATTGAGCCACAGTTTTGGAAAGGATTAGATTCCCTTCCTCCTAGCAAACTGGACTTAGACATATGCCTAGACCTTAGAGGTTCCAATAATTTCAAAGATTTCAGCCCAATAGAAAATCCCTCGACTAGGGCTACCACCACATTCAGAATACGTTTCATCTTACTCCCTAGCCACTTCCTCTGCTACAAATTGACCTTCCGAGCTACCTGAGCACATATGGCCAAAGGGAATAAAACTAACATTATACAATACATTCACTTTGCCTCGAAGCATTGATTTTAACTTGATCACAGTTTTCCAAGGATGAGATTTCTACTTTACTTGCCTTTACACCTGAAATATTACAAAGTATTAAATGACAAGAGACAAAAAGCTTTCCATCAAGATGGATGAATAAATGGGATCATTTGTATAGGTTAGGAGAGCTGGCATACTGGGGGACATGCACTTATCCTAAATTTCTTAAAATCTGGCATCCAGGAATTTTGACATCATACAGGGTTGTAAGCTCCTCTTTGCCAGTAATTGCTCCCATATATCTCACTTTAGAAATGATTTATTCTCTGCTAAGCTTATTTACCCCTTGCTGGAAACTTCCTGCTGAAAATATTCCTGTCACCCCTTCCATCTTTCCCATCCATTAGTTTCACTTGAGATAGCATGAAATGTGTTTATTTACTAGTGACTATTAGTATTTTCATTTTTAGTTCACTGCATACATTCTGGAAAATGTCTGAATGCCTTCCTTCAGTATTTGAACGTTTGAGATTTTGTACTGTGTGCATGCGTTCTACTATTATACTATTATTGCTCTATATAGGAAAGTATTTATTTACTGAAATCTGATTAAATAAAGAATTAAATAATCTTTATTAAACACACAAAATGCAACATTTGTGCAGAAATGGAGGTGACACCTCCGGGAGAGACCATACGCCAATGCATCAAAGAATCAGACACCATATGGCAAGTAGCCATAAAGTACACAATCACTGGGCCAGACTCTGTGCTCTAAATGCATAACATTGGTGGACAATGGAACATATGTATGTGCATGTGAAAAGTTCAAAAATTGCAGCTACACAGTGTAGAAATAAAAATAAAATAATGTGCCTTAAGACACATGTGCAGACCCTGCAAACAGTAGTCCTATGTTAAAGGGTTTCTGCAGTTTGTTTTAACTGATGATCTATCCTCTGGATAGATCATCAGCTTCTGATTTGCGGGGGACCGACACTGGGGACCCACGCCGATCAGCTGTTTGAGAAGGCAACGGCGCTCCAGCAGCGCCGCGGCCTTCTCACTCTTTACCGCAGGCACAGTGACGTCACGACTAGGATCAACTGGCCTGGGCTAAGCTCCGTTCCGGCGGAGGAACGGCAGCGTACGGCGAGGGGCTGCCGGAATAAATATTGGACATGTCATATTTTTATTCCGGCAGCCTCTTGCCGTGCGCTGCTGTGCCTCCGCCGGAACTCCACCCCCATTATAGTCAATGGGGATGGAGCGGCAGTCTGGGGGCACTAGGTCACTAGCGGCAGGACGTATCCGACAGGCTGTTCACCCGACGGAACAGCCTGCCGGAGGTCCGTGCCGCTAGTGTGAAAGTAGCCTAATGCTCCTTTTTTGTCATACTGATGTTGGGAAGGGTGAATAAGTGCCAGCCCTGGGCCAAATACAGAATTAGGGTACTTTCACACTTGCATTTTTCTTTTCCAACATAGAGTTCCGTCACAGGGGCTCTATACCAGAAAAGAACTGATCAGTTTTATCCTAATGCATTCTGAACGGAGAGAAATCCGTTCAGGATGCATCAGGATGTCTTCAGTTCAGTCTTTTTGACTGATCAGGCAAACGATAATACCGCAGCATGCTACGGTTTTATCTCCGGCCAAAAAAACTGAAGATATGCCTGAATGCCGGATCTGGCATTTTTTTCCATAAGAATGTTGTGGCGAAACCAACCTCGCCACAGTGTTTTGGAGGGGGCTGTTTACCAGTCTCCTGCCCTGGGATTATGGTCCCTTAAGTTATTGGGTCTTAAGGCACTTGGGACGGAGCCCTCTGTCCCTGGATTGCATCCTTTGCCTTACTTGCTTGGATGAAGCACATGGTGAGAACAATAGATAGCGGCCATTTTAGCTCACAGACACTGTTCTGACTTTTCAACACGGTGCTATCTTGCCTGTATTTGGTGCACAGAGACATCATTCAGTAGTTTGAAACTACCAAACAGGGGACACATTTATTAGTGACTATTTTCTGTATAACTTGTATATTTTCAGTGTAACTGGCATAAAACTGTATCTTCCAAACTACTGAACGGATGTGGGTGAATTTTGGATATGTGGTTCACCCAGATCCCCCGGTTCCGAGGATATATTGGTTATGGGGTTATTGCATGTTTTGGGGTTCCTGTGATATGTTTTATAAAACTGTATTTCTCTGCCTTTGATAATTATATTCGTCATTGTGTTCAATGGTCATCATCAGCAGAGGGGAGGATTTTGTGTGGGTGTGTTTCTATTGTCCCATTGTGTGTTTAAATGGCGATGTCTGTCCTGTTGTCTCCACATGTGTATTGGCGATCTCCCTTTTGTCCTGAGAGATAATTGGATTGTCTTCGGTCGTCTCCGGGACAGAGGGGAGAAAACCATGATGCATTGTGGGGATATGTTGTATCTGTTCTGTATTTGCAAAACTGTAATAAAAACCAGGCTGGGTGTGCCAGCACTTCAGACCACTGCTTGACCCTCAACACGGAGCCTTGTCTCGTTATAGGGGGGATTCCCTGTATGCTGTTGGAGACTGATTGCCAGGAGTGTAAGCTGACTGTACGCTTTTCCTGTTCGTCTGACTGACAGCTATTTGCGAGGTTCCAGTTTGGAGTGCTATTTTGTATCCAGTTCGGGAGGTTGGTGTTCTGCAGTAGCTGTGCCTGTCTCTCGGAAAGGGGCATATCGTCTAAACGGATTTTAACCCCTTGTCTGCTGAAACGGTCCGTTACATTGGTGGCAGCGGCGGGATCGTTCCTACAGCCAGAAGGACTGCTACAGGAGACACCATTTCTGTGGATTCTACAATTTAAGGGCAACGCATGTCTCAGTACAGCGACCCTAAAAGCACCAGGATGGAACCAGCAGTGGAGTACAGATACTCTGTGGAGGAATTTGACCGTATGATGTGGTTGCGGCTGAACTTCTTCGGACCCAATCCAGCTGAGAAATACGTGAAGTTCGTGAGGAGTCTAGTGTCTAAGACCCTACTATACCGGGCAGAAGGTGACGGTCAGCTGCCACGTTGGGTGGACCTCCATCGGAAGTTACGGTTGCGGGACAGTGGGAGCCCAGTCTCCATTCCCCAGCGGCAGTGTGAAGTGCAGGGAGAGGAGAGCAGCGGCCTCCCTCCCCAGCGGCAGGCTGAGTTACAGGGGGCAGAGGTAGTTGTTCCTGCCCCCCAGCAGAAGAGTGATGTGCCGGGAAGGCAGTGTGAAATGCAGGGAGAGGAGAGCAACGGCCTCCCTCCCCAGCGGCAGGCTGAGTTACAGGGGGCAGAGGTAGTTGTTCCTGCCCCCCAGCAGAAGAGTGATGTGCCGGGAAGGCAGTGTGAAATGCAGGGAGAGGAGAGCAACGGCCTCCCTCCCCAGCGGCAGGCTGAGTTACAGGGGGCAGAGGTAGTTGTTTCTGCCCCCCAGCAGCAGCATGATTTTTTGGGAATTGGGAGCCTAGTCTCCATTCCCCAGCGGCAGTGTGAAGTGCAGGGAGGGGAGAGCAGCGGCCTCCCTCCCCAGCGGCAGGCTGAGTTACAGGGGGCAGAGGTAGTTGTTCCTGCCCCCCAGCAGCAGCATGATTTTTTGGGAACTGGGAGCCGAGTCTCCATTCCCCAGCGGCAGACGGAGTTACAGGGGGCAGAGACAGTCGGTCCTGTCCCCCAGCGGCAGAGTGTCCTACAGGGAATAGAGAGCCCAGTCTCCTTTCCCCAGCAGCAGGACACTGTATTGAGAGCGGAGGCGGTCGGTCGCCCTCCCCAGCGGCTGGAAGTATATATGGGAGAGGAGCTCATTACCCCCTCCCCCCAGCGGCAGCTTAACGCACCAGGGGGAGACAGTAAGCCCCACAACTGTGCAGATGGGACCGTGGTCTCTGCACTTACAGCACAGGGGGTAGGGACAGTTGTTCCTGTCCCCCAGCAACAGGGCAGTTTAGCCAAAGGGGAGACAGTCGGTTTCCCCCTCCAACAACCAGACTCCAACCAGGCTTCTTCCATGGTAGCGCTGGTACCAGGGCAGAGTCCCACTGATCCCTGCCCACAAAGCAACCTCCACTCCAAGCCAGGGAGCAACTCAGAGACCGGGAGTACCAGCTACAAATATAATCTTGGTGGATTCACTGGACAGAGACAGGCTACGAAATTCAGCAGGTCCAGTATTGGGTTGTGGGTGGGCTGCCAGACTAACTCAGGTACCGACCGGCGTGAGGTCAGGTATCTGGTTAGTCTTCCCTGGGGGGGGGGGGGGATGTGTGGCGAAACCAACCTCGCCACGGTGTTTTGGAGGGGGCTGTTTACCAGTCTCCTGCCCTGGGATTATGGTCCCTTAAGTTATTGGGTCTTAAGGCACTTGGGACGGAGCCCTCTGTCCCTGGATTGCATCCTTTGCCTTACTTGCTTGGATGAAGCACATGGTGAGAACAATAGATAGCGGCCATTTTAGCTCACAGACACTGTTCTGACTTTTCAACACGGTGCTATCTTGCCTGTATTTGGTGCACAGAGACATCATTCAGTAGTTTGAAACTACCAAACAGGGGACACATTTATTAGTGACTATTTTCTGTATAACTTGTATATTTTCAGTGTAACTGGCATAAAACTGTATCTTCCAAACTACTGAACGGATGTGGGTGAATTTTGGATATGTGGTTCACCCAGATCCCCCGGTTCCGAGGATATATTGGTTATGGGGTTATTGCATGTTTTGGGGTTCCTGTGATATGTTTTATAAAACTGTATTTCTCTGCCTTTGATAATTATATTCGTCATTGTGTTCAATGGTCATCATCGGCAGAGGGGAGGATTTTGTGTGGGTGTGTTTCTATTGTTCCATTGTGTGTTTAAATGGTGATGTCTGTCCTGTTGTCTCCACATGTGTATTGGCGATCTCCCTTTTGTCCTGAGAGATAATTGGATTGTCTTCGGTCGTCTCCGGGACAGAGGGGAGGAAACCATGATGCATTGTGGGGATATGTTGTATCTGTTCTGTATTTGCAAAACTGTAATAAAAACCAGGCTGGGTGTGCCAGCACTTCAGACCACTGCTTGATCCTGACCACAGAGCCTTGTCTCGTTATTGGGGGGATTCCCTGTATGCTGTTGGAGACTGATTGCCAGGAGTGTAAGCTTACTGAATGCTTTTCCTGTTCGTCTGCTGACAGCTATTTGCGAGGTTCCAGTTTGGAGTGCTATTTTGTATCCAGTTTGGGAGGTTGGTGTTCTGCAGTAGCTGTGCCTGTCTCTCGGAAAGGGGCATATTGCCTAAACGGATTTTAACCCCTTGTCTGCTGAAACGGTCCGTTACAAATGTATTAGTGCCGGATCTGGCATTCGCAGACCAGTAAAAATGTATAAAAAAAAATCAAAACGGATCAGTTTGTCCGTATGACAAACGGACAGACGGATCCGTTCTTGCAATGCATTTGTAAGACAGATCAGGATCCTGATTGTTGGCGACAGAACTGCCTGCCGGATTCCTCTGCTGCAAGTGTAAAAGTAGCCTTAGTTTTCTCTTCAAACTATTTTACATAAATTCATCTAAACCAATATTAACCCCTTCCCACTCATTTGCAGACTAGAGACGCACAGAACAGTTAGTTAATGCTTAGAATAGGAAGCATTAGTTCACCAGCTCCAGGGCCTCTCTCCCATCCAGTGCAAGGATCCTGCTCTGACCACAAGGCAATCCAACAGAAAGAAAAACGATCCAACACTTTACCACGCTTTATTTCTTCACATAAAAAATTCCATCACAATAATAAGGCTAGGTCTACGCGACGACATTTGTCGCTCAACTTATTGGGCACAACAGATAGGGCACAACTGCACTGCAACATTTGTCGCGCAACATTTTGTCGCACCAATGTCGCGCGACTATTTTTATAATGATAGTCTAAGGTGTCGTACTGCAACATGCGATATGCTGCGACTGCGACGCGACAGTCACTGAAAAATCCATCTCATGTCACATGTTGCAGTGCAACACCTTAGACTATCATTATAAAAATAGTCGCTCGACATTGTTGCGAAAAAATGTCGCGCAACAAATGTCGTCATGTAGACCTAGCCTTAGGGATGAGCTAATTTAAAAAAAATTCGATTCGGCTTATTCTCTGAATGTTAAGAATAAATTTGGTTCAATCCAAATTTAATTGCGGCGAATCGCGTAAAAAATTGCTATTTACTGACTGCAGAGAGCCTTTATAGTGGTGTAGAAACATAGAAACATAGAATGTGTCGGCAGATAAGAACCATTTGGCCCATCTAGTCTGCCCAATATTCTGAATACTATGGATAGCCCCTGGCCCTATCTTATATGAAGGATGGCCTTATGCCTATCCCATGCATGCTTAAACTCCTTCACTGTATTTGCAGCTACCACTTCTGCAGGAAGGCTATTCCATGCATCCACTACTCTCTCAGACATACTGATGCGAACAGGATAAGGTGTGCTGTCTGCATTTTTTGCGGACCCATTGAAATAAATAGGTCCACATCCTATCAGCAAAGAAAACGGAATGGACACGGAAACAAACAACGTTCATGTGCATGTAGCCTTAAACGCTTATACAAGTAGAGCCCCCTGACAGAGTGGAGAGGGTGTCAGCGGTAAGTTTGTGTTGATGTCACTGATTAATTTGTCCTTCCTCTGATCCATCAGAACAATAACCCACAAAAAGCATACGCCTTCACTCAGTCAGCATTTGGTCAGTAATCCATCAGTATTCAATGGTCCCTGCAGTGGAGGATGAGGAGTGTGAGACAGTGACAGGTCTCACACAGGTTAGAGGCAAGAAAGGAGTGGGTAGTGCGGTCCACACCCCTATTCCACCACAGGTGAGACCAACCGGAGTTACTCAGGCTGGCATAAAGCACCTCCCAGGGTGTCAGTAAGGGGGGAGTGTGTTACCCGTGGACAGAGGCCTGGAGGCTCTGTGAGTGTGGTCTCAGCTGGGCAAAGCTGAGGGACCACAAGGCTGGGAGATAGTCTGGAGTTGGAGGACGAAACAACGCCTGGGAGGGTCGCAGGGCCATAATCATGCGGACTACTGAGCCCCAATCCCCTACAAGAGACACTGGACTAGAGACAGTGGGTGTAATGTGCTCTGTACAGCAGGAGGCTGTGGGACATTGGCTGGGAAAGCCGCATGGGTTCGCGTGTGTGTGAACAGTAACTTAGGTGAATCAGGAATACTGTGTTTAGTTAAAGCCTGAACGGGCGAATGTTTATGGTTCTGTTTGTTTTGCTTTTGCTGGTGTGCCACTGTTTTGACCTTAAACCTGGTGTCCTGAATCCGTATCTGTGAGGATGATTCCCTGAAAGAAAGCTACCGCTCACAGGAGGTAGAGGGGAACATTGTCGCAGGACCAACGGCATGAGAGCGTAGAGGCGGAAGCGGCGTCGCCTGGCCAAGTTGCTGGTGTGGCTGGTCAGGAACCACATTTAATCAGTGGGCTGTAAAGGACATACAGTCACCTAAAGAATTATTAGGAACACCTGTTCTTTTTCTCATTAATGCGATTATCTAGTCAACCAATCACATGGCAGTTGCTTAAATGCATGTAGAGTTGTGGTCCTGGTCAAGACAATCTCCTGAACTCCAAACTGAATGTCAGAATGAGAAAGAAAGGTGATTTAAGCAATTTTGAGCATGGCATGGTTGTTGGTGCCAGACGGGCCGGTCTGAGTATTTCACAATCTGCTCAGTTAGGCCCCTTTCACACGGGCGAGTTTTCCGTGCGGGTGCGATGCGTGCGGTGAACGCATTGCACCCGCACTGAATCCTGACCCATTCATTTCTATGAGACTGTGCACACGAGCGGTGATTTTCACGCATCACTTGTGCGTTGCGTGAAAATCGCAGCATGCTCCTCTTTGTGCGTTTTTCACGTAACGCAGGCCCTATAGAAATGAATGGGGTTGCGTGAAAATCGCATGCATCCGCAAGCAAGTGCGGATGCGGTGCGATTTTCACGCATGGGTTCTAGGTGACAGTCTATTCACTGTATTATTTTCCCTTATAACATGGTTATAAGGGAAAATAATAGCATTCTGAATACAGAATGCTTTGTATAATAGTGCTGGAGGGGTTAAAAATAATAAAAAAGTTAACTCACCTTCTCCTCTTGTTAGCGCAGATGCCGGTCTGTTCTTTATCTGTGGGCTAAAGGACCTTTGATGACGTCAGATCACATGCTCCATCACCATGGTGATGGACCATGTGATTGGAGCATGTGATCTGACGTCACCTCAGGTCATTCAGTCCACAGCTAAAGAACAGAGTGGCATCTGCGCGAACAGGAGGAGAAGGTGAGTTAACTTTTTTATTATTTTTAACCCTTCCAGCACTATTATACAAAGCATTCTGTAGTCAGAATGCTATTATTTTCCCTTATAACCATGTTATAAGGGAAAATAATACAATCTTCAGAACATCAATCCCAAGCCCGAACTTCTGTGAAGAAGTTCGGGTCTGGGTACCAAACATGCGCGATTTTTCTCACGCGAGTGCAAAACGCATGACAATGTTTTGCACTCGCGCAGAAAAATCGCGCATTTTCCCGCAACGCACCCGCCTCTTATCCGGGCAAAAAACATGACGCCCGTGTGAAAGAGGCCTTACTGGGATTTTCATGCACAACCATTTCTAGGATTTACAAAGAATGGTGTGAAAAGGGAAAAACATCCAGTATGCGGCAGTCCTGTGGGCGAAAATGCCTTGTTGGTGCTAGAGGTCAGAGGAGAATGGGCCGACTGATTCAAGCTGATAGAAGAGCAACGTTGACTGAAATAACCACTTGTTACAACCGAGGTATGCAGCAAAGCATTTGTGAAGCCACAACACGCACAACATTGAGGCGGATGAGCTACAACAGCAGAAGACCCCACCGGGTACCACTCATCCCCACTACAAATAGGAAAAAAGGCTACAAT
Organism: Bufo gargarizans; assembly: GCF_014858855.1. Taxonomy (NCBI): domain Eukaryota; kingdom Metazoa; phylum Chordata; class Amphibia; order Anura; family Bufonidae; genus Bufo; species Bufo gargarizans. The sequence continues at coordinate 494,620,473 of NC_058081.1, read as the reverse complement.
TTGCACAAGCTCCCCAAAATTGGATTGTTGAAGACTGGAAAAATGTTGCCTGGTCTGATGAGTCTCGATTTCTGTTGAGACATTCAAATGGTAGAGTCCGAATTTGGCGTAAACAGAATGAGAACATGTATCCATCATGCCTTGTTACCACTGTGCAGGCTGCTGGTGGTGGTGTAATGGTGTGGCGGATATTTTCTGGGCACACTTTAGGCCCCTTAGTGCCAATTGGTCATCGTTTAAAAGCCACGGACTACCTGAGCATTGTTTCTGACCATGTTCATCCCTTCATGACCACCATGTACCCATCCTCTGATGGCTACTTCCATCAGGATAATGCACCATGTCACAAAGCTCGAATCATTTCAAATTGGTTTCTTGAACATGACAATGAGTTCACTGTACTAAAATGGCCCCACAGTCACCAGATCTCAACCCAATAGAGCATCTTTGGGATGTGGTGGAACGGGAGCTTCGTGCCCTGGATGTGCATCCCTCAAATCTCCATCAACTGCAAGATCCTATCCTATCAATATGGGCCAACATTTCTAAAGAATGCTATCAGCACCTTGTTGAATCAATGCCATGTAGAATTAAGGCAGTTCTGAAGGCAAAAGGCGGTCCAACACCGTATTAGTATGGTGTTCCTAATAATTCTTTAGGTGAGTGTATATTGTACTTGACCTTAGTTACAACTACCGACTAATTTTCCCCAAAAAGGCTGTCTCACAAAAAAATGTCACCACTGAATGGCTATTTTATTTGGGCTGCATGCATAGCATTATGGGTGATCCAGACTTCACAGAGTTGCTTGCTCCATGTCCTCACACGTGCCGCAGCCATTTCAGGAAAAAATGTGATTCGTTACCATGAAATCGTTACCATGAAGCGGCCCACCAAAACAGCATTTCTTCTAGGCTCACTTGCACAGTTTTTGAAAAAACTTGGCAGGGATCTTGTTTCAAACATCCTGGACAACTAACCACATATCTTCTGCGGATGTAGGCTTACTCAAATCCTTCTGTCTCTTCAAGTAATTTTAGACAGATTCGATGTTGAGATAAGGGCCTGTGGGGGCCATATCATCATCATTTCCAGGACTCTTTGTTCTTCTTTACACTAAGGATCTTTTACCTGCTAATAATTTTGAGAATAAATTTGGGGCCAATAAGACACTTCCCTGATTTTTTTCAGCATCACCCTGATCAAGTGTCTGGGGTCCACAGCACACTCAGCTGTGTGATCCTAGACCCCCCAGGGTTGCTGCAGCTTGCCCCCCCCCCCCACATTTTTGGGGCGCAAGCGTTTATTTTTTGTGTGTGCGTACGGTAACTGTGGCCAGCACTTTTAGCTTCCAGCCACTGTTAGCGCATCGCCCACCCCACAGCTGATCAGCTTCGGACCGCTGATCAGCGAGTTTGAATCTTTTTTTTTTCACATATTTTTAGGCTTTCATTTTTTTAGTTAGTTAGTTTTTAGTTTTTTTTTCTGTTAGGCTTAGGGGTAAGTGTACGCAAACACCCGTCTCCCCACTCACACGCATACTAAATTAAGTTTTCCACACACGCACATACACACTCCCCTATGGCTCGCCAGACGTTCTCGGCCGAGGAGGCATACACCTTGCTTGCCTCCGACTCCGAGAGCCCCAGTGAGGACGAGGATGACCCCACTTTCGTCTTGTCATCTGTGTCCTCCTCATCATCCAGTGATGATGATGAGCCCCCAAGGCGGCGGAGACGCCGCCAGGCGGAGCAAGAGGACCTCCATGCCAGGGACCCTGTGGCCCACACTAGTACGAGTAGCTCTGGCGCTCGTACTAGTTTTCCGGCCCACCAGATAAGTCCACCTGAGCCCCCTACCGGTGAACTTGCATAGTGTACCCCAGAGGATTTTGAGCCCGTGATTCTTGATTTTGTTGGCCAATCAGGAATCCAGATTCCCACAGTGGGCTTCACTAAATATGACTATTTTAGGTTTTTTTTCAGTGACCACTTTGTGAATCTGATGGTGGAGCAAACAAACTTGTTCGCCCAACAGTTCATTGCTCAACACCCGGGCTCCTTTTTGGCTAGGTCCGGTGGCTGGACTTTGGTCAGTGCAGCCGAGATGAGGACGTTTTGGGGCCTCGTGCTGCACAGGGGGCCTAGTAAAAAAAAACAGTGTCAGGCAGTACTGGAGTGGGGACGTCCTCTACCAGACCCCACTCTACTGAATGGAAAATTTGCCAAAAAATGTAAATTCTGAAATATCATCTCCATTTGCCAATAACTCTTGTGGAACACCTAAAGGGTTAACAAAGTTTGTAAAATCAGTTATGAATACCTTTAAGGGTGTAGTTTCCAAAATGGGGTCACTTTTGGGTGGTTTCTATTATGTAAACGTCACAAAGTGACTTCAGACCTGAACTGGGCCTGAAAAAGTGGGTTTTGGAAAATTTCTTAAAAATTTCAAGATTTGCTTCTAAACTTCTAAGTCTTGTAACCTCCCCAAAAATAAAATGGATTTTTTTACTCCATTTTACCAGTGTCATGAAGTACAACATGTGATGAAAAAAAGAATCTCAGAATGGCCTGGATAAGTAAAAGCGTTTTAAAGTTGTTCACACATAAAGTGACACTGGTCAAATTTGCAAAAAATGGAAAGGTCCTTAATGTGAAAATGTCCTTAAAGGGTTAATTGTGGAATATTGGATAGGGAGACTGCAGGGACAGTGTAGAGAGATCATAGGGAGAGTTTTTACACACTGTTGGGTGAGCATAGGAAGAGTATAGAGAGACTGCAGGACAGTGCAGGGTCTGTAATCTGAAGCTGAAGGGATCCATAGGAGACAGCCTACTTTTCATCAATCCCTGCACAGAGCTATCTAACTGAACAATATCCACCTTGTTTAATAGATAAGCAATTCTATTACACCTTTATCCCCAAATTGGAGTGAATAAGCTGTATAATTTAACTGTTATTGGAGTGTCCACCTTGTTATATAGACAATCAATTCTATTACGCCTGGATTCCCAAGTTGGGGTGAATAAGCTGTCTAATACTACTGTTATTGGGTGCCCACCTTTCTTAATAGATAAGCAATTCCATAAGGCCTTGATTCTCAAATTGGGGTGAATAAGCTTTTTAATTTAACTTTTATTGGGGTGTCCATCATGTTAAATAGAAAAGCAATTCTATTACACCTTGATTCTCAAATTGGGGTGAATAAGCTGTCCACTTCTACTGTTTGTGGCATGTCCACATTGATTATTAGATAAGCAATTCTATTAGGCCCTGATTCACCAATTGGGATTATACACCTGTCTTATTCTCTTGTTTGTGGCATGTCCACATTAATATTTAACAGTTACTGTAATGTATTGTTACAGAGCAGTCTTACTTAACACCCTATGGGGAGTGCAAATAAATTGATTCTTCCCACAGCAGAGTTTCTCATGTCGGAAAAATTATTCTTTTAACTGAAAAGTTATTCTTTTAGCGAAAACATTAGTCTTGTAGCAAATAAATGAGTCGTTTATTAAATAAATTAGTCTATTACCAAATAAATTAGTCTGCTCCAGTATTACAATCCCCGATTCCAATGACACACAGTGATCCCTTCAGTGCAGCGCGTGCAACCCGGACATGTAAAGGCATCACAGAACAGTTAGTGCGGAATGCTACTTGGCCCTCAAGGAAGTTGAATGTGGAACGCTTGGGGTCAAATAACTCCTTGTATTAGGGTTAAAACCAGATGGGCTGAACTTGGTGGATAGATCAAACATGGCAGCTGGATTATTGGCATACCGGAGGAGTGTCATTGGTTATCCAAATGAACCAAAATTAGTCTGTGTCATTATTGCAATTGTTCATGTCATAACTACGACACTATTACCAGACAATTAGCTCCAACAACTGGACCCAAATTCATTATTCCATTCATTTTATTCGTTTAGAGGCATCAGTGGACATTACATGGGGAGTGATATAAGAGGAGAGAACTACAACTCCCAGCATGTCCATACTGTTATTATGGGATATCAGTGGACATTATATGGTGAGGGATATGATAGGAGAGAACTACAACTCTCAGCATGTCCAGACAGGTATTATGAGGCATCAGTAGACGTTATAGGGAGAGGCTATAAGAGGAGAGAACTACAACTCTCAGCATGCCCAGACTGTTATTATGGGGCATCAGTGGACATTACATATAGAGTGACATCAGAGAAAACTACAACTCCCAGCATGTCCAGACTTATTATGGGGCATCAGCAGACCTTATAAGGAGAGGGATATAAATGGAGAGAAATATAACTCCCAGCATGTCCAGACTGTTATTGTGGGACATCAATGGACATTACAAGGAAATGGGTAAAATAGGAATGAACTATAACTCCCAGCATGTCCAGGCATCAGTAGACATTAAATGGGGAGTGATATTAGAGGAGAGAACTACAACTTCCAGCATTTCTAGGATGTTTTTATGGGCTATGGGAGGACATTACCGGGAGTAAGGAAATAACTACTCCTAGTATTTGACAATGCATAACCTCTCCTCCACACACAGCACAGGCGATCCACCCACATTGTGACATCACGCAGGTCCTTCACCACTTCTATGCACTGTTGAGGTCTGTCTCAAGGGGTAAATGGGGTGAAATGAGTTTGGCTGGCGTGGAATATGCAAGTTGAACAAGCTGAGAGGAAGACGATAGATCTCAGAGGGGGAGAGAAATTGGCTGTGGGGACCAAGGGCAGGGACTTCAAAAGCAGAGCAGGTAGATCAATCTACTAGCATTTCAGTGTGGTTAGGCCCTACCCCTCTCCTAAACTTCCTGTTCAGTGTCTGTGTATATATGTGTGTGTGACACCAGGCACGTTCACCTAGCTATTCTGTAGCCGAAGATGGAGATGAGTGGTGGAAGGAAAAATTGTATTGTCTGCAAGATCTCCCTTAAACTGCTTGTAACAACAGTTTGGGGAGCACCTTGTAGACACAGCTGTGTGCGCACTGTGGATTAAATGTATTTGTGTTATTTATGTTATTTTAAAATTTAGTGGCCCTTTAACAAAACCCAGGTCTTCACGCAAGTACAGAGGCTATGTGTGAAGAATTAAATAACCCTTACTGCTTCAATAGGAATTAGTAGGGTAAGGCTACTTTCACACTAGCATTTCTATTTTCCAATATTGAGATCCGTCATAGCGTCTTAATGCCGGAAAAAACGCTTCCCTTTTGTCCCCATTCATTGTCAATGGGGACAAAACTTAACTAAACAGAATGCTCCAAAATGAATTCCATTCCGTTTGGTTGCGTTCTCATACCAGAGAGCAAATGAGATGCGAAGCAGTCATGACCCACAATGCAAGTCAATGGGGATGGATCCGTTTTCTCTGACACAATAGAAAACGGATACGTCCTTCTTTTGACTTTCAATGGAGTTCATGACGAATCTGTCTTGGCTATGTTAAAGATAATACAAAAACACTAGTGTGAAATTAGCCTAAGGGTGCTGGCACACAATGCAGTTCTGACATACATTCAAGATGCAGTTTTCAATTTAGCCAGTTTAGCAGGCTCATTAAATCCTGGTGTTCTACATAGTAGAATTGATTTAATTAATTTCAGCTAGCTACAATAAAAAACTTCATCCTGAATGCATGTCAGAGCTGCACTGTGTGCCATCACCCTAAGTAGCAGGCAGGTGCTAATCAAATGCCCTTGGTTTAATTGATTATGAACAAATGTGTCCACCGCCATAAAAGCAAAAGTTTTGGCAGTTTGCTGGTCTGGAGCTTTCAGGTGTGTGCTAACCCAATGCCCAGGAGAAAAGACATCAGTAATGATATTAGAAAAATAAATTGTTGCTGCACATCAACTTAGAAAGGTTATAAGGCCATTTCCATACAATTCATCGTTCTACAGTGAGAACAATTAGTTAAAAGTGGAAAACATTCAAGACCATTGACAATTTCCCAGGAGTGGACATCCCAGCAAATTCACCCTAAGGTCAGATGCAGACCCCCAAGTGCAATGCTTAGGGTATTTGTAAAAGAAAACCGAAGAGTTACATCTAAAACTCTATGGGCTTCAGTTAAATGTTCAAGTTCATGACAGTACAATTAGAAAAAGACTGAACAAGTATAGCTTGTTCTGAAGGACTACCAGGAGAAAGCCTCTTCTTTAAAAAAAAAACCATTGCAATACAGCTTATGTTTGCATCTGTACAAACCACAAGACAGATGAGATCAAAGCGGAGATGTTTGGCCATAATAGACAGTGCCACATTTACTGAAAACTAAACACAGCATATCAGCACAAACACCTCATACCGTACCAACTGTCAAGAGCAATGATGAGTAAGAGATGATTGGGGCTTGTTTTGCAGCCACAGGACCTGGGCACCTTGCAGTCATTGAGTCGACCATGAATTTCTCTGTATACCAAAGTATTCTAGAGTGAAATGTGAGGCCATCTATCCAACAGCTAAAGCTTGGCCAAAACTGGGTCATGCAACAGGAAAATGATCCCAAGCACTCCAGCAAATCTACAACAGTATGGCTGGAAAAAAAAGTATGAAGGGTCTGAAATGGTCCAGCCAAAGTCCAGACCTCAACCCAACTGAAATTATATTGCGGTGCCTTAAGATCTGTGAATAAACAAATGCCTACAAACCTCAATGAACTGAGGCAATGCTTTAAAGAAGAGAGGGCCAATATTCCTCCAGGAAGATGAGAGAGACTGATAAAGCCATACTGAAAATGATTACTTTAAGTTATTGCTGCTAAAGGTGATTCTACAAGATATTGATTTACATTGTGTACTTGATTTTTCAGACATGACATTTCCATTTTAGCTCCATGTTTGTTGAATAACTAATGACACCGTGAAGTACGTTGTGTGTTGCTGTTCATCTGAGATCACAGTTACTTAAGACTTATTAAGACTGTCTAAGGACCACAGGATTTAAAGAAGTTGTACTCTGTGTATTAAACATACTGTAATTGCTAATGCTGCATCCATAATGACCCAATCTATTAAATTATCCCATTATTCAACCCACCTGGTGAAAGCTGTAAAAAAAAAAAAAAACTCAGTTCTGAAATTGTCGTTTTTTGGTCACCCTGCCTCCCTAAAAAAAGAATGCTCAAAATCAAAATGATCAAAAGGTCACATATAACCCAAAATGGTGTGAATTAAAAATGCAGATCGTCCCGCAAAAAATGAGCCCTCACACAGTTCTGTCAATAGACAATAGAAAAGCAATAGGAGCCATAATATGACAACACAAAGGAATCTTTATTTTTCCTAAAAAAAAGTTTTTAATTTTTAAAAAGTATAGTAAAACATAAAACCTTATATAAATTTGATATTTCCATACTTATACTGACTTGCAGATTAAATATAACATGCCAATTTTACTGCATGGTGAACACTGTAAAAATGTATTGTTTTAAAAAACAAAATGATGTCATTAAAAATTACACTTCATCCCCCGTAAAACAAGCCCTTGTGTGGCTATGGATGGAAAAATTTAAAAGTTATAGGTTTATTCAAAAATACCTGTCATCAGTTATAATGGCTAGTTTTGTCTAGGAAGCAATCATTAGGGGAAACTAAATGGCCGCCGTCCTATTAGTACAAACAAAACCTGTCCTAATCACACAGGAGGACAAGTTACTTCACCATAATGAGTGATAGTGCTGACTCATCCTCCTCTCTGCTCTGCTTGTCAGGAATCGTGATCCTGAACACAAGTGAATCTCTGTGGGAATGGAGATGATGAGGAGACATGAGAGGAGGGTGAGGTGTGGCTAATGAGCAGTCTCCATTACCACAGTCTGTCCTGTCCATCCTCTCTGTACTTCATGTCTCCTCATGAACTTAATTCCTCAGAGATTCAGCTAAAGTTCTTATCATCTGTATTCAGGATCATAATTCCTGACAAGTAGAGCAGAGAGGAGGATGAGGCATCTCTTTACCTCAATGTTGTAAAGTAACTTGTCCTCATGTGTGACCAGGACAGGTTTTGTGCGAACTAATGGAACAGCGGCCATTTTGTTTCCCCTGATGATTGCTTCAAAGACAAAACGAGCATTATAAATAATGACAGTATTTGAGAATATATTTATAATAAAGTAATATTTAAGTATTTTCATTTTCTTAATTCCCGGAGAACCCCCTTTAAGTACCATACTAGACTATATCCTTAATGGGTTAAAAAACAAAACAAAACTTTCAAGCTTATGTTATCGTTTTAGGCCTCCCTTTTAAAAAAGTCTGTCGTACTTGATTTGCTTAACAGGGACTTCTGAAATATGGTGTCAATAAAAATGGTTTAATAGAAAAGCAAGTAAAAGAAACTAGCACATGAATTCTTGTGGTCGATCTCACTTAATTGAATTTTAAAACCTCTAACAGGCACATGAGATTGTAGATTCACTTGTTATGCCGAAAATCTGGAGTGACTCTAGTTCCCCAAGGACAGATCTAGCAAACCTGCTGTTTACACCTGCAGGCAATAATAATTTACAAGGCATCAGTACAGTATTAATGGATGGCTCTATGCAATGGCAGGAGATAGGTTTATATCCCAAGTGAGGGCGGGATATCTATTTTTCACATGAAAAAATATCATGCCTCTGGAGGAGAAGATAAATAGGCAAGGCTGTCAAAGTCTAACACTAGGGGGTCTTATGAGCTATATATGGTAAGCAGTAAGGCCTGCTGATAATAATCACATTTGCTATTTGAATACTGATTTCATCTGTCCTTCCATTACCCCAGTCACCGTTACACAGGCTTAAATAGCTCTTCTAGCAACACATGTTCATCCTGGCCTGCCTAGTTCATAAAACAATTGTAAAACTACAGTGAAGTCTGACTTACACATGACAATGCTGCGAGTACAGACCCTGTATGGTGTCCCTAAAGTTACATTCGTTCCATGTGCCAATATCTGACATTGTGGGCTTCTCAAGAAGAAAATCTTTGTAGATGAGTAGAGATGAATGATTTGATTCTAAATGTTCTAAAATTTTTATTTTTTTTATTTTTAGAAGCCGGTATTAACCCCTTCAGGAACCTGCCATTTTTCACTTTAAGGACCAGGCAATTTTTTTCAAATCTGACATGTGTCACTTTATGTGGTGATAACTTTAAAAAGATTTTACTTATCCAAGCCACTCTGAGGCAGTTTTCTCGTCACATATTGTACTTCATGACAGTCGTAAATTTGAGTCAAAATGGTTCATTTCTATTTAAAAAAAAATACCAAATCTACCAAAAATTTGTAAAAATTCTTAATATTCAAAATTTCTATTTCTCTGCTGTTAAAACACATAGTGATACCTCCTAAAATAGTTATTACTTTACATTTCTCATATGTCTACTTCATGTTTGGATCATTTTCTAAATTACATTTTCTTTTTTGGGGATGTTTAAAGGCTTAGAAGTTTAGAAGCAAATCTTGAAATTTTTCAGAAAATTTCCAAAACCCACTTTTTAAGGACCATTTCAGGTCTGAAGTCAGTTTGTGAGGTTTACATAATATAAACCACACATAAATGGCCCAATTTTAGAAACTACACCCCTCAAGTTATTCAAAACTCATTTTACAAACTTTGTTAACCATTTAGGTGTTCCACAAGAACTGATACTTTGGAGAGAGTTCAGAGAAGAGCTACTAAACTGGTACATGGATTGCAGGATAAAACTTACCAGGAAAGATTAAAGGACCTTAACATGTATAGCTTGGAAGAAAGACGAGACAGAGGGGATATGATAGAAACTTTTAAATACATAAAGGGAATCAACAAGGTAAAAGAGGAGAGAATATTTAAAAGAAGAAAAACTGCTACAAGAGGACATAGTTTTAAATTAGAGGGGCAAAGGTTTAAAAGTAATATCAGGAAGTATTACTTTACTGAGAGAGTAGTGGATGCATGGAATAGCCTTCCTGCAGAAGTGGTAGCTGCAAATACAGTGGAGGAGCATGCATGGGATAGGCATAAGGCCATCCTTCATATAAGATAGGGCCAGGGGCTATCCATAATATTTAGTATATTGGGCAGACTAGATGGGCCAAATGGTTCTTATCTGCCGACACATTCTATGTTTCTATGTAAAGAAAAATGTAGATGACATTTCAAAATTTCACTTTTTTGGCAGATTTTCCATTTTAATCCATTTTTCTAGTAACAAAGCAAGGGGTTAACAGCCAAACAAAACTCAATATTTATTTCCCTGATTCTGTAGTTTACAGAAACACCCCACATGTGATCGTAAACTGCTGTACGGGCACACGGCAGAGCGCAGAAGGAAAGGAATGCCTTATGGTTTTTGGAGGGCAGATTTCACTGGGATCATTTTAAGTTTCCATGTCACATTTGAAGACCTCCTGATTCACCCCTAAACTCCATTTAGGAAAATATACCCCTCAAAGTATTCAAAACTGATCTTACAAACTTTGTTAACCCTTTAAGTGTTCCAAAAGAACTAAGGAAAAATGTAGATGAAATTTAAAAATTTCACTTTTTTGGCAGATTTTCCATTAAAAATGTTTTGTTTTTTTCAGTAACAAAACTGGGGTTAATGGCCAAACAAAACTCACAATTTATTGCCCTGATTAAGGAATATGGATTAATATTTACTGTAAGATAGCAGAGGCAGTTAACTCCACAGGAGGGCCCTGCTTCAAAGCCCAGCCATATGGCAGAGAACTTCTTGCAGGCCACCTTTGTTTACAATTTCTCACCTCCCTTCAGCCAGCCAGGAACCCAGCTAATGGAACAGGAAAAACCTCTCTGCAGGGGTCTGGGCCATTCCCAAGTTAAATCAAATTTAGCAGACAGCATTGAACCGGCGATTTATAAGGAATTATGAATCCCCCGGCCATTACAGGCACAAACCGATTACATATTTGTGTCCCTTTGGCCACGATGAATAGGCCCGTGCTCATAGTCTGGCGGTGGGATGCCAGGGAGGGGAGATATACATATCTCCCCACCCAGAAACCACATAACGGTACCATGCTTGGCCTTTACTGGTAGCCGGCACCCAGGCGCATCCTTTGGTCCCAAAACCACCTACCTGCGACATTCTGGTCTGGAGCCATGAGCCCTAATCTGTTTTGTGGCTCATGTTCTGCCAGCCCAGCAGAGGGGGGGTGGACCCATCCCAGAGGTCGGGAGGGGAGGGGCCAGCTACAGGTTAAAGGGCTTGTGCCAGCAAGCGGGCGTGTCTTTTCTCTGAAGGAGGGTCACATGTGTTTAGACCTGCAACCTGCTGTCATCACTGCCCTCCATGTGACTACAGCAAAGGACTCATTACAACCTAAAAGGACTCATCCATCTGGTAAATGGACTTTTGCTCTGTTTAATCCTGTTTGTACCATACCACCTTACCACCTTACCACCTGTATTTGTAACCTCAGACCACTGTATATATCCTTGGGTGTATATTGTGTTACGTCTAGTGCACCCTTAAGGCAATTAAATATATACAGGTCCTTTTCAAAAAATTAGCATATTGTGATAAAGTTCATTATTTTCTGTAATGTACTGATAAACATTAGACTTTCATATGTTTTTGATTCATTACACACCAACTGAAGTAGTTCAAGCCTTTTATTGTTGTAATATTGATGATTTTGGCCACAGCTCATGAAAACCCAAAATTGCTATCTCAAAAAATTAGCATATCATGAAAAGGTTCTCTAAACGAACTATTAACCTAATCATCTGAATCAACTAATTAACTCTAAACACCTGCAAAAGATTCCTGAGGCTTTTAAAAACTCCCAGCCTGGTTCATTACACAAAACCGCAATCATGGGTAAGACTGCCGACCTGACTGCTGTCCAGAAGGCCATCATTGACACCCTCAAGCAAGAGGGTAAGACACAGAAAGAAATTTCTGAACGAATAGGCTGTTCCCAGAGTGCTGTATCAAGGCACCTCAGTGGGAAGTCTGTGGGAAGGAAAAAGTGTGGCAGAAAACGCTGCACAACGAGAAGAGGTGACCGGACCCTGAGGAAGATTGTGGAGAAGGACCGATTCCAGACCTTGGGGGACCTGCGGAAGCAGTGGACTGAGTCTGGAGTAGAAACATCCAGAGCCCCCGTGTACAGGCGTGTGCAGGAAATGGGCTACAGGCGCCGCATTCCCCAGAAACAGCGGCAGAAGCGCCTGACCTGGGCTACAGAGAAGCAGCACTGGACTGTTGCATGTCATTCGGAAATCAAGGTGCCAGAGTCTGGAGGAAGTCTGGGGAGAGGGAAATGCCAAAATGCCTGAAGTCCAGTGTCAAGTCCCCACAGTCAGTGATGGTCTGGGGTGCCATGTCAGCTGCTGGTGTTGGTCCACTGTGTTTTATCAAGGGCAGGGTCAATGCAGCTAGCTATCAGGAGATTTTGGAGCACTTCATGCTTCCATCTGCTGAAAAGCTTTATGGAGATGAAGATTTCATTTTTCAGCACGACCTGGCACCGGCTCACAGTGCCAACACCACTGGTAAATGGTTTACTGACCATGGTATTACTGGGCTCAATTGGCCTGCCAACTCTCCTGACCTGAACCCCATAGAGAATCTGTGGGATATTGGGAAGAGAAAGTTGAGAGACGCAAGACCCAACACTCTGGATGAGCTTAAGGCCGCTATCGAAGCATCCTGGGCCTCCATAACACCTCAGCAGTGCCACAGGCTGATTGCCTCCATGCCACGCCGCATTGAAGCAGTCATTTCTGCAAAAGGATTCCCGACCAAGTATTGAGTGCATAACTGAACATAATTATTTGAAGGTTGACTTTTTTTGTATTAAAAACACTTTTCTTTTATTGGTTGGATGAAATATGCTAATTTTTTTAGATAGGAAATTTAGGTTTTCATGAGCTGTATGCCAAAATCATCAATATTAAAACAATAAAAGGCTTGAACTACTTCAGTTGGTGTGTAATGAATCTAAAATATATGAAAGTCTAATGTTTATCAGTACATTACAGAAAATAATGAACTTTATCACAATATGCTAATTTTTTGAGAAGGACCTGTAATTTAATCTTGTGCTGTCCTTGTATCTTATCTCAATCATGAATCCCCACATCCTTGTTTGGGCCTAGTTAGATGCTACCGCGGGTTGGTTTCTTACCCTATATAATCCAGTTAGCGGACTAGGCTTATATCAAACAAGAAACTAGTGACAGCATACCCGGGCTGAGAATGCGCTGTTTCACTGAGGCAGTGAAAAGGCTCTCTCAGCTTGTTGCCTCTCTGTGCCCGTGTGGACAGGAGGTGTCTACGTAAACTGTATCAAGCTGACCTTACCTGCTCCTGCAGGAGGGTGTAACGTCACTTGGTAACCCGTGACCATACCATATCTCGCTGGCTCTACGTAGTTGACGTCCGACGTCAGTCGGGGTACGGTATTTGTCACATATTGGTGGCAGCAAGGTGGGATCGAGATACTAGTGTGTGTGAGTGTGGGACCCATACTCCCAGACACTAAAGACTACCAGCAGTAGCTTTTGCAGCTAGACAGTCTGAGTGCAAATACCATAAAGTGTGTGTGTGCATCAGGTTGCATTCTGTGTCAGTGATCATCAGTTGCAATGACAGCCAGTATCACAAGGAGCAAAGCTAAGGAGATGGCCGAAGCTATGAATGGTAGCGGGGAGGACGCAGTCCAGATAGGGGGCCAAGAGGAGATGAAAGGCGACTTTCTTCAAGTCGAGAAGGAGCACAGCAAAAGCTCCCCAAGGAGCCAGTTGCCGGCGGTGAGGTCTGCGTTGGGCCTCACTCCACCTGCCCATCCCCCCAGCCAAGGCAGGCTCGGCTGCTCTTCTAAAAGCTGCCATGGACCGTCTCCAGGACGGAGACCAGGCGGCCTATGAGACCCTTATGGCAGCTGCAGAACGATCGAACAGAGGCTGCAGAATGAGAACGTTGTGAGCAGGCCGACCGTGAGCATCAGCTGGGAGTGCTCGAGCTCCAACTCCAGCAGCCCTCCTCAGCCCAATGTGAGTCTCCAGAGATCCGGATTCCCAAACTGCGGGCGGAGGACCCCTGCTGCACAAAGATGGGGACTTGGACACTTTCTTGTTGGCATTTGAAACGGCCTGCCATCAGTTCCAGCTGCCGGAGGACCAATGGGTCCGATTCATAACACCACGTCTCAGGGGAAAAGCCCTTGAAATCTGCCCAGCGAGACCATCCTCAGCTATGAGGACATCAAGCAGGCTCTGGTCCGGCAGTAAAACTTGACCCCTGAGACAAACCAGAAAAAGCTCAGGAGTTTGCAGCGGAGTTCTACCCAGAGCTGGGCTGATCACATGTGGGCCTTGCTGAGAGCGGTTGAACAATGTACCACAGGATTGGAGCTCACCACTGTCCAACAGCTGAAGGAGATCATCGCCACAGAGCAGTTCTTGTGGAATTGCCCGGAGGACCTCCAGCAGTACCTCCGTGACTTGAAGCCAAAGGTGCCCTCGGCAACAGCAGCCCTGGCCGACGAGTACACTAACAACAGGACTTCAGAGGCCCGAAAACCTGTTGGCTGGAGAGGGGGTAAGATACACTCTGCCCCTGCTGCCCCTGCTCCTAGGCCCAAGTGGGAACCGCCCCCTGCTTCACTTTCCACGTCAGTGGGGGAACCCCGACTTTGCCACCTGTGTAAGCAGCCATGACACTTCAAGTCCATGTGTTCACAGCTCCCGAGGGACCCGTCCCAGTTAGTGTTGTGTGTGGGTGGGGGTGGTGGGAGGTCCCTTGACAATTTTCAACCGGTCACCGTGGGCCAGGCCGTGGCCATGGGACTTAGAGACACCTGGGCTAAGATGACTCTGGTATGGCCTGAACAGGTGGCACCACATGATTTATTGCCCGAAAGATCCCTTACTGTCTCCGGAATTGGAGGAGTAGAACCGGCGCTGTCCATCGCCAAGGTCTATTTGGATGGGGGTGCCGTTCGAGGAGTAAGGGAGGTGGGCGTATCCTAAAATATTCCTGCCAGTGTTTTGATGGGGATGGACCTGGGGCGGTTTCTAAGTACGTGGCCGCTGACACCCCGAGGTCCAAACCGCCAGAATGTGATGCCTTGTCCACCCCTGTTGATACTGTTAATGTACCTAACATGCCTGTTGATGGGGCTGTGGGGGATGTAATGTGTGCCAGGGTTAGGGGGCACGCAGGGGCCACTAAGTCAGAGGCCTGGACAGAAGACGTAGCCACCCCTGGGGTTTCGGTCATCAAGTGTGTCATGTGCTTCCAGGAAAAGGCACAGGCCTTTCTCGCGGTTGGTGCAAGGCAGTATGGGGCAGGCCCAGACTGACTAGAAGCAGGGGAATGACCATCAGGCTTGTGAGAGGACCCACCAGGTGGGTCAGCAAGCGTGGATACTGGTTCCCGTACCTCAGAACAAGCTTCAGGCGGCCTGGGGAGGCCCGTACCTCAAGCACCAGAGGCTCAATGCCAGGATGTAACTGGTCACCCTGGACCACGCCCCGGGGAAGGCAGAAGGCCTTCCCTGTGAACCTGATGAAGGCACATCATGAGCGGGAGGCAGGTGCCCTACCCGTAATGCCTCCCTTTCTGGTTAATGCTCACAAAAACGCCCGGAAGGACGGTGTCCACTGAGATGCCGTTGGGCATGGTGTATGCCCCTGCCACTTCTAAGTGGAAAATGAAATGGAGATGTGAACTCTACACTGATACTGAAAAAAATACTCAAACTTTGAAAAAAACGAATTTTTTCTTTGCATCCCCATATTCTGACCACGATAATTTTTTTTTATTTTTATTTTTATGTGTACGGAGCTGTGTGAGGGCTTCGTTTTTGAGGGTTCATCTACTTTTTATTGATACCATATTGGGGTGTGAATGACTTTTTGATCAATTTTTATAAAATATTTTGTGGGAGGTGAAGCAACCCAAAAACTGAAATTTTTACTTATTTTTTCCATTTTAATAGTATGGGTGTTTTCCCACGCAGCAAAGTCCTTGATGTTTATTTTTTAAATTGTCTATGTATTATTATTTTAGTTTTGGGGACAGAGGACTTTTTTTTTTACACTTTTTAATAGTTCCCCTAGGGAACTTGACCATGCAATAATTAGATTGCTTCTCTCATAGACACGAATGCATTAGCATTGGAATCTATGAGAATTACACTATGTTCCCATGGAGTCTTCCACAGGCAGGCTCTCCATAGGAACGTACAGTATGTGCGTTAGCCTCAGATCATTCACACAGAGGCTGCTGCACACCACCTGACTCCTCCGATCCTAGCTAGGGGGAGTCGGTGCACAGCTGGGAATGCACACTCCTAGTTTTTGACCTTCCAGATGCTGTGGTAACATTTGACCACAGCATTTAAGGGGTTAAATGTGTGCTATCAACATAATAGCTACGGCACCTGCTGTGCTCACAAGCAGGCGCCAATTTTAAATACCTGACTGCCGACATAAATTTACGCAAGGAGGTCGGGACTATTCAACTGTAGTTTTTTTCACATAAAAAATTTCTACAGCTAATAAGTGTACAAATAATTGTATTGGAGATTGTCCAATTGCACCTTTTTTTTTTCAAAAACCTGGTGCAAATTTTCAAAAGCTAATTAGTGTATAATATACATATTTTCTAACACCACAGGAATATTTTTTCTGCAGCTGCACAATTTTGTTCCAAAAAACCTGTTGCAAAGCTTCTACAATTAATGTAGAGTATATTTTCCAGAGTCACCAGCAGGGTTTATTTTTGCTGCAGACGACTGTGTAATTGCGTATTTTTCAAAAACCTGTTGTAAATTTTCTACAGTTAATAAGTGTACAAATAAGTGTGTTATACTGCATCATTAGCACGGTATATTTTGCTTGCAGAGGTTAGGCAATTTAGCTTTTTTCACTAAAAATCCAAATTCTTTATAGTTAAAAGGGTTTTCCAAGACTTAAATACTGATGACCATCCTCTGGGTAAGTCATCAGTATCTGGTTGGTGGGGGTTCGACAACTGGGACCCTTCCGATCAGCTGTTTAAGAAGGCATTTCTCCTTGCTCTCCTTTTATTGTGTTTAAAAAATGATTTTATAGATATGTAAATGACCCTGGTAAGGAGCCCAAGGGGCTGTACTAACCTTCTTGGAGCCCAGCCACGCCACCCTGTGAAGGAGCCCAGCACCGCCTGCGTCCTACGAATCTCCCCCTTGCTCACAGTTAGATTGCCGTAATCTTGCGATGCGCAAGCTCGCGCATGCGCAGTGCCAGCATAATGTTCCTTCCCTGTACTGGCATCAGCCCCAGGGGAGGAACTGCGCGAGCTCGCGCATCGCGAGATTACAGCAATCTAACTGTGAGCAAAGAGGAGATTCGGAGGATGCAGGCGGTGCTGGGCTCCTTAACAGGGGGGCGTGGCTGGGCACCAGGAAGGTTAGTACAGCACCTACGGCTCCTTACCAGGGTCATTTACATATCTATAAAATAATTTTTTAAACACAATAAAAAGGACACAACTTTATGGGACAGGTATATTGCAGACATGCTAGCGTCGATCTAGCAGTGCGTGTCCGCAGCTCTATAAGCTAAAACGAGGTGACAGAATTCCTTTAAGCAATTATAGCACCCTTCTTCAGGCACCTTGGTAGTAATGGAGTCTGTGGGGGTGGGTGCGTTACACACATTATTACTACTAATCTGCCAGAAGAAGGGCGCTATAATTGCCTAAACCACTGCTCTTTCATTATCTCATGGCGCTGTGAATAAACTACAGTATAATTGCATTTCATTTCCCTTAAATGTTGTTCTATTCTTGAATACATGCAAATCGGCCCACAGCAAAAAGACCTGCAAGTCAAAGAAATGTGCTGTTGTCTAATCAATGGGAAATGGTGTTTATCGGTGGTTGGCAGCTTATAGCTGAGTTTGGGCAACTATAAGCCTAGGCCCCTGACAGTAGTACCCTGTGAGGGCACTGCCCAGAAATGCTTTTTAAAATGCTACAATCTGTGATTTACACTTACCGGCCTGGAGCGGATTTCTTTGGCATACAGAGGTTTCAAGAATTCAGAATCTCCCTCAAGCCGTAAACCTTTCTCTGTGATTCTCAGGTTACCCATTCCATCCTGCAACACAGAGAAGTAAGAACGAAAAATAAATCCAAGCTTTTTATAAGGGACTTTGTACACAGCATAAAATGCTAAATTATTTATAAGAATGACTAGCGGAAGGACCCGGCTTCGCACAGGTATATATAATCTATTTCACTTAATGTTTGTTATGGGGGAGACTGTCGATATCTTTTAACAACACACACAGTGACCTCTACAGCACCCCGCCCCTTTAACAGTGAACTCAACAGCCCCTAACCCCTTAGCACTGACTCCCCCACAGTACCCCGTCCATTTAACAGTGACCTCCACAGTACCCACCCTTTTAACAGTGACTTCCACAGTGAACTCCCCTTTAACAGTGACCTCCACAGTGCTCGCCCCTTTAACAGTGAACTCCACAGTTCCCACCCCTTTAACAATGACTTCCACAGTGCCCACCCCTTTAACAGTGACCTCCACAGTTCCCGCCCCTTTAACAGTGACCTCCACAGTTCCCGCCCCTTTAACAGTGACCTCCACAGTTCCTGCCCCTTTAAAAGTGATCTCCATAGTGCCCTCCCCCTTAACAGTGACCTCCACAGTGCCCACCCCTTTAACAGTGACCTCCACAGAGCCCGCCCCTTTAACAATAACCTCCACAATGCCTGCCCCTTTAACAGTGACCTCCACAGTGCCAGCCCCTTTAACATGAAGTATTGAGGCATTCAGGTTCTTTTTGCAATTTAAATGAAATTTATTTCATGAATTAATCTCTGCATCATCCATTCGCCCGTGGTATATATAGGAGCATTAAACAACAGAATATTTCTGACCAAACGTTTCGGTCACGGTGGACCTTCGTCAGTGGTCATATTATCTGAGTGATGTATGGCTGTGTTCTGGGGCGCTGGATGCATCCAGCGCCCCAGAACACAGCCATACATCACTCAGATAATATGACCACTGACGAAGGTCCACCGTGACCGAAACGTTTGGTCAGAAATATTCTGTTGTTTAATGCTCCTATATATACCAGGGGCGAATGGATGATGCAGAGATTAATTCATGAAATAAATTTCATTTAAATTGCAAAAAGAACCTGAGTGCCTCAATACTTCATTCTCATGATAAATGGCTTAATAAGCCCTTCATTGGCACCGGTGACACACTTGAATAGAGTGCGGTTCCTCACTGTATTATAAGCCCCTTTAACAGTGACCTCCACAGTGCCTTCCCCTTTAACAGTGATCTCCACAGTGCTCACCCCTTAACAGTGACCTCCTCAATGCCCGCCCCTTAACAGTGACCTCCACAGTGCCCGCCCCTTTTACAGTGACCTCCACATTGCCTGCCCCTTTAACAGTGACCTCCACAGTGCCCGCCCCTTTTACAGTGACCTCCACATTGCCTGCCCCTTTAACAGTGACCTCCACAGTGCCCGCCCCTTTAACAGTGACCTCCACAGTGCCCGCCCCTTTAACAGTGACCTCCAGAATGCCCGCCCCTTTAACAGTGACCTCCACAGTGCCCGCCCTTTTAACAGTGACCTCCACAGTGCCCGCCCCTTTAACAATGACCTTCACAATGCTTGCCCCTTTAACAGTGACCTCCACAGTGCCTTCCCCTTTAACAGTGACCTCCACAGTGCCCGCCCCCTTAACAGTGAATTCCACAGTGCCCATCTCTTTAACAGTGACCTCAACAGTGCCTGCCCCTTTAATAGTGACCTCCACCTTAACAGTGACCTCCACAGCGCCCTGCCCCTTCAATAGTGGCCCCTGCCCCATTAACAGTGACTTCCACAGCAGCTGTCCCTTTAATTGTGGCCCCTGCCAACTTAACAGTTTCCTCCACAGCGCCCTGCCCCTTTAAGACTAGGGCTACATGACAACATGTGTCACACAACATTTTGTCGTACCAATGTTGCACAACAATTTTTAAAATGATAGGCTATGATGTTACACTGCGACATGCTGCGACACGACAGTCGCAAAAAATCCATCCAAGATGGACTCATGTAGTTGTGTCCTATGTGTCGTGCGACTAAGGGTCCATTCACACGTCTGCAAAATGGGTCCACATCCGTTCCGCAATTTTGTGGAACGGGTGCAGACCCATTCATTTTAAATAGGGCTGCAAAAGATGTGGACAGCATACAGTGTGCTGTCCACATCTGCACTTCTGTTCTGTGGCCCCGCAAAAAAATAGAGCATGTCCTATTCTTGTCCGCAGCCACGGACAAAAAAAGACATTGCGGTCTGCAAAATGTGGAACACACATGGCCGATGTCTGTGTTTTGCAGATCCGCAATTTGCAGACCGCAAAACAGTTGCGGATGTGTGAATGAACCCTTATTGTCGTCCTGTAGCCCTAGCCTAAGGGTCCATTCACACGTCCGCAATTTCGTTCCGCATTATGCGGAACAGAATTACAGACCCATTCCGCACTTCCGGGTCCGCAATTCTGTTCCCCCCAAAAATAGAACATGTCCTATTCTTGTCTGCAATTGCGGACAAGAATAGGCATATTCTATTAGTGCCGGCAATGTGCGGTCCGCAAAATATGGAACGCACATTGCCGCTGTCCGTGTTTTGCGGATCCGTGGATCCGCAAAACAAACGTTACGGACGTCTGAATGGAGCTTTAAGCTGACCTACAGCAGTGAAGAAAAATGGCTGGGTTGTTATGGAAACCTGGGGTAAAGCTGTGTGTATGTGGAGACTAAGGGCCTGCGAGCTTCTATTGGCTGATAAAGGACATGTGACCGTGTGTATGGCAGTTGGGATAGGAAGAAAAAGACTTGCAGGCTTGTATTGGCTAATGCAGGTCATTTTTTGGGAATATCTCAGGAACAGTATGTCCTAGAGAGCTGAGACCCCACAAGATTTGTTTCCAGGTAGCAAGGGATGTGTATACCAAGTTTTGTTGATATCGATGGTTGTATTTTTGAGTGATCGCAGAACATACACACATACATACATACATATATACGTCCTTCTTTATATATATATAGATAAGATGAGATTATAGGTAACTTCAAGGCACAGGTGGTATTTGAAGGTAGATATTGTTACTGAGAAGCTCAACAGAAAGGAGATGAGGGTCCCTTATCTGGTGCACCCACTTTTGTCCAATCATTTTTACATGTAGGAAACAAAGCAATGCATTCCAGTCCATAAGACTATATTTCTGTTTTCTGGAACGCGTGTTATTTTTACCTGGATCAGCAGTGGACGTACAGGCTGGATTTATGCAAGACATTTGTGGGGTAATTTTTAGATCTATAATTCTGTATGAGCTAGAATTAGAATAATGCTCATTGACACGGATCTCCAATGGGTCTACAACAGTACCACTGCCTGCCCGCCTGCTTCCTGGCCCACGCCACAACCCCTTTTCTCTCCACCTTGGAATAGAGGCATGAGAGGGGAAAAGCCCCAAGTGCTGCCACACATAAGCCGTGCGTCAAGACTTGCGACACCTTTACGCCACTATATGTCCCCTATAATTTTTTTGTCGGTACTTATACCATTGACTCTGATGAATAGGTAAGGGGAGCTGACATTTAATGTTTCCTGGGTGGGCTAAGACTAGTATAAGGGAACCAGTAGTAGCAGTATATAAGGCTAGACCTAGTATACAGGGACCAGTGCTTGAAGTAGTATATAGGGACCAGTAGAACAGTATACAGAGTTTGGATGATTATAATGGACCAGTGTTATAACAACAGAGGTTGCAGTAGTCAAGTTTTGACTATACCTACAAGACAGGGAGGCTCACATGCCCCCTCCCCACACTAAGGATGACTGATCGCCTTTCTGATCTCATTTGGGGTGTTGCAGACTTTGTATGATAGAGGAAAAATAAATCTGTATGCACTGGCTGCCGGACATACTGTCAGAAAGGGGATCATTAACCTTTCATGGGCAAAAAGAGCTGCCTAAAATCAAGGAAGGGAGGCTGTGGAAAAGAATGCAGATGGCTGGCTGCAAGGGTTACCGAGTTCTCATAGCACATGTCTGCATAGAGAGACTGAACTATACAGATGATTATATTGCATCCCACCACTATTTATAGTCATGGTAGTATGCAGAGTAATCTAATCTAAAATTGGCTGATCGTGGACTGGATGGCACAAGAGAGCAAGTGCATGTATATATCTTTACAAAAAGAACAATGAGGTGTGAAAGACCCCTCCCTTTGCTCTGTCAAATACCTTAGATGCTGCAGTCGAATTGGAAAGCGGACAACTACTATCAGTGTGGGCAGATATGTGTGGGCTGGAATGAGGAAATTCAATTAAACGTGGTTGTAACAGGTGTTGAATTCCTCCGACATCCATGCCTCATTCATTTTTAGAAATGTGAGGTAGTCCACACTGTCGTGAGCTAGGTGAGTGCGCTTATTGGTCACTATCCCACCTGCTGCGCTGTACGTCGTTTCGGACAGGACACTCGACGAGGGGCAAGCCAAGAGTTCCATGACAAATTGTGCCAGCTCTGGCCACAGGTCAAGCCTGCACACCCAGTAGTCCAGGGGTTCCTCGCTTCTCACATCGTCCATATCGGCCGTTAACCCGATGTAGTCGGACTGCTGTCTTTCTAGGCGTTCCCTGAGGCTGGATCCGGAGGACGGCTGTCGATGGGTTAACTGCAAGAATGATCTCATATCCGAAGTGACCAACACATCTTCAAACCACCCTCTTCTTGCATGCATGGTAAGATTGGTACCCGCACCAGTTTCTCTGTGGGTGGAAATTCCTCTGCTAGCACCCGCAACAGCAGAATGTAGCATCTCTCGAAGCAAGACCTGAAAATGCTGCATTCTGACAGCCCTCTGTGATGCTGGTAACATGTCCGCCATTTTGTGTTTGTACTAGGGTCTAAGTACATTGTCACCCAGTACTGGTCCTTGCCTTTTATGCTTTTTATACGGGGGTCCCTCTTCAAACACTGGAGCATGAAGGCCCTCATTTGAACTAAATTGGAAGCGGTGGAACGGCATGGCTCATGCTCATCGCCCAGGAGAATGTTGTCCTCGGTCTCCTCCCCCCAGCCATGGACAACACCAGGGATCCCAGAAAAGTTTAAAGCCTGCTCTTCTTGCTCCTCCTCCTCCCAGGCACCATCCTCCTCTGACTCCTCTTCCGACTCCTGCTGACTTGTCTCAGATGGAGTAGCCCCCCCCTGGGAATTTATTCAGCATTGCAACTTCCTCATCTTCCTGCTCCTTGACAGCTTGATCAATGACACGACGCAATGCATGCTCCAGAAAGAAGGCATAAGGTACGATGTCACTGATGGCGCCCAGGCTGCAACTGACCAGTTTGGTGATCTCATCAAATGGCCGCAGAAGTCTGTATGCATCACGCATGAGCAGCCACTGGCGCGGTAAAAAAAAAAAACAAGCTCCCCAGAACCTGTCCTGCTGCAGAGTTCGTACAGGTAGTCGTTAACGGCGCGTTTCTGCTGGAGAAGCCTATCAAGCATATACAAGGTGGAGATCCAGCGCGTCGGGCAGTCACAAATCAGACGTCTAAGATCTTCTAAATTGGCCAGAGATTTTATTGGCCTGCAGCAAGTCATCCTGGATCCCGGGGTATTTCGTAACAAATCGCTGCACGACTAAGTTCAGGACGTGTGCCATGCACGGCACGTGTGTCACTTTGCCCTGTTTCACTGCGCTCAGCAGATTGGCACCGTTTTCGCACACCACTTTACCAACTGCCAAATTGAGCGGGGTAAGCCACTGATCTGCCTGTGACCGCAGAGCTGAATGGAGTGCAGGACCAGCATCTAGTGTATCGCAGGCCTCAATCTATATTTGGTGTAAGCTGGTGTATCACACCCCTCAATCAATATTTTGTGGAAGCCAGTGTATCACACCCCTCGATCAGTATTTTGTGAAAGCAGGTATATTGCACCCCTTAATCAGTTTTTTGGGGGCAACAGGTATATCACACTAGTTTCAGATAGTTCTTCGAATAGTGTTTGTCCCTCTATATGACTGTGGTATCTCAGCAGAACCGCACACAACTGCTGCACAATACAAATGCACTATAATATACTTTGTATGTTAGAAGGCATATTTTAGGTATATCAGACCCCTCTATCATTTTTTTGGATGGGGCAACAGGTATATCACACCTGTTGCAATTACTTACTCCAATAGCGTTTGTCCCTCTATCTAGCTGCGGTGTCTCAGCAGAATCACACACAACTGCTGGACAATACAAATGCACTATAATATACTTTCTATGTTAGAAGGTATATTATAGTTATATCCCACCCCTCAATCGGATTTTTTTGGGGGGGCATCAGGTATTTCACCCCATTTGCAATTAGTTATTCCAATAGCGTTTGTCCCTCTATCTAGCTGCGGTATCTCAGCAGAACCGCACACAACTGCTGCACAATACAAATGCACTATAATATACTTTCTATGTTAGAAAGTATATTCAAAGTATATCACAACCCCTCTGCATGTCACACCTATCGATAGCACACCTATACCAGTCCTTAAAAGGACTTTTGTGGCCGCATTAGCTAGCGTTTGGTGTCCCTAACAGTCTGTCCCTGCTCCACACAGCAACCTCTCCCGACACTGGCAAAAAACAGAATGTAAAATAGGGGTCTGTCCATGTGCTGAAAAGTCTCAATTGGCTGTCCTGTCCCACCTGATGGATGTGTAATGGGTCAAAGTTCTGTACAATGCAAAGAATATGGCGCCGGCGGACATCATCATATGTTCGCCGAACAGCGAATGAGCAAAGTTCGCCGTGAAATGACAGCCTGGAGAACTGCAGGGCCATCTCTAGTTGTGACCAGCTCCCCTTACATCATGACAAATGGTCAGATGATGCAAGGGAATACGGTCTCCACTAGGGAATATGGTCTCCACTGCGGCTAGTGACTGGCTGCGGCAATGTCAAACCAGACGTCGACATCGAGGGAGCCCAATAAAGCATCGCAGGCCTGGAAGAGAAAGAGCAGGGAGCCAGCAATGGGAAGCAGGTAAGTCATCTTTCCTTTACAGATCTGGCCAAATAGGTGGTATTTGCACAAACTCTTTTAAGGGGTTATCCAATTTCTCAAACCCCCCCCCCCCCCCCACATATGCCGGGCTCTTTACTGGTAATATACTTACCCTGCTCCCCGCGCCACTCCTGTTCTACGCAACGCCACTGCTGCCAGTGGCCCCGGGAGCGAGGAAAGTACAGGGTGGGCAAGTTATATGGATACACCTTAATAAAATGGGAATGGTTGGTGATTTTAACTTCCTGTTTGTGGCACATTAGTATATGTGAGGGGGAAACTTTTCAAGATGGGTGGTGACCATGGCGGCAATTTTGAAGTCGGCCATTTTGAATCCAACTTTAGTTTTTTCAATAGGACGAGGGTCATGTGACACATCAAACTTATTGGGAATATCACAAGAAAAACAATGGTGTGCTTCGTTTTAACGTAACTTTATTCTTTCATGAGTTATTTACCAGTTTCTGACCACTTATAAAATGTGTTCCATGTGCTGCCCATTGTGTTGGAATTTTCAATGCAACCCTCTTCTCCCTCTTAACCCCTTTAAATTAGTGACTGTATTAAAGAGGTTTACTACCATAGATATAGCTGAGCCGTTGTATCTAAGCCTGCTGTGTGAAAAAGTTGTCTTATAGGTATGCTGTCTCCTATATACATATTTTAGTGAGGGAAAGAGGGGTCAAAATATACAGTATCTTGGTGCTTGTGCACCTCATTTGTTAAGAGCCTAGCAACAAACCTGGCTGCTAGTGCTGCATCAATGGGTTAACTAAGGGATCCAGCGATGATGCCAAAAATGTATGGACAGACTGGAGCTGGCGAGCATGAGGAGAGGTTGCACATTGTATAAAAGAACAGTATGCAAGGCTAAGACTAGTAGAGAGGGTCCAGTAGAACAGCATACAGGGCTAGAACTAGCATACATGGTCTAGTATAACAGTATAAAGGGCTAGGACACATGTACAGGGTTCACTAGAACAGTATACAGGGCTAAGTTAGCGGGATGGGGCTCCTATGAGACCATGGAGTTTGTATGTCTACAGAGTACGTATCACTTGTATTGGATTTCCATAGTACAATGTAAACATGAATCTCATGTCATTTTACATAAAACGTAATATTCTCGGATGTTTTGCCAATTAAATAAAGCTGAAAGACTTAATTGTATTTAATTTTCAGTTTATTCTCAAGTGCTCCTGACTGGCACATCACATAAGGGTATTTGCAGATGTGGCTGACAGCAAGACAAGCTTGCGACAAACTCGAAAGACCGATCACTCACTCTGCTGGGAAGCTGCCACCGATGTATCATTTACATCTCTAGTGATCCTTACGACTCTCTTGTCCACACTCCAGTGAGCTGCCTACCCACATGTAGCAAAAAATGTCATTACCCATTTATAAGCTGGAATCTCAATATGTCCTAGTAGATTGGTGTCATCTATTCTATTTAGTGATTCTGAATAATCGTCATTACCACATGTAATATTTCCTTTATCCTATCCCAACCTGCATTTATAGACAGCAGTGCCCCTTCACAGAGAAGGATGCACTCTCTCATTGCATAATGAATATGATATCATGTTCCACATAGAATTATGGAGCGGATCTATAGAATAAATAGGTGTAAACATTAGGATCCATTCACGCGTCCGCAAAAGGGTCCACACCGGTTCTGCAATTTTGCGGAACGGGTGCGGACCCATTCATTCTCTTTGCGCCCGGATATAAAGCAGAGAGCACACCATGTGCTCTCCGCATTTGCGGAGCGCGGCCCCGGACTTCCGGTCTGCAGCTCCACAAAAGATAGAACATGTCCTATTCTTGTCCGCAGCATTTCTATAGCGGGTGCCTGCCGGGTGTGTTGCGGATCTGCAATTTGCGGGTCCGCAACACACCACGGACGTGTGAATGGACCCCAAATTATTGTGCAAGTTTTTGGTGCTCTAGACAGATGCATGTAGTGTTGGTTTTCCCCTCAACATCCTTTCTATGCTCTTTGATTAATAACTATGGATTTCATCTGGAGAGAAGAGTCCTGAAAAGGATGGGGGACAATGATATTTGCCCACATCTAGACACATTTGTTGTATGGAGCAGGTTCAAATACAAAAAATTTTGGGGGTTATATCAGCAACCTAACTTATGAGAGATGCAAACACCAACCTATATCTACCTAAACTTAAACAAACTATGGACACCTTTAATACACTGTATCACATAGAGGATTAAAAAGGGTTGTCCCATTACAACAACCTATGCCCTATGCACAGGATAGGAGATGTTTCTGATCATTTGGGGTCCGACCACTAGGGTCCCCAACAATCACTAGAACAGGGGGCCTGCAAGTATAACCATATTTATCAACTAGCCTTGTGTTTAGTCATAAGTTTGCAAAGTGAGTCAAATTGATCCTCTTAACCAATAATATTTCAGGTTCTTCAGCATTAAACCCATTTTTAATTAGACCCCAAAATGTAGTTCACATAAAAGAAGAAATGAACTAACCGACTCATCTCTAGATTGCAGTGCTAAAGCTCCAGTAATCACATTTCTTATTTTATGTGGACCACAAAGTGGGGACTAATTAAAAATGGAGTTTATGCTGGAAACCCCTTTTAAGAGGTTCTGTAACCAAGACCAATATTTTAATATTAGGATAG
Source organism: Bufo gargarizans (assembly GCF_014858855.1). NCBI lineage: Eukaryota > Metazoa > Chordata > Amphibia > Anura > Bufonidae > Bufo > Bufo gargarizans. The sequence continues at coordinate 494,592,714 of NC_058081.1, read as the reverse complement.
CCATTATATTTCCTGATACTACAAACTTTATGAGGGCATCACAACTTCACGACCTTGTGAAGGCTTTGAGGATGTAAAATAAATCTCTCACTGTGTACAGTGTAGCGTAACCCTCTGAGCTGCTTGCTTCAAAAAGATCACATCACACTTATACACCATCATTCTTGTCTATAGGCTTTGTCTGGTATTGCATCTCAGCCATTCGTAGGTTAGACCTACAATACCGGACAAAGCCTACAGAACAGCGGGGTGCCTTTTATGTAAAAAAGTAGACCTTGTTTTCTACTCTTGTACATTCCCTTCAAAGATCTTGTTGGGGGACCCCCCTTAGAAAATTAGCTGAGAGTGTGGAGCGTCACTGCACACCCTTTCAGCTTTCTCAATCAGCACAGGAGGGGGGTGAGGACTATTCAGTGGATGTTGTTCATATCCAAGTTTCTAGGTGTACTTACTTAAATATATCCATCTTACATCTTTTGAAGACATTTTCCACCTAAATGTGTCATCACACAATATATTAATGCAGGTGAAACTCGAAAAATTAGAATATCGTGGAAAGTTCATTTAATTCAGTAATGCAACTTAAAAGGTGAGCCTAACATATTAGATAGACTCATTACACGCAAAGCGAGGTATTTCAAGCCTTTATTTGGTAGATTTTGGATGATTATGGCTTTCAGCTTATGAAACCCCAAGCCACAATTTTGAGGTACCCTTTGCTCAGGGGGTATGGATTAATTAGTTGACTAGAGGGTGACACTTTAAGCCTAGAATATTGAACCTTTTCACAAAATTCTAACTTTAAGCTGCATTAATGCTATTCCTTTTAATTTTGCATTACTGAAATAAATGAACTTTTGCACGATATTCTAATTTTTCGAGTTTCACTTGTACTGTTGTAAAACGTAAACATGTGTTTCACATCCTACTTGGAGTCCATGTACCTTTATTTCCACAGTTCAGTGGGAATTCTGTGCCAGACTTATTGCTAGGTATAACCTTTCTGACAGAAGGCTATGTCTAGCAACCATATTGGCATATGCGAATTGGTTGAATCTGGAATGACACTGTGTTGACAGCCAAGAAGATTTTGTAAATTTTTAAAAATTTAAGATGTCAAATAGAGGAAATAATTATGAGGGTCACTGTCCATCTATACAAACATGTCATATCTTAGTTGCATTGTAAACTTTGTTGTTTTTTGAACACACAGGACAAATTAATAAAGATTAAATAGGTTAAGAGCTTTTTGTATGAGTGGATGAATCTTCTTGAAAATGAAAATTTGCATGGGATTCCTTCCAAAAGCCCAAGCACAGAAAGACATATTGTCCTAGGATATGATGTTTCTGTACCAGCAGCAAGGCCACCATCAGGGCAGTATGGTGGTACTCCTGTCAGGGGCCCAATGAAAATCCTAAACTTTGGGGAGCCCTGCACGGACATTGCCAGGCCACAGCCCCAAGCATGGACTGCCGGATGACTAAATAATATTTTAATGCACCCAGCATTAATTAACGCTGGGAGCGTCAGGTAATTGGTACACAGCTGGCGGCCACAAGTCCCCTATCCTCAGGACAATGATACATTGGAACATGAGAGTCAATGGATTACTGCCCCACTGTTCACCCTTAAAGACCTCAAGCTACTAGGCCTGAAGCCTATGACGTAGTACATGATAACGACCACCTCCAGTGGGACGCAGGTGCTGGAATGACGTCATTGCTATTTCCTGCACCGGTTTGAAAGCCTCTCAGGCCACAGACTAGAAGAGGCCAGCAGCCTGCTCCACAGATGCAGTAGAGAAACAGGACCCAGATTAGTATTAGATATTTTTTACCTGGCCACTTGGCGCCCATAGGGAGAACTATGGGGACATGTCCAATAATGGGGACACTATAGGGGCATTACTGGGGAACTATAGGGAAATGTTTGATAATGGGGCATTATAGGGCATTACTGAGGGTTCTATATAAGTGGAGGCACTATAGGTGGCATTACTATTGGTCGAAGTGCTATGGGGATATTGTTATTATGTGGCACTATAGGGGCATTCTTACTACTGGGGACATGATAAAGGGCACTATTACTGGGGGAACTATAGAGGCATTATTATCACTGGGGGAACAATAGGGAAAATTACAACTGGATCCACTATAGGGGCATTGTTATTACTGGGGGTATTTTACAGGGCACTAAAGAGGGCATTATTAGTACTGGGGCACTATTTTATGTGCAGTATTGTATTGGTGGGCATTGGAGATACAGCAAGTGCAGTGCTGGGGATGGCACCACGGTAACACTGTTGGGGCACCAAAGTGGGGAGTATTTGTTGAGAAGGTTGGGAAAATGATGGGACATGGCTGAAAGTAATTAAGGTGGTCAATTCCAAATGGAGAGGATGAGGAAAGTAAATGTCTACATTAGAGGAGCCATTTTTGGATTTAAGAGGCATGTAGAACTGTGTATCATGTATGACCAGGCATCATGCTGAATGTAGGAATGTGCAGGGAGGGGTTGAGGTCATGTGGATTGGGCCTTTAGGTTTGCAAGGGGTAAAGGAGATCCAGCAGAGGAGATCCATCCGAGACCTCCACATCTTAGTAGACATTAGCTTTTGCAGGCGTGCATGTCTTTCTTGTGGCAGATGGAGTAGTGTATAAAAAGGTAAATACTGTGCTGAATAAACTCTTAGTAAGTGCATTGTGTATGGTTTTGGGGGACTATGACTAAAACTAGGGTGACTGAGGAACCATGTCCCACACTGGGGGCACTGTAGTTAGCACTGTGGTTGGCACTGTTATGGAGGAACTGTTATGGAGGCACTGTAGGATGTAATGCTGCTACACCACATTTACATACCTCTATTTTGGCATGGATATTGCCCTTTGGTGAATAGGAGGTTTTACTATAATTTTTCTGGTGACGCATCACAATTTAAAGTCTGAGAAGTCCATATCTACATGGTGGTTTTACACAAAAGATGAACTCCTTATCAAACTTTATGGATAGCTATAAAAATATTTGTATATTACAGATGTGGCCCGTATAGAACTAGAGCTCATTGTGAGATGTACAGCTTCAGTTTGTAAATTACTTCCAATTTGTTTAACAGAAGTGGAAAATATCTAAATCTACAGTCAGGTCCATAAATATTCGGACTTCGACCCAATTCTAAAATTTTTGGCTCTATACACCACCACAATGGATTTCAAATGAAACGAACAAGATGTGCTTTAACTGCAGACTGTCAGCTTTAATTTGAGGGTATTTACATCCAAATCAGGTGAACGGTGTAGGAATTACAACCGTTTGCATATGTGCCTTCCACTTGTTAAGGGGCCAAAAGTAATGGGACAATTGACTTCTCAGCTGTTCCATGGCCAGGTGTGTGTTATTCCCTCATTATCCCAATTACAATGAGCAGATAAAAGGTCCAGAGTTCATTTCAAGTGTGTTATTTACATTTTGAATCTGTTGCTGTCAACTCTCAAGATGAGATCCAAAGAGCTGTCACTATCAGTGAAGCAAGCCATCATTAGGCTGAAAAAACAAAACCAACCCATCAGAGAGATAGCAAAAACATTAGGCGTGGCCAAAACAACTGTTTGGAACATTCTTAAAAAGAAGGAACGCACCTGTGAGCTCAGCAACACCAAAAGACCCAGAAGACCACAGAAAACAACTGTGGTGGATGACCGGAGAATTTTTTTCCTGGTGAAGAAAAGACCCTTCACAACACTTGGCCAGATCAAGAACACTCTCCAGGAGGTAGGTGTATGAGTGTCAAAGTCAACAATCAAGAGAAGACTTCACCAGAGTGAATACAGTGGGTTCACCACAAGATGTAAACCATTGGTGAGCCTCAAAAACAGGAAGGCCAGATTAGAGTTTACCAAACAACATCTAAAAAAGCCTTCACGGTTCTGGAACAACATCCTATGGACAGATGAGACCAAGATCAACTTGTACCAGAGTGATGGGAAGAGAAGAGTATGGAGAAGGAAAGGAACTGCTCATGATCCTAAGCATACCACCTCATCAGTGAAGCATGGTGGTGGTAGTCTCATGGCATGGGCACTTATGGCTGCCAATGGAACTGGTTCTCTCGTATTTATTGATAATGTGACTGCTGACAAAAGCAGTAGGATGAATTCTGAAGTGTTTCGGACAATATTATCTGCTCATATTCAGCCAAATGCTTCAGAACTCTTTGGACGGCGCTTTACAGTGCAGATGGACAATGACCCAAGCATACTGTAAAAGCAACCAAAGAGTTTTTTAAGGGAAAGAAGTGGAATGTTATGCAATGGCCAAGTCAATCACCTGACCTGAATCCGATTAAGCATGCATTTCACTTGCTGAAGACAAAGCTGAAGGGAAAATGCCCCAAGAACAAGCATAAATTAAAGACAGTTGCAGTAGAGGCCTGGCAGAGCATCACCAGGGATGAAACCCAGCGTCTGGTGTTGTCTATGCGTTCCAGACTTCAGGCTGTAATTGACTGCAAAGGATTTGCAACCAAGTATTAAAAAGTGAAAGTTTGATTTATGATTATTATTCTGTCCTATTACTTTTGGTCCCTTAACAAGTGTGAGGCACATATGCAAACTGTTGTAATTCCTACGCTGTTCACCTGATTTGGATGTAAATACCCTCAAATTAAAGCTGAAGGTCTGCAATTAAAGCACATCTTGTTCGTTTAATTTCAAATCTATTGTGGTGTACAGAGCCAAAAATGTTAGAATTGTGTTGCTGTCCCAATATTTATGGACCTAACTGTATGTGAACGTTGGTACTCACCTTAGTACTACTCATTAAACAAAGTAATAATGGGGTGAAAGAACAAACTGAGCTGGCAGCTGTATTCTGTGCCATTGCATAAAGTATATCCTTGGCATTTTTATGTACCCCTAACAATCTGTTTAGATTTAACACTTTTGTAATAGACGAACAAGCACCAAAAATACTTTCAAATACATTAAGTGCACTGCAGTGCGTTGAGTGGGTACGATGATTACAGGGTGGCTACTGAAGTCTAGACCATGGCGGTTCGCTGACTATTTTTATCAAGTTCACATATTTGTGTAATATTATTCATTGATTTGAAAAAAGGCTTGTTTGGCTATAACATCACCGCTCATGCAAATTTGAATTAGTGCTTCTAAATTAATTCCTAATGTCTACCTTGAAGGCTGACATGCTGCTCCTGGTTACAAACCATAAGATTAAAACTAAATTTAAATGATCTCTCACTGTCAGAAACGAATGTGATTTGCCTACACATCCCAGAATATTTTATCACTATGGAATATGTTTGGAAGAAAACAAGCTGGACTCTCTAGACCCTAGGGACATAGAAAATATGTAAAAATGCTGAAATAAGAAATCCTTACTTAACTGTAAAATAAACACTAAAAAGGAACTGAAATGGCGGTCAGAGATTAGCTTTGTGGACATGCAGCATCGAGGCCCTAAATGAGACCCAATGGAATAATGCAACATCTGCATGACCTTTGATGTTCTCCTTGTGCTTATGATTCCTTGGCCATTGCATAACATTCCACTTCTTTCCCTTAAAAAAACTCTTTGGTTGCTTTTGCAGTATGCGTTGGGTCATTGTCCATCTGCACTGTGAAGCGCCATCCAAAGAGTTCTGAAGCATTTGGCTGAATATGAGCAGATAACATTGTGCGAAACACTTCAGAATTCGTCCTGCTGCCTTTGTCAGCAGTCACATCATCAATTTCACTGATTAGGTGGTATGCTTAGGATCATGAGCAGTACCTTTCCTCCTCCATACTCTTCTCTTCCCATCACTCTGGTACAAGTTGATCTTGGTCTCATCTGTCCATAGGATGTTGTTCCAGAACCGTGAAGGCTTTTTTAGATGTTGTTTGGTAAACTCTAATCTGGCCTTCCTGTTTTTGAGGCTCACCAATGGTTTACATCTTGTGGTGAACCCTCTGTATTCACTATGGTGAAGTCTTCTCTTGATTGTTGACTTTGACACACATACACCTACCTCCTGGAGAGTGTTCTTGATCTGGCCAAGTGTTGTGAAGGGTCTTTTCTTCACCAGGAAAAAAATTCTCCGGTCATCCACCACAGTTGTTTTCTGTGGTCTTCCGGGTCTTTTGGTGTTGCTGAGCTCACAGGTGCGTTCCTTCTTTTTAAGAATGTTCTAAACAGTTGTTTTGGCCACGCCTAATGTTTTTGCTATCTCTCTGATGGGTTGGTTTTGTTTTTTCAGCCTAATGATGGCTTGCTTCACTGATAGTGACAGCTCTTTGGATCTCATCTTGAGAGTTGACAGCAACAGATTCCAAATGCAAATAGCACACTTGAAATGAACTCTGGACCTTTTATCTTCTCATTGTAATTGGGATAATGAGGGAATAACACACACCTGGCCACGGAACAGCTGAGAAACCAATTGTCCCATTACTTTTGGCCCCTTGCAAACTGTTGTAATTCCTACACTGTTCACCTGATTTGTATGTAAATACCCTCAAATTAAAGCTGACAGTCTGCAGTAAAAGCACATCTTGTTCGTTAAATTTGAAATCCATTGTGGTGGTGTATAGAGCCAAAAATGTTAGAATTGTGTTGATGTCCCAATATTTATGGACCTTACTGTATATCATGGGCTTGTCTATATCACGGGCATATACAGCAGGAAGACAAAAAAAATTGTTTTACTTCTTTATGGTAGAAAAGGGCAGCATGACTCTCAGGTTATCCCTCTCCTTTCTTCATTCCTAAAAATTGTGGCACCTCTAAAGAGAAGCATAGCCCTTGGGTCAGACTGAGCTGTGCCAATCTCTCCAAGAACTTGGTGGTAAATGCTATTTTCTTTATGGTATTTATGCCGTTGTCTTTTAAAGTTTGAAAGTATGAAATTGGCCCTTAAGATATTCTGAACTCATTTAAAGGGAATCTGTCAACAGCGACCTCCCTGTCAAACTGCTTTCTCTTAATATGCAAATTAGGTCTTTGGTGCAATAAAGACATCACCATTGGTCTTGTTGCACTCAAGCTCAGCTCCTTTCTATGGCCAGACCCTCCCTCACTGCTTTGTCACTGCCTGGTCCTGTCAATAAAAGCAGTGAGGGTGGAGTTGGCACCCTATTGGGTCCAATAAGGGCAATGGGGAAGCCTTAATTGTGCCAAAGGAAAACATATCATAACTTGGAAACAGACCCTCGGATCAACAAATGAAAAATTGTGCTGTGACAGATTTCCTTTAAAGTGGACCCGTCACCATGAAATACAGTGCAATCTAAAAGAGGCATGTCATAGAGCAGGAGGAGCTGAGCAGTTTAAGAGCACTGTGTGTATAGTGGTGCATACAGAGATAGCTGTCAGTCACTGATAAAACAGCCCCCACCACCTGTTCTCAGGGGTGATCTTAAGTCGGAAAAAGCAAATATATAAATGTATAAATTAGAAGTTTTACTTTTCCCATAAAACTATATATATCAATCTGCTCAGCTCCTCCTGCTCTATAACCCGCTGACTGCAGTTTGCATTGCATTTCATGGTGACAGGTCCTCTTTAAAGTGGTTGTCCACTTTTGAACATATTTATTACATATATGTAGAATTAATCAATCTAAAGGGAACTAAGTTAATATTGCATTACTTTATTATGTATTGATTCTAATATACAGCCTGTGATAATCCAGAGCTGTATTCACAAATCCGCCCAGTAATCTTTTGTCAATCAATCTTCAGCATATAAACTGGGCTATTATATAAGCTGGGATGTGTCTTGTCAACTGCTTTCAGTGACAACAAGCAGAACAGTGAATGCAGCTCTGAGATATTATATATAATACTATGTAAGTTATGATCAGTACAGAGTAAGAAATGTAGTTGTCACATTTTACATATTGACTAAAATGATGCTAGTAGGACATCGACCTACAACAATGATCATTCTGTTATGCCATAAGACAAATATTCCTACAAACTGGTTGCCTGTCTAATTTTAGCTCTGACCATGACTTTTGTCATTGTTTGACAGAAGAAGAAAAATACTTTTGACATTACATTTGCAAAACTGTGTTATAAAGGGTAGTCTGGATAGCATGTACAGGAATGTGTGTGGGATGTCCCATGAGATGGTTACTGTAATGTACGCAGCAAAATGAATGCAACCATTTTTTGTGCACACAACATATTAAGAATATCAGGAGAACAAACTGTTATCTTACAATGAATAGCCTTGTCAGAGCATAAAGACTGCATTATAAGAAAAACTGTGGTCACCACTTTCCATCAGATACAAAATGTTTTTAGATGAGATGTAATAATATCTATTTGCCAAAATTTGACAAGTACAGAGATTATAATATCGAGGCCTAACAGTCTGAGATGTGCAATTATGCAGTAGATCAGGGCAAAAGGGTCTTCATCACCATAGCAACCAGAGGAGAAATTGACCAGAAAGTTGGAGAAAGAAGAACTTTAGAAGAGGTGCCTGAAGCACTTCCATAGGTGCCTCATCCACGCTTCCTCTTCTTTCAACCTTCTGCAACACTATGATGAAGGTCCAGGAGAACCAAATTGCTGCTACATTACTGTGTCATCTTCTACTCTCAAATGAATTAATCACAGAAGTGAACTTGACATTTATATTCTAGAAAAAAAACACAACTTAACCATATTTGCATAATTTTGGAGAGTGCTGTAAACCAACTTGCATTATACTGTATGTGTGTGGGAAATTCCCCCTCAGTAAGCAGTCCACCTGAAACAATCTATAGCAGTGTTCTCAAACCTCTGGCTCTTCAGCTCATGTAAAACTACAATTCCTGCCATTAGGTTTGAGACCACTGATCTATAGCAACCAACGTACATGCTATTTTCTCAGTACAGTTTATAAGGGTTCTCTAGGGCTTTGACAAAATTCTAGCTTTCATTCAACCTGTGTAGTAGTTTTTTATGAAAGATCTTCTGTCCACAGGTTGTATAAGAGCTGGAATTTTGAAAGTCCTGGAGAATCTATTTAAGTCTATGCTTGGGTGCTCTGGGCAACAAAGACTATTTTTGTTTAAGGCACTTGTGATATGTAAAGTCCAATTAGATGGGGGGTTTATCAAAATTAGTACAATGGGAAAGGTTGACACTTGCTCATGGAAACCAATCATCTTGCTTCTTTAAATTTCCAAAGAATGCTCGAAAAATGAAAGCTGAAATCTGATTGGTATGACATCTGATGTAAGCCCAGTTTTCCAGTAATGGTAGAACAAACAAGATATACAGTGGAGGAGTTCTAAAAAAAAATAAACAAGGGAAAATAATGGGTGCTACCTGTAGTTGAGGGTTACTTTACAGCCCTCACTTTACTAAGTATTGTATACAAGTTTAACTGCGGGCTACATATAAAAAAAAGTTTAAAACCAGATTTCCCCCCCATAGTTTTGCTGTAATTGGAAGCTGTAGTCTATTATAAATGGTAAATTTCATAAAATTCAATAAAAGTCTTCAATAACACAGTAACCTGTCAAGCACTGACATGGTGGCAAAAAAGAGAAGGCGTTGACTGGCTGCAAAGTGACGACTGGTTATGAGTTTCGCAATTTTCATGGAAGAGGTGACAATACGGCTTCATGAATGAAACCATTTTTGCCTATCATAATAGAAATGATCTGCTGAAATACTTTACAACAGATTGACATGGCATGATGGTGTAATCACCCAAGAACATGATATACAACAGCTTGAGGAGCTCTGCCAGTATGAACTTAGCACCAGCCCAAATGCCATGTAATATGGAGCCTGTTTTTTTATTTATTATTAAGAGATAATACAACTACCGTACACCTTTGGACCTATCCATTTTTCCCCACATCTTTTAGCATCTTCTGAAGCCAGTACAACCAAGGTTTCACCTTAGCTAGTCTTAGAAAGAAGATGTCTATAATCCAATCTACTCATAGGCGTGCGCACGGGGTGTGCCGGGTGTGCCTGGGCAGACCTTAATCATCACCTCCGTGCAGCACTGCCATCTGCCAAGTGCCAACTCCTGATCCCATGCTTTACATAGGCTCCAGGCGAGTGTACTGAAGCCTATGAGACAGTAGAGCCCTAGAATGGATTTGCTCCAGGGAGGTATGCTGATCGGAGGAAGAGGCGGAGTCTCGTCATACAGGGGGCGGGGCCTCAAGAAATGCAGGAGATTCAACAGAGCACGTTGGAGAGAGGAGCAGAAGCTACAGGTCCGTATGTGGAGGAGAAGATTGGCTGTTTTGTGTACTTGGGGGGCTTTTTGCATGGGCTGAAGGGAGGAGGAATAATCCTTGTATTGGAGACTGTATGTTAGAGGGGTCTGAAGAGAGGGGGGTGAAGTGATATTATTTACATGGGGACTGTATGCTGGAGGGGCTGAAGGCAGAGAAAGTGATGTATTTTACATGAGACTGTATGCTGGAGGGACTGAAGGCAGGGGGAGTTTTGTATTTTACATGGGACTGTATGTTGGAGGGGCTTAAGGTGGGGAGTGATGTATTTTACATGGGACTGTATGCTGAAGGGGCTGAAGGCAGGCAGCGAAGAGAGGAAGGGTGATATTATTTACATGGGACTGTATGCTGGAGGGGCTGAAGGCAGGGGGAGTTTTGTATTTTACATGGGACTGTATGTTGGAGGGGCTGAAGGCAAGGAGTGATGTATTTTACATGGGACTGTATGCTAGAGGGGCTGAAGAGCGCCATAATTATTACTATTAGGGTCCATTCACACGTCCGTAGTGTTTTGCGGATCCGCAATACACCCGGCCGGCACCCCCATAGAACAGCCTATTCTTGTCCGCAGCTGTTCTATTTTTTTCCAGAGCCGCGGACCGGAAGTTCGGCAGGCCGCTCCGGAAATGCAGATGCGAAGAGCACACTGTGTGCTTTCCACATTCATTCCCTCCCCATAGAGAATGCATGGGTCCGCACCCGTTACGCACAATTGCGGAATGGATGCGGACACATTCTGCGGACGAGTGAATGGAGCCTAATACAGAGGGGGCCATTATAATATTAAGAATAATAATAACACAGAGGGGCCAGTATATATTATAATTATACAGAGGGCACTACTGGGGGAGGGGAGGTCTGTTATCTGACGATGATAGTAAAGTGAGAAATCTAAACATTTTTCTGTGAAACTCTGCAGAGTCGCGGCTGAAAGAAGGTATCATGGCGGTCTTCTCTCCGAATGAAGACGTTGAGGAAGGTCTACATCACAGGAGACGTCACTGGATGTAACGGGTATGTGCTGCTGTACTCTACTGTATAGTGTGTACCATTATATGTAATGTCCATCCACATATCTGTTTGGGGGGGGGGGGGGGGCTCTAGGATTTGGCCCACACTGTCTAAGCCTGGCCCCAGACTTCAGGTCACTGGTGTTACATAGGACTGCAGGTGACATCTGCTACATTATCTGTACTCAGTTATCACTGTTATCTGTGCGAACTCACTCTAAGCCACTGGAACTCTGCCCTGTATGTTCCCTGCTGCTTGCTACCCCCCGTCATTTACACCCCTGTATAATGTACCCTGATACCCCTCAGTTATATGATGCCGTATAACTGAGGAGTATCAGGGTAAATTACAGGGGGTAATATAACTGAGGAGGGCTATCGGGGATATTATACAGGGGGTAATATAACTGAGGGATCAGGGTAAATTATACAGGGGGTAAAACTAAGGGGTATCAGGGTACATTCATATACAGGGGTAATATAACTGGGGAGGGCTATCTCAGGCGACATGATGAAGGGGAAATATAACTTATATAATATGTTATATTACTCCTGTATAATTTACCCTGATACCCCTTAGTTATATTACCCCTATATAATAATGAATAATGTACTCTGAAACCCCTTAGGGTATTTGTGTGTGTGTATATATATATATATATCTCTCTATATATATATATATATATATATATATATACACACACACACACGCACGCGGTGTGTGTTTGTGCTTTAGGGTGCACACCCTAATGCAATAGGCTGCGCACGCCTATGAATCTACTCCAACCAATGTGACACAACCAGGTACTGGGACCATTACTAGCAAAGGGCATACTTTTTAACTATTTCAAACCAGGCAAAATGTGTTTTCATAGGCTAGATGCTTTTGCCTGTTAGATAATGGAAGGTCCAGAGAAGACAAGTTCCTTTCCAAATGCAGCTGAATGCCAGGGTTCCAGGCAGCTGTAACCACTTCCAATCAGCTGTTACCAGTGGTAGCTGTTGGCGCTTCACATTCCCTGCGATCATTCGGTGACCATGTAACACATGATCATGCTCAGTACTTCTGAGGAAAACTTCTTCTTTCCAAAGGCTCTTGCTCTGGCCAATACACATGCTGTTACCAAACCCTGCTCCTATCCGCCAGCATAACTAGTAGATTCAGGAAAGATTGGGGACAACCCTTGTGGGAAATGTAATGGTGGCCATATGGTTGTCAGCCAACCATCCTAGAAACTGAAGTGTTACTTTCTTGAGCTCACAGTTCTTCTCCAGAACCCTGTAAAACTTAACAGAGGCAGTTTAACTAATGTATTATAATGTATGGCTTTCTCATTCATAATATATAGTGTATTAAAATATACCTTAAATTTGCATGAAAGAAATAATTCACATTAATCATAATAAAAAAGCCCATAATTTACATTACGCATTCAATATTAATAATGGATTTAAAAGCAGTTCTCTTCAATAAGTGATATGGTGCTGCACATTAATGCAGTTTATAAAACCACATACATCAGTGTGTCATGCATTTATGGATTCTTTTTTACTGTATGTGACTCCGGTCATTGCCTGAAGTGGATAAAGCATCACTGCACTCCATATATAGGGGGTATTCATCCTCTGGTTCCATTTACACAGCTCATAAGTCATTCTGAAGGTGCCTATATTCTTAAAGGTGTAAGGCTGGATTCACATGACTGTTTCATTTTCTGTTCTTCTGATTCGTCAAAAGAACAAAACAAACAAAAAAACTGAAAAGAAACAGATCCTGTAAAAAGAATGGTGATGTGAATCCAGCCCTACACCTTTAAGAATCCAGAATTCGATTTCTAACCCTGTGCAGGGTAATTAGGGGATGTTCTCAAACCTGCAGCTCTGCAAGCTTCTGATGACAACACTTTTGTCTGTGCAAATGGTCAGTTCAGTTTTGTCATAGGATCATTGTGAGTATCCTCATCACTGCACTAAATGACTTTAATTAGGGTTATCATGATCACAGTGTCCAATCTAGCAATGAATTGTGCATAGTAAGGTACTTTCACACTAGTGTTATTCTTTTCCGGCATTGAGTTCCGTCCTAGGGGTTCAATACCGGAAAATAACTGATTGGTTTTATCCCTATGCATTCTGAATGGAGAGCAATCTGTTTAGAATGCATCAGGATGTCTTCAGTTCAGTCTTTTTGACTTTTCAGGATGGAGATAATACTGCCACATGCTGCGATTTTATCTCCGTCCAAAATTCCGGAACACTTTTTTCCCATTGAAATGCATTAATGCCGGGACGGCCCCGAGTGTTACGGCAAAACGGATCCGGCATTGCGGTCTGCGCATGCTCAGACCGCAAAAAATGTTAAAAAAAATAAATGCCGGATCCGTTTTTCCAGATGACACCGGAGAGACAGATCCGGCATTTCAATGCATTTGTGAGACGCATCAGGATCCTGATCCGTCTGACAAATGCCATCAGTTTGCATGCGTTTTGACGGATCTGGCAGGCAGTTCCAGCGACGGCACTGCCTGCTGGAATTCTCTGCCGCAAGTGTGAAAATACACTAAGTCACACATTTGTCTATGGGTAACCTATGGAGAACAACGGTAGAAGAAAAAAACCTTCTATTTCAGGTTTGGGGGGAATTATTAAAATCAAAGACATTATCTTTCATGAGGACAATAGACTAGAGCATCTCATGCTTCCAGGCCTACAACTTCAATAGATTATATCTTCACACAAAAGTAATCCAGTGAAAAGGGTTATTAAAATTTTTTATGGTAGTTCTCCTTCAAAGCGTACATCTAGTTCCAGACTGACAAGAAATGTTTTTATTGATGGCTTTAGACCATGCTTACCAACTCCTGGAACGTCCAGGAGGCTCCCAGAAAAAGGGGAGACCTCCAGGACTCCCAGAAGAATTAGCAAATCTCTCAGACAGCACATGGAGCGCTGTTTTCTCTGGGAAAACCGCCCTCCATAAGCTCTTACTGTATGTGATGTCAGGAAGCTGTTAGACTCAGTCCCACAGCCCATATGTGAGACGTCACAAAAGGGGTGCAGTCTATGCGGGAAAGGGGGAGCAGACTTCAAAATAAGGCAAAAGGGAGTGTGCCCACATCTGAAAAAATTGGGCTCCACACTCTTCATTCTCTTGTAAAGTATGGTTTAGATACTGACCAACTTCTATAACAAAAGCGATCTTTAAATTGCCGATACACTTTCAATAGCTGTCAGCTCATTCGACAGATATCTCTCCCAATTTCCCAGGGAATACATCACTGGCAGACACCCTAGCAGAATCTTATCTCATGCTGTAACACAGGATTGGACATACTGCAATCCCACATTCTCAGTCTTTTCACCTGACTTCTGCCATTCAATAAGAGTCTAGTGACAACTGTATACATTAGATCCTGCCAAAATTTGTAGGTTCAACATTTGCCTATTGCCTTTTATTTCAGAGATCTTGATATCTCCTAATATCTCCGAGATATACATCAAAGGTGCTCCCATAGAACTGAATGGGACCGTAATATTGCTTGAAGAAAGATACCAAAGGTCCTTATCCTAAAGACTTGTAGGCATCCCAGCTCACAGAACAGAGGTGGATTAGAAACTTAAAGAAGCCCTGGAAAATTAAAAATAAACTAAATGTGGTCCCATGTTGTAGGCAGGTCCAAACTGACAGAAGGCAGGACCAGCACAGTCCAGCATAAAATACTGCCACCTCAGCTGCAGTATTTAACTGTATTACAGTCCTGAAGATAGCAATACAGTTGAATGCAGGGAGGCAGACAGCCAGCTGTATTAAATAATGCTTAGAGCATTAGATTGCTATGTACCCAGCCAGCAGTTGTGAGGAGGGCTTCGGCGCCCTACTGGGCATCAGCCCACCAGGAAAATTCCCTGTAGGGCCTATGGCCAGTCCGCCCCTAAATAGCACAGTGCAGTACAAATTACTGCCCCAGCAGCATAAAATACTTACTGCAGCAGCCCATTTGTCGTGGAAGCCATCTGAGAACATCTGTGGCCACCGGCTGGGTATATAAGTACCCGATGTTCCCAATAGGGATGAGCGAATTGACTTCGGATGAAACATCTAAAGTCGATTTGCATAAAACTTTGTTCTAATACTGTATGGAGCAGGAGCTCCGTACAGTATTAGAATGTATTGGCTCTGATGAGCCAAAGTTATTGCTTCACGAAGTCTCGCGAGACTTTGCGTAATAACTTCATAAATTAAACTGTACTGTAATAAAAAACATTTCCCGAACTCGGGTTCGGTTCCAAGGTACCACTTCATCCCTAGTTCCCAACATTAATTAATGCTTGGAGCATCATGTTGTTGTGTACCTGGCTGGTGGCCATGAGTAGGGTTCAGGGCGACCTCCATGGCGTCGGACCACTGAGAATTTTCCAAGTAGGGGCTATGGCCTGTTCTTCCCTGTCACAGATCATGCCTGGTAAAAATGTCTGACATGTCTGTGTTTTAGTAATACTTGTATTCCCCAAGAAATAACAATTCTGGAGCATAATTCTCAGAATTCTCCATTGTACTATTCCTCTTTTATCCCGCCTGGAAATGTATGACTATAATGACAACTCGTGTCATCCTTTCCCTTGTCAATAAGGTGTGCCCCTACACAGCTTGACAATGTCAGCATCGGTTGGACAATGTAAGACTACATTCACATGTTTTTTCACTGATGAATTTCTGAGAAATGGCTGTTAAAAATGGTCCTCTTCAATTGTATGGGGGCTGTCAGTCCATGTAAAATGACAAAATAGGACATGTCTTATTTTTTTACAGCCTTTTTCAGGGGCCATAAAAAAACTGCCATGTGAATAACCCCATAGACTACCACTGTTCTTAAAACGGCCGAGTGACAGACATAAAAAAAAGTTGCTGTTTTTCATGTGAATGTAGCCTAGGAGTGTGTAGAGGGACATAACACCGACATGGAAGAAAAACAGCGGAACCGCACAATGCAGAATTATACTTGATTCATATTCCACATTTGTGTGTTAAAGCACAAAATTATATAAAAAAAGTTGTTTTAACTTATTCATTTTACCATAATGATAAAATTAACAACTTAAAGCTTTGCACCTTGAGAAATGAGCTGGCACTATGCTTTTTAAGTAAGATAATTACATATAATTGGTCCGCTGTTCTTGTCACTTAACTGAAAAATGGGAAATCACACACCAAGCGGCACTTCGAATTATATTTTGTCCCCTGGGGACTTATTAATTTTATATTTCTTAAACACAAATAGTTGCCATGACCGAATGAAGATTTTTTAATTTAACCCCCAGTCCCCTCTCCCCCCCCAACACAGACCTCATAAATGCACAGATGGCATTTTCACACAAGGTTCTGCAGGTCTGCCATCCCCAGATGCTGTAAATCGTCTGACAAGTCATAATAGCTAACAAAATACCTGTCATTATTTCCTATTAGGCTCCATACCACTTCTTTATCCGTCTAGACAGGTGGAGAGAGGATGTGATCCCAGAGGTGGTGGAATCTGGATTAAAAGCTTTTGCCGACAAGGTTTGTGTTTGTGTACTTGTCAGTGTGTGCTGGTGGGGGAGACTACAACGAAATCAATAGTAAATTCACTCATTCAGTGAATACAAACCAGAAAACAAGAAAGGATAGTGGTTGGGTCCTTAGTGGATGCAGTAATAGCAGTCCTGGAATGAACTTCATTGGTGTTTTGACGTCCCTCCTGAGGGACTCTTATCATGATGTTTTTGGAAATACAGAAAAGATCTAAAAGAAATTAGAAATAAAAATATTCTTGTTTTCCAGAAACAACGTTACCCTTGTTCAATGGCTATATTTGGTATTGCAGAATTTGCTTGAATGTAGCTGAGCTACAAGAGTGGTTTTGTTTTTTGGAAAAAAAGAAAAAAAAAAAAGACCTTTACACTCCCGAAGCAAGGATCCCCATTAAAACGCTGAACAAAGGGGTCACAAGCACTTGGTATACGGCCTGATTAGTTCTGATCGACCTTTAAACTAGGCATCTGAAGTCATACTGGGACTCCTGAGCATGATGGGCTCCCAGTACCCCACCCCTTGCATAAGTGGCACATGGAACAACAGACTGACCACACTAAATTTAGATAGGCAGCTTACAGCATCTCAACCAGCCTAGGCATCCATATAAAAAACTGAGTAGATTATTTAAAAAACCAACCAGTTTATTATCATAGACACATCAGGTAGCTTAGATGACTTGTAGGTACAGAGATAGGCCACAAAGTATCCCCTTTCCCTGCCTTACCAAAATCATTCAGGGACCCCTATATTCAACAATCCTACTGCTGTCTGCTGCTGTGTGAGCGGGTAGCATTTGCATGTACTGTAGTTATATAGCGGGCACCTAGAATGAATTTTACCGCTGGGGCCTAGGCATCCTAGTCCAACATGGGTCTGTGATATACAACCCCTTTAATAAGTTTCAATGTTGGTGAGACATGAATGAGCATATACGCAGCCTGCATTCTCAATGCTTTAAAACTGGACATTCAACCAAAGTTGACAAACTGGGAGACCACATTGGTCAAGGTTTACGAGCTTGGACTCCCACTGACAAAATAACAGGAACATAGTGCTCTACAAAGAGTACAAAAGTCTGCTAATCACTGCTTAAAGGGAATGTGTCATCAAAAATGACCTATTGTTTAAATCACATTTTTATGTTAAGCATATACAGGTGAAACTCGAAAAAATTCGAATATCGTGCAAAAGTCCCTTTATTTCATTAATGCAAATTAAAAGGAATAGCATTACTGCAGCTTAAAATTAGAATTTTTTGAAAAGGTTCAATATTCTAGGCTCAAAGTGTCACCCTCTAGTCAGCTAATTAATCCATACCCCCTGAGCAAAGGGGACCTGAAAATTTAGACTTTGGGGTTCCATAAGCTGTAAGCCATAATCATCCAAATTCTACCAAATAAAGGCTTGAAATATCTCGCTTTGCATGTAATGAGTCTCTTATGTTAGTTTCACCTTTTAAGTTGCATTACTGAAATAAAAAAACCTTGCACGATATTCAAATTTTTTCGAGTTTCACCTGTATTTTTAAAAATCTTTGGTGAGAATTTTTATTTTTAATGTTAGGCCCCCTTACACATATGTCTAGCTATCTGGCTCAGTTGCCCTCCGGCGTGAAATAGAAAACACCTGAGGGGAACTGAGCCAGAACTGATCCTATAGTTTTCTATGGGATCATGCACATACAACCAGCACATGAGTTGTGATGCTGGATGTCACAAAGTGCTAAACAGAAAAACGCTGCATGCTCGGTTTTTCTGTCAAGCGCTATCCGTGTTCAGAAGCCAGATCTGTGCGCTGAAGGGCTATGCACATATATCAGTTGTGTCCGGTTCCCAGCCTAAAATAACTGGCTGGTAGCCTTTCTATCTAGATTACAAACATGTATATGATAGTATAATCCTGCAGTTTTCACACTGGCCACTAGGTCTAATAATAGGTCATGATTTCTGTACAGGAAACTATTCGATAGCTATTATCATTATCCTCGCCAGCAGAATGACAATGACATGTAACAATTCTATGTAGCTAATACAGGATCCACCATTCACAATAGGTGATATTACAGCTTATCTACTCCCTCCTAACCTCTCCACAGGTCACAGAGCATGCCTAGAAAACTCTCCCTTATAAGTCAATGGGGTCTCCTCCTGTCCATGGCCTATGTAACTGCTCTCAAAAGACAGGTAGCGTTAACATATTTTTAGAACCTAGTGACCAGTGTGAAAACTGCAGGATTTTATGGTTGTTTTTTTTTTGTTTTTTTATATCTATGCTTAACTTAAAAATATCATGTAAATCAGGGATGTCAAACTCGTGGCCCTCCAGCTGTTGCAAAACTACAACTCCCATCATGCCTGGGCATACTACAGCTATCAGGGAATGATGGGAGTTGTAGTTTTGCAACATCTGGAGGGCCATGAGTTTGACATCCAAGTGCAAATCTCTGACTTAAAGGGTTTCTGTCATGAGAAAAATCGTTATGTAGCTGGCTGACATTAGCGATGTGCTAATTTTAGTATTAGGCGCAGTGAGTGAAGGATGCTCGCCTTCTGCCGTCCTTCACTCACTGCGCCTGCGCATAATACTAAAATGGACGGCTCAGGCGCGGGATTTGCGGGGCACGGAGGAGACCGAGGATGTCAATCACCTTTACAAGGGCGTGCCAAACGGTGAGAGGACGGAGCCTCTAGGTGCTGCAGCAACGCCCCACCAGAACCTAGAGGCTCATTTGCATATTATAAAAGTGCTTATTTAGCGCTAATGGCGGCAGGCGGGGAGATATAAGTCATACAGTTATGTTCTGCTGACATTAGCACATCGCTAATGTCAGCCAGCTACATAGCGATTTTTCTGATGACAGAAACCCTTTAACGTTCTCAGGAAAGCACCACTGTTCTCCATGGCACTTTGCTTAGAATAGTATGCTGTAAATTTTCTGGGCTGGTTATTTGAAAGCATCAGCAGCGGAAACAAAAGACCACATCATTGATTAGCAAACTGCACATTTAACAACACGAACAATAAACAATAGCTGTGCACAAAATTATGTAGTAATAGTCCTTCACACCAGGAGAACAAAATGATTGATTATGAATGAACCAATGTAATCCTCCATGAAACCACATGTATCATAATTGAATCAACTAGAGGTATTGGCCCAACAGAGTACTTCAGTGTCCTGAAATACACTGCAAATCAATGTGTTAATATTGTGTGAAAGTGTTACTATCACTATATTTTATGTATTATGTGCATGATCTACACATCCCATAAGGTTGTATAGGGAGTGGGAGGTCCTATGAGGCTAGTCAGGGCTGGCTCCACCCTTCCTCTCTAGGAGGAAGATTCTGGAGTTTATGGCTGACCGCTGAGGAGTGAATACCTCAGAGCAGCAGGAGTAGATCTTGTAAGGAGATACAGTTCCCCTACAGAATACAATCAGTTTATGTGCAAGCCAATATAAGGGAGAAGTTCTATAGAAGGTTTAGCGGACAGAAATAGATTGTAGACTTTGGGAAAGAAGGTAATCGGCGCTAATCTGGCTACAGCCTCCTCTGCATGTGCTGTGAAGAAACGAGATGTGCAGCACATGAAACTACGGATACTGGAAGCCTGTGCTAGCATTTCTCCTGCGGTGTTGCTATCAGTGTGTGAAGAGTGGGAGAAGAGGGTTGCATTGACAATCCAACACAATGGGCAGCACATTGAACACATTTTATAAGTGGTCGGAAACTTGTAAATAACTCATGAAAGAATAAAGTTACGTTAAAACCAAGCACACCATTGTTTTTCTTGTGAAATTCCCAATAAGTTTGATGTGTCACATGACACTCTTCCTATTGAAAAAACTAAAGTAGGATTCAAAATGTCCAACTTCAAAATGGCCACCATGGTCACCCCCCCATCTTGAAAAGTTTCCCCCCTCACATATACTAATGTGCCACAAACAGGAAGTTAATATCACCAACCATTCCCATTTTATTAAGGTGTATCCATATAAATGGCCCATCCTGTAGATTTTTAAACAAGCTTAAAAATGGTGACCTGTCTAATCACAATCTGCGCTGGCAAACAAGTAGTCAGTGTGGGGACAGGCGATGGCATACTATAGACCAGATTGTCTCCTCCGCTGATTAGCAGGTGATTGTCAGGAATGAACGCTTCCCTCGCAACAATCGACTGCATGATCGTACAGTCTAATACAGCCTTTAGGCACAGGCCTACACAACCCTTTTAATGGGCCAGTAAAGTCCAGCAGAAAACAATGCTATTTGGATGTGACTTTTGATCTGATCACTTGTCATTAGAGTTTCTATTAGATGGACACATATACAGTATGTTCCTTATAGATGTAGACTGAGTCCTTGAAATAATTTCTTTGGTTAACCCAAGGGACTCCTATCAACCATGAGCCTAACTATAGGGGGTGTACAAATTGCAGTTATACCTAGGACTTAGAGCTTGAGGAGGGCTTAAAGGTCTCTTTGCTCCATATAAGGAGGCCAGTACTGGTTGGGAATGTGATAGCTGGTGCCCATTTAAGACTTTGGGGCCTTTCTAAAATGAATTATTGAGTGATAGAAAATCTAAGGATTTAAACACTGGTCCTGACATTACAATATTAGTACCTGGCAATGTAGGGCATGATGAGTAGATGTCCGTGCACTAAGTTTTTTCAGATGCTCCCCCGCTGTGTCCCCTGTTCTCACTTTCCGCCCTGTACGCTAATTAATATCACTGGTACAGGGAGGAGGACACGGCCGTGTTTCTCAAAGGGCATCTCCTTCATCCAGGCTGTGAGCTGCCCAATTACAGCAGAGTGCGTCACAGCCAGGGAGAAAAAGAAGGTCACTTTCTCAGTTGGGCACCTCACAGCCAGGGAGACACCCCTTGAACCTCACAGCCATGGAGACACTCCTCGAACCTCACAGCCAGGGAGACACCCCTTGAGAAACACGGCCATCTCCTCCTCCCTGTAACGATGCTATTAATTAGCATACAGGGCGGCAGAAGAGAACTGGAGGCACAGCAGGGGAACAGAGTAGCGTATCGACATCAACTGATCATGCCCTGAACTGCTAGGTACTAATATTGTAACGTCAGGACCAGTGACGTTACAATAATGTTCAAGAATGATGCATGGTGGAATGATTCCTATTGAAACAATGCAGAAATACAACTGCATCATGCTCAACAGCATACCCAAGGGTATAATAAAAATAAGCATTTACCTTGCCTCCTGACTTTTACATCACCATGACTCAAGTTTGGAAGGCCAATGACAAGGTCAAGCAAGAAGTGAAACCTCTCTGAAAATGAACTTGTTGTTCATCATCTAATTCTGTCCAATAAAAGGGCACAATACAATACATGGCAAGCTTGCTATTTATTATTGCACTTAGCAGTGCAGAGGGTTACGCTAAATTATCAATGACTGTAAATTGCTATGACAATTAAACTGTGCTGCCGAAATATAACCTCAAACTGTGTTCAGCTACCGCTGGTGACAGAAAGTCAAGGTTTTTAAATGTCTATGTAAAAAACCCCGCCGCCCCGGTAAGTCACGAAAAGTAAATCACACAAGTCACACAATGAAAACACATGCTGAGCAAACTTCATTGGTACAAAATTATCCGCCGTTGATGAGATGGAAAAAGGTAATTTGCAACAATTAGTTACTGCAATATGACACGCCAAAAGTCAAGCACACATTGCTAACTCGCTTTCCCGTGTCAAATAGCACAATAATAGCTGTAACGCTCCTATTTTCAGAGAATTCATCTGCTTCGAAAGAGAGGAGCGAGCTTTAATATTTAATTTGGATGGGGAAAGTAAGTTTGTGTGCCACTGACAGAGTAAACCCTTCATGGGATTACTATATTATGATAAATAGACCTTCGGCCCGGGAGACCTGATTTCTAGGTAATGGCTTTTAGCCTTTTGTCGAGCCCTTCCAGCATGAGCATGGCATTTCATAGAAGTCTAATTTCCAGAGCAGAAATGCTCTATTTGGTTGAGTCACTGGGCGGTCCACAGATATAGCAGGTGGCGTCCTGTCAGTTGTACCAGAAGTGCTAAGGAGTGTACAAGTAAGGCTGCTTTCATACTCGCGTTTGGTGCTGATCCGTCAAGGATCTGCACAAACACTTCCGTTCAGATAATACAACCATCTGCATCCGTTCAGAACGGATCCATTTGTATAATCTGTAACATAGCCAAAACAGTTCTGTCTTGAAAACCATTTAAAGTCAATGGGGGACGGAACCGTTTTCTATTGTGCCAGATTGTGTCAGTGAAAACGGATCAGTCTCCATTGACGTACATTGTGTGTCAGGACGGATCCGTTTGCCTCCGCATCGTCAGGCAAGACCACTTACTGTTATCTCACATATATATTCTTATTATTATAGCCAAATTTACCACCCTAACTCCTCCAACAGTTTTTACACTACATAGACAGTAATATACCGAAACGTGCGGATTGTTCCCAATTGGTGTGCTATTACTTTGTGGAACGTTTTGCCGAATGGGTTACGGAATATCTGCGTTTTTGTGGCGAAATTGGTCCCATAGGAATAAATGGCGGAATTTTTAAAACTAGAGTGGGAGCTGACAAAAGCTAGAGTGTGAGCTGAAAAATCAGGACATGATTTCTAAACTGCCACCACTCCCTCATTTTCAAGCCCACCTTCACAAATCAGCTGCTAATGTTTTTATAAATGTATGTTTTAATGTAACTGTGAAGCACTTTGGGCAACAACATTGCAATTACATGTGCTATATAAATAAATAAAAGTTGAAATGCATTTCTCACTCTATCAAGCTTGCCATGTGCACTTTTTAAATTTAATCAATCAATTGGTTAGTGTAATGTTTACTATCTTTACTAACTACAAACATGCCACCCAGTTAATCTGCCCACTCCAACCTTTCCACAGTTACTCCAGCCACTCCAACCACACAACAGTTACTCAAGCCACTCCACCCAGTTACTCCGTCCTCTCCAGTTGTAGACTACTGGTGGAGGCAAGAACACTTTCCACAATTTCCCCAGAAATTGTAGCTTTTCTAGTTATAAATATATTACCAAATACCTTTCATTAGTTATAATGCTTGTTTTGTCCTGGGAGCAATCATTATTAAAAATAAAATGGCCGCCATCCTACTAGTCCACACAAAACCTGTCCTAATTACCCAGAAGGACAAGTTAAAGAGCTGCGCCATCTTCCTGTCTTACTTGTCAGGGATTATGATCCTGAATACAGTTTAATATGATCTTTTGCTAAGTTTCTGTAGGAATTGAGTTCATGAGGAGACATGAAGTACAGAGAGGAAGGTATGAGCAGCACTACTTGTATGCAGTCTCCATTACCACAGCTTGACATTACCACAGTCTGTCCTGTCCATCATCTTTTCATTAACTCCATTCCCCAGAGATTCAGCTGAAGATCTTATCAGCTGTATTCAGGACCACAACCCCTGACAAACAGAGCAGAGAGGAGGATGAGGCAGCTCTTTAACTCAGTGTTGTAAAGTAACTTGTCCCGCTGTGTGATTAGGACAGGTTTTGTGTGAGATAATAGGACGGCGGACATTTTAGGTTTTCTAATGATTGCTCCCTAGACAAAATAAATAATTATAGCTAATAAAAGGTGTTTGGGAATATATTTATACTAAATTAATATTTAAGTATTTTCATTTTCTTAATTCCCGGAAAACCCCTTTAACCATATTGCTCCCTTTGCTGGCTTAATTCATTTTTCCATCACATTATGCACTGTTCGTTTCCATGGTTAGGATCACCCTGTAATCCATCAGTAGTGCTTGCACAATATAGGAAAAAGGGATGGACTTTCTGGTGGCTGGGACCGCGAGAGCGTGCATAGGTACACATGTGCAGCAGCTCCCGTCCCTGCCACCTGGAAACGAGCAGTGTCAAATTCAATGGAAAATCCCACCTTTAGGACCCCAATCTATTGGGTGACTGACCTCATTCTGACAGGCATGACCACATCCTGCAGTTGACAGAATGAAGAGACTCCAGTGAAGTCTATGAGAGTTATGGAAACAACCCAACAAGCTTGTATCATCACCAGTCCATTCAACCCAACAGCCACCTTGGCTTGAAGAATAGGGGTTGGGTCCTCCTGTTCTTTAAATTAGTGGTACCTCCACCTATTAGACATTTATGGTACAGCCTCTTCACTGCACTTGGGGACACTAAGGGTCCGTTTACACAGGCCAATACAAAGGGTAATGAACCATTTATTCATGATCATCGCCTGCTTGTACAACTGCATTTACATGCAGCAATCAACATCTCTGTATAGGAATGAATGATCGTTACTACGATCGTTCAACCATATACAGATTCACTGCCTATTGGAAGCATATCCCTTTTTACACAGAACAATGTGTTACTGTCAAAAGATGATTTTATGTGCTGCATAAACGATCACATCATCCAACAAATGAGCATTTTACTGGTTTGTTAGGTGATTAGTGGCACATTTACTGGAGTCAATTTTTAACAAGTGTTTGTAAGAATGTTCATTCCCCGTAATCTGCCCAATAATCTGCCCATGAAAAAGAACCCTAAGGCTGGCATAGTTAGAGAGAAATGGTGTCCATCACTGTGATGGTACAATTGGTTTTGGTGACAATATATAATGACATGGCACATAGAGGGGGTTTCTGAGTGGGGGAACCCAATCAATAATGTCCATATGCCCCCATAAAGCATATGGACAGGGGTTGTCATTATGATTCAACCCCTTTAGGGTTAATTGCTCCATGTATATGATGAAATATGGTCTGCCTGCAAATTTGCCAGAATAGTAACTGTAAAATTGCAGATGAACTAGAACTAGAAACAAAAATAATTGCAGTTTACAACCTATGCTTGTTTTCAAGCATTTAATACCGTGCAATACTGTACTGTGCATAAATCAATATATATCTGTCAAATAATAGCGAGAATAGGTCATTGTTCTGTAAATCTCAAGGGAAGTTAGCAAGCCAAGAATCTGAAATGTACTTATATACTGTACAGTATAATTGAGATACTGTTCAAACCAGCATCTAAGGTAATTACGATAATAAGTTCCTAAGAGTTGTGCAGTGCAGCTGAATGTATTGGTGCCATATAGATGAAAGACAGTACAACTTATTACAGATGTCACGTGACATTAGACACTTTGTGAATATCTACTTTTAGGGAGGATCTGTTAGATATACAAGTTGGGGGCCTACATCCCATCAGTCAAAGTCACAGACACCTGAGAGGAGCTGAACAAAATTCCCTAATGTTTTCTAGAAATAGGCTTAAGGTGTAACCACACTTTAAAGGGGTTGTACCAACACAAAAATGTATCCCTTAGCCACAGGACAGGGAATAAGTATCAGATAGTTGGGGGTCTGACCACTGGGTCCCGTATAGAATGAGCCCCTGTAGTGAACAAAAACTCGGATGTCTCACATAGTTGAATGGAGTGGCAGTGTGCATGCTTGACCCCCTTTATTAACTCTGTCTCCTCATTGTTGTGATCAGTGGTGGTCAAAGTGGTCAGGCTCCCACCAATTAGATACTAATCCAGCATACCTCCATGTTTTAAGTTTGATAGCAGTTAATCCTAACTTAAACTCTACTTCAAGTTCATACTAATTGGGGTACAGGAATCAGACATGGGAACTTATCATAGCATTCACAATGGAGATGTGCACGCTTTCACTGTTCCTGAAGAACTCATATGGAAGAAGGCAGGAGGTCACCATTTAATTCATTATCCTGCCATTCTGATGAAATTAAAACTGATCAAAAACATGATCTGTCTAGTTGGATGGTCTTTTAATCATTCCACCTGGTGGACACAATCAAACTCTGTCAAGTGATTATTTTGTAGAAAGGTGCTGCTGGTTAACCGACAAGCAAAACTCTTGTTCATCTGCTAATATGCTTGTTTTGGCAGACACATAAATCGTCATTTCCCGGCAGAAGAACATGCTTTCTAAACACGTTCTGCTGCTGGCAAACCATGATTATGTATGGGGACGACTGACGGTACTAGTGATCACTCCTCCACATACAGTGGAGGAGATTGCTGCATGTAAATTCAGCTTTCTCCTTCACTGATGAGCAGGCAATTGTCAGGAAAGCATGCTTCCTTCCCAACAATCACCTGCTAAATTTTCCCGTATCCAAACCAGTTGGAGCTGCCAACAAATGCTCACGTACATCAGACACACCCTCAAGTAAATTTGATTTAATTTGGGGGTGGACTATCTGTCCCTGAATTAGTAAGCCCAAGCTTTGTGCCCAGAGTCAGACTGGTTTAACAGAGTACCAGAGGATCCTCCAGTATACCAAGCTTGGACATGATAATGGACCTCTAATAAAACAGGGCCCCATAGGCCAACTTGAGCTGACTGAATATACCATATATGCATATGGGCCTACCATCATCTAATCAGGAAAGCACAAATTAATCCTACTGCCTTTCATTGATTTTCATAGAATGTAGAGTAGTGTTAAGTATTGTCATAAGTTTTCTGCCAGATAACAAAGGGCCCACATACTTTTTGTGCACATTGCAGTCTGTGTGTGAACCAGATATCCTATTAAAACCAAGATTTTGATATTGATGACCTAGCCTCACAATAGGTCATCAATATCAGATCGATGGGGGTCTGACTCCAGATACCCCGTCAGTCAGCTGCTTGAAGAGGCTGCAGCGTTCCAGTGAGTGCCGTGGCCTCTTCCTAGGCCAGTCATGTCATATTTACCAGGAATGTAGCCTAGGCACAGCTCAGTCCCATTGAAGTGAATAAGGCTGAGCTGCAATACCAAGCACTTCCATAATATAATGGATGGTGCTGTGCCTGGTAAGCTGCAAGGAGGCCATGGCACTCACCGAGCACTGCAGCTTCATCAAACAGCTAATCGTCAGGGATGATGAGTGTCCTAAAGATAGATCTTCAATAACAAAATCTTGGACAACCCCTTTAAATCTTAATGATGAAGCGCCCAGCATGTGCATTGATAAAAGATACTGTGGATGTGCACATGTCCTGTATACACAGAGGCTAAGCCCTCATACTCATTTCCTCTGGTGGGCCCAAGGATCTTCAGTCCAACACTATTCGTGCCATAACCACACCTCGTGATCCATGGCCAATGCTTAATAAAATACTCACATAGCGCTTAGATAAATTATAAGCATAAAACTGGACATCTCCTTTAAGAGGTGAGCACTTTTAACAGCTCAAGCCTTTCAGTCTGTTGTCCTAGTGAGTCACAGATAGACAACATTTCTCAAGATGCCTGGTTTCTCTATAAGATACCAACATTGTATTACAGTTTAACATTTAATGGAGCATGAATGATAGAAACAGCTGCTTGCCAATTTTAGTGGCCGGATGCTCGCAGGCCAAAATGTATTTCACCACAGTGCTGTAGGGACAAAAATGCAGGGAAAGACAGCTATGTAAAATGAACAGAAAGAGTAAATGATGTGCAACAGTCTACGGCTACACCATGTGGGCCATGCCTTTCTGTGTAATGCTAGAACTCCTGGTGGCATAATTTGTGCTTAAATATTTTAGATTCATTTTCCCATGCACTATTAGGCTTTGAAGGGGATTTTTGCTTATTTCAGTGGAGATGTAAATAAAACCTGGGGAAAAGCATAAGCCTCAGCTACAGGCCAACCAAAAAGTGAATGTGTACCCATGAATACTTAATTTTTTTTAAGGGACATTCCGCTATCTTCAGCACTGCGTCCCAATTAAATAGATGGGAAGCAGAAACCATGCAGTCTTCACTGTCAAAATTTCACCTATAAAAAAACACCTGAAAAAAGTTCTTGAGTCTTCTCTGTTAATAAATCTCTACTAACTTTTCTAAATTGGATTTGTGCATTCTGTGTTTTCCACAATTGACAACTGAAAATGGCTTCACACTTGCCCAATTTCTTCATGTATGATCGCTCCTGTGTACCACCTATTGTAGAGCAGGAACTCTGCTTTACAGTAGATAGTCATTATGCGATCCTCTGTCATGGCTGAGCAGCCTGACAGGAATGGGGAGCAGGATCGCATACCTCCTTCCCATTGCTGTCAGGCTGCTCAGCCATGACATGAGAGCACACCATGAGAGTTCCTGCTGTACAATAGTTACAACTGGAGCAATCAGATACTCTGGCAGACTGAGCAGCCTGACAGCACATCTCATAAGTACAAAGTGACCACAGGAGCACAATATAGCAAGGACACTCCCTCACCCTCGCTAAGCACCTGTAGAAGTCGAGTTCACATTCTAGGAGGAGTTACTGGAGGCCATGTTGATAACATTCTCAGAACCATTTAAATGGGCCAATGATTAGGAACATATGTTCATAAGAACATTCATTCTGCTGTTCATTAGTGTGGCCTAAACACTGACCCTACCAATCAACTTAGAAACAACTCACAACATTGGTTTGTCTATTGATCAGATCTTTTAGGCAACCGCTAAAATCATCGTTTGTCCCCAGAATATCTCCCTGTATAAACGTATGGTCAGGGGCGTAACTACCATAGCGGCAGACCATGCAACTGCTATGGGGCCCAGGGCAAGAGGGGGCCCAGTCTTAGTTGGGATTATCTCCCCTTCTACTGGAGGTAAAAACTTGGTCAGGACTCCACCCTCTAAGGGAACAACATTTAGGGTAGGGCTACACGACGACATGTGCCGCGCGACAATAAGGGCACAGCTACACGGCAAAATGTGTCACGCGACATTGATGATGCACCAATGATGCACAAATTTTTATAACAATAGTCTATGGTGTCGCACTGCAACATGCTGCGACGAGACAGTCGCAGCAAAATCCATTTCGAATGTAGTAGTCGCAGCATGTCGCAGTCCGACACCATAGGCTATCATTATAAAAATTGTTGTGCATGATTGGTGCGACAAAATGTCACGTGACAAATGTCGTTGTGTAGCCCTAGCCTTAGTAAATGAGGCAGTGGAAAAATGGCCAAAGGGTCATTGAAGAGGGTTTAGGCAGAAACCCTTCTGTCCTGTGTGGGGTGCCTGGTTTGATCCTTGCTATCGGGCCCTTACTTCTCTATGTACACCGCTGCGTATGGTGCTCATAATGGACCCTTATTGGCAAATGACCGAGTTATGACAGGGCAGGGAATGTATTTCTGCATAGTTAAAGAGAGTTAAGGGTTCTGGGAAACCTGGGTTGTCCTTCAACATTCCTAGAAACATATGGTACTAGAGTACAGTTGAATCCAATTTTTTATGACTTGACAGAGAAGGATGGATGGATTTCCCTGTCATTGAAAAATAATTCCCATTGACAGATGATAAAAATAACTGACTACATTTTGGCAACCACAACTATTCAAGCGCCTGGAGCAGACAGAGCCATGTTGCCTGGGGTCTGCGAGTCTCTCACAGTTCAGTGTGTTGTCTATTCATACGTTTAATTTCTTGTTGTTGTCCATCAGCATTTCTCCTTGTACGCAATTTAAGACTTTTGTAAGATAATGGAGAGCTTCAGATTTCCTGGTCTCCGTACATTTAATTTTCTATTCTATCCATTGTAGCATAATTATGCATTTTGTTCATTAAAGTGTAGGCCTCAACCTTGACTCTGACTGTTTCCATAGCAACCATGAAATGCTATGCAGCTATTGTGTATGTGTTTTGTGCTCTCCTCCACTCAAGGTTCTCTTTTGCTGAGTCTTTATGGTATTTTGCTGCTATAAAGTAAAAAAAAATATATCAGTTTATAAAGCAAAGGTTATTGTCTTATTGTGCGAAAGCCCTTGAAAACGTCAGATTACAGGCAGCACAGCTGAAGAAATAATGTATGTACTGATGTAGCAGTGCGGTAAATGTAGTACAGGTTTACCTGCTGTCTTATGTAAAACCAAAATAGAAGTCTCTAAAACACAGGGAATGTGGAAACCTTCACAGTACAATCCGTCATGAACTTCCATTGGCCCTGTCAATGGCTTCCAAGCAAGTCAAACCAAGACAATGGAAGCAAAAGTGGCTCAGCACATTATAGTTTCAGCTGAAAAAAGTTATACAATTTTCTAGTAAGTTTCCGGTGCTTATTCTTTGTGGTTTTCATGATTTCTCCAATAAAATCTGTCCTGGTCATGTGATGCACATTTTGAAGCAGATTTGTCACGTACTCTTAAAGTCATGAACTTTATTAAACTGTCAGATGACATGCCGAATGTTGAAATAAATTCCCCATTAAAAGTGTCCTGTCTGACCCAGGAAGAAGTACAACAGCGACTTAAAAAGATTAAAATAGACAAATCGCCAGGACCGGATAGCATACACCCCCGTATCCTAAGGGAATTAAGTAATGTCATAGCCAGACCCTTATTTCTGATATTTGCAGATTCTATATTGACAGGGAATGTCCCACAGGATTGGCGCATGGCAAATGTGGTGCCAATATTCAAAAAGGGTCCAAAAACAGAGCCTGGAAAATATAGGCCGGTAAGTTTAACATCTGTTGTG
Source organism: Bufo gargarizans (assembly GCF_014858855.1). NCBI lineage: Eukaryota > Metazoa > Chordata > Amphibia > Anura > Bufonidae > Bufo > Bufo gargarizans. Next base: position 494,561,350 of record NC_058081.1, on the reverse strand, counting down.
GGTAAACTGTTTGAGGGTTTTCTGAGAGATGCTATGTTAGAGCATCTTAACGGAAATAAGCAAATAACGCCATATCAGCATGGCTTCGTGAGGGATCGGTCATGTCAAACAAATTTAATCAGTTTCTATGAGGAGGTAAGTTCTAGACTTGACAGCAGCGAATCAATGGATGTCGTGTATCTGGACTTCTCCAAAGCATTTGACACTGTACCACATAAAAGGTTAGTATATAAAATGAGAATGCTCGGACTGGGAGAAAACGTCTGTAAGTGGGTAAGTAACTGGCTCAGTGATAGAAAACAGAGGGTGGTTATTAATGGTAAATACTCAGATTGGGTCACTGCCACTAGTGGGGTACTTCAGGGGTCTGTATTGTTCCCTATTCTCTTCAATATATTTATTAATGATCTTGTAGAAGGCTTGCATAGTAAAATATCAATTTTCGCAGATGACACTAAACTGTGTAAAGTAATTAACACTGAAGAGGACAGTATACTACTACAGAGCGATCTGGATAGATTGGAGGCTTGGGCAGATAAGTGGCAGATGAGGTTTAACACTGACAAATGTAAAGTTATGCACATGGGAAGGAATAATGCAAGTCATCCGTACTTATTAAATGGTAAAACACTCAGTAACACTGACATGGAAAAGGATCTAGGAATTTTAATAAACAGCAAACTAAGCTGCAAAAAACAGTGTCAGGCAGCTGCTGCCAAGGCCAATAAGATAATGGGTTGCATCAGAAGGGGCATAGATGCCCGTGATGAGAACATAGTCAGACCACACATGGAGTACTGTGTACAGTTCTAGGCTCCTGTGAACAAGGCAGATATAGCAGAGCTGGAGAGGGTCCAGAGGAGGGCAACTAAAGTAATAACTGGAATGGGGGGACTACAGTACCCTGAAAGATTATCAAAATTAGGGTTATTCACTTTAGAAAAAAGACGACTGAGAGGAGATCTAATTAATATGTATAAATATATCAGGGGTCAGTACAGAGATCTATCCCATCATCTATTCATTCCCAGGACGGTGACTGTGACGAGGGGACATCCTCTGCGTTTGGAGGAAAGAAGGTTTGTACACAAACATAGAAGAGGATTCTTTACGGTAAGAGCAGTGAGACTATGGAACTCTCTGCCTGAGGAGGTGGTGATGGTGAGTACAATAAAGGAATTCAAGAGGGGCCTGGATGTATTTCTGGAGCGTAATAATATTACAGGATATAGCTACTAGAGAGGGGTCGTTGATCCAGGGAGTTATTCTGATTGCCTGATTGGAGTCGGGAAGGAATTTTTATTCCCCTAAAGTGAGGAAAATTGGCTTCTACCTAACAGGGTTTTTTTGCCTTCCTCTGGATCAACTTGCAGGATTACAGGGCGAACTGGATGGACAAATGTCTTTTTTCGGCCTTATGTACTATGTTATGTACTATGTTACTATGGCCAGGGCAGATTTACAGTATATTGCCTGGAAGTAAAGAATGGAATTATTTTCCAGAACCTCATCGCCATATTCCTTTTTTCTCGATCACTGTACTCCATCATCCCCAGAAAGGTCATGGACCGTCCAAGTCTGACTGGCTTTTGACTATATAAGTCACTTCATTGCTCTGCCATGGTCTATTTTGGAAGACCCCCAGAAGATCAGATAGTTGGCATTGATGGTACGATATTACTCACTAAATGCTCCCTTTTCCCAAAGTCTCTAATATTGCTCCACCTGTCAGTGGGTAAAATCTCCTACCTTAGTGTTGTCAGATCAGATGGCCTCATTTCTAGCAATCTGTTTTGGTAAGAGATCCTCTATAAAAACAAAATTCAGCTCTGCTACATCTATCAGATACAGTAATTACTTACATCATGCAGTTGTGTTTGGAATTGGCCAATGCTGTCAACAAATCTACCGGGCAGGTATAGGGCAGAAAAAAAAGGGTGATGTACAAGACTGCTGAAATTTTACTAATATATGCTTTTCAGTAGGAGCAAAAATCAGCCATGTGCTGGCTTCTCTCCGTGACAGAATATGTTCTTTCACTTGCTTATTTAGCAAACTGTAATGCTAATATTGTCCTTTCAAACCAATAATTGATTTGGAATTTGAGTGATCCAGGGAGATCCGTGAAGAGCACATGAGGGGAGCAAAACTTTGGCGCCAGGAATAAATTTGAAGCTTCATCAGTCCAATTTAATGCTTACTGCTGCTTGGTACAGTCTCACATACTCAGTGGTTAAGCTTGTTGGTTTATTGTTATCGTCATGTATTAATTATTACATCAGGGACACTTGCCAGCCAGCTTGGAAAATGAAAGCTGCCAGTGATATGAGCAGAATGGATTTGCAGTATCGATCATCTCTGGAACAAGGTGAATGCATTAGTATAATGATGAGGATTCGAAGGGATCTCATAAAAAAATTATACAGGTTTGTAGAAATAAATAAAATGTCTGAGCGTGAGATACATTTATAAAAAATCATAAGAAATGTTTTATCTGTATGAAATAAGCTCCCAAGCTCCCCCTGGTGGTGGTTGCAGACTGACAGAATGTTATTTAACCCCTTGAAGACGAAGCCTCATTTTTCAAATCTGATGTGTCACTTTATGTGGTTAACTTTTGAATTTTTTTCTTACTTTTCCAAGTCATTCTGAGACTGTTTTATTTTGGAATCATAGTACTTTATGTTAGTGGTAAATTTCGGTCAATGTATTTTGTTTTTATTAATAAAAAATATCTAAGTTTACAGAAAATTTAACAAAATTAGCAATTTCTCAAATTTAATTTTTTCGGCCTTTTTAAGACAGTCGTATCTCACAAATAGTTAATAACTAATATACAACATGTCTACTTAATGTTGGCATCATTGTTCAATAATTTTTTTTTTTGGAGATATTTAACCACTTCAGCCCCGCTAGGTGAAACCCCCTTCATGACCAGAGCACTTTTTACACTTCGGCACTACACTACTTTCACCGTTTATCGTTCGGTCATGCAACTTACCACCCAAATGAATTTTACCTCCTTTTCTTCTCACTAATAGAGCTTTCATTTGGTGGTATTTCATTGCTGCTGGCATTTTTACTTTTTTTGTTATTAATCAAAATGTAACGATTTTTTTGCCAAAAAATGACATTTTTCACTTTCAGCTATAAAATTTTGCAAAAAAAACGACATCCATATATAAATTTTTCGCCAAATTTATTGTTCTACATGTCTTTGATAAAAAAAAATGTTTGGGCAAAAAAAAATGGTTTGGGTAAAAGTTATAGCATTTACAAACTATGGTACAAAAATGTGAATTTCCGCTTTTTGAAACAGCTCTGACTTTCTGAGCACCTGTCATGTTTCCTGAGGTTCTACAATGCCCAAACAGTAGAAAACCCCCACAAATGACCCCATTTCGGAAAGTAGACACCCTAAGGTATTCGCTGATGGGCATAGTGAGTTCATAGAACTTTTTATTTTTTGTCACAAGTTAGCGGAAAATGATGATGATTTTATTTTTTCTATTTTTTCTTACAAAGTCTCATATTCCACTAACTTGCGACAAAAAATAAAAAATTCTAGGAACTCACCATGCCCCTCACAGAATACCTTGGGGTGTCTTCTTTCCAAAATGGGGTCACTTGTGGGGTAGTTATACTGCCCTGGCAATTTAGGGGCCCAAATGTGTGAGAAGAACTTTGCAATCAAAATGTGTAAAAAATGACCGGTGAAATCCAAAAGGTGCACTTTGGAATATGTGCCCCTTTGCCCACCTTGGCAGCAAAAAAGTGTCACACATCTGGTATCGCCGTACTCAGGAGAAGTTGGGGAATGTGTTTTGGGGTGTCATTTTACATATACCCATGCTGGGTGAGAAAAATATCTTGGTCAAATGCCAACTTTGTATAAAGAAATGGGAAAAGTTGTCTTTTGCCAAGATATTTCTCTCATCCAGCATGGGTATATGTAAAATGACACCCCAAAACACATTCCCCAACTTCTCCTGAGTACGGCGATACCAGATGTGTCACACTTTTTTGCTGCCAAGGTGGGCAAAGGGGCACATATTCCAAAGTGCACCTTTCAGATTTTGCAGGCCATTTTTTACACATTTTGATTGCAAGGTACTTCTCACACATTTGGGCCCCTAAATTGCCAGGGCAGTATAACTACGCCACAAGTGACCCCATTTTGGAAAGAAGACACCCCAAGGTATTCCGTGAGGGGCATGGCGAGTTCCTAGAATTTTTTTTTTTTTTGTCACAAGTTAGCGGAAAATGATTATTTTTTTTTTCTCTTTTTTCCTTACAAAGTCTCATATTCCACTAACTTGCGACAAAAAATAAAAAATTCTAGGAACTCGCCATGCCCCTCACGGAATACCTTGGGGTGTCTTCTTTCCAAAATGGGGTCACTTGTGGCGTAGTTATACTGCCCTGGCAATTTAGGGGCCCAAATGTGTGAGAAGTACCTTGCAATCAAAATCTGTAAAAAATGACCGGTGAAATCCGAAAGGTGCACTTTGGAATATGTGCCCCTTTGCCCACCTTGGTATCAAAAAAGTGTCACACATCTGGTATCGCCGTACTCAGGAGAAGTTGGGGAATGTGTTTTGGGGTGTCATTTTACATATACCCATGCTGGGTGAGAGAAATATCTTGGCAAAAGACAACTTTTCCCATTTTTTTTATACAAAGTTGGCATTTGACCAAGATATTTTTCTCACCCAGCATGGGTATATGTAAAATGACACCCCAAAACACATTGCCCAACTTCTCCTGAGTACGGCGATACCAGATGTGTCACACTTTTTTGCTGCCAAGGTGGGCAAAGGGGCACATATTCCAAAGTGCACCTTTCGGATTTTGCAGGGCATTTTTTACACATTTTGATTGCAAAGTTCTTCTCACACATTTGGGCCCCTAAATTGCCAGGGCAGTATAACTACGCCACAAGTGACCCCATTTTGGAAAGAAGACACCCCAAGGTATTCCGTGAGGGGCATGGCGAGTTCCTAGAATTTTTTATTTTTTGTCGCAAGTTAGTGGAATATGAGACTTTGTAAGGAAAAAAGAAAAAAAAAGAAAAATCATCATTTTCCGCTAACTTGTGACAAAAAATAAAAAATTCTAGGAACTCGCCGTGCCCCTCACGGAATACCTTGGGGTGTCTTCTTTCCAAAATGGGGTCACTTGTGGCGTAGTTATACTGCCCTGGCAATTTAGGGGCCCAAATGTGTAAGAAGTACCTTGCAATCAAAATGTGTAAAAAATGGCCTGCGAAATCCGAAAGGTGCACTTTGGAATATGTGCCCCTTTGCCCACCTTGGCTGCAAAAAAGTGTCACACATGTGGTATCGCCGTACTCAGGAGAAGTTGGGCAATGTGTTTTGGGGGGTCATTTTACATATACCCATGCTGGGTGAGAGAAATATCTTGGCAAAAGACAACTTTTCCCATTTTTTTATACAAAGTTGGCATTTGACCAAGATATTTTTCTCACCCAGCATGGGTATATGTAAAATGACACCCCAAAACACATTCCCCAACTTCTCCTGAGTACGGCGATACCACATGTGTGACACTTTTTTGCAGCCTAGATGCGCAAAGGGGCCCAAATTCTTTTTAGGAGGGCATTTTTAGACATTTGGATCCCAGACTTCTTCTCACACTTTCGGGCCCCTAAAAAGCCAGGGCAGTATAAATACCCCACATGTGACCCCACTTTGGAAAGAAGACACCCCACGGTATTCAATGAGGGGCATGGCGAGTTCCTAGAATTTTTTATTTTTTTGCATAAGTTAGCGGATATTGATTTTTTTTGTTTTTTTCTCACAAAGTCTCCCTTTCCGCTAACTTAGGACAAAAATTTCAATCTTTCATGGACTCAATATGCCCCTCACGGAATACCTTGGGGTGTCTTATTTCCGAAATGGGGTCACATGTGGGGTATTTATACTGCCCTGGCTTTTTAGGGGCCCTAAAGCGTGAGAAGAAGTCTGGAATATAAATGTCTAAAAATGTTTACGCATTTGGATTCCGTGAGGGGTATGGTGCGTCCATGTGAGATTTTATTTTTTGACACAAGTTAGTAGAATATGAGACTTTGTAAGAAAAAACAAAAACAAACAAAAAATTTCCGCTAACTTGTGCCAAAAAAAATGAATGGAGCCTTACCGGGGGGGGGGGGGGGGGGGAAATCAATGACAGGGGGGTGATCAATGACAGGGGGGTGATCAATGACAGGGGGGTGATCACCCATATAGACTCCCTGATCACCCCCCTGTCATTGATCACCCCCCTGTAAGGCTCCATTCAGACATCCGCATGATTTTTACGGATCCATGGATACATGGATCGGATCCACAAAACGCATGCGGACGTCTGAATGGAGCCTTACAGGGGGGTTATCAATGACAGGGGATGATCAGGGTGATCAGGGTGATCACCCCCCTGTCAATGATCACCCCTCCTGTAAGGCTCCATTCAGACATCCGCATGATTTTTTACGGATCCATGGATACATGGATCGGATCCACAAAACGCATGCGGACGTCTGAATGGAGCCTTACAGGGGGGTTATCAATGACAGGGGATGATCAGGGTGATCAGGGTGATCACCCCCCTGTCACTGATGACCCCCCCTGTAAGGCTCCATTCAGACGTCCGCATGTGTTTTGTGGATCCGATCCATGTATCCATGGATCCGTAAAAATCATGCGGACGTCTGAATGGAGCCTTACAGGGGGGTGATCAATGACAGGGGGGTGATCAATGACAGGGGGTGATCAGGGAGTGATCACCCGCCTGTCATTGACCACCCCCCTGTAAGGCTCCATTCAGACATCCGCATGATTTTTACGGATCCATGGATACATGGATCGGATCCACAAAACACATGCGGACGTCTGAATGGAGCCTTACAGGGGGGTTATCAATGACAGGGGGTGATCAGGGTGATCACCCCCCTGTCACTGATCACCCCCCCTGTAAGGCTCCATTCAGACATCCGCATGATTTTTTACGGATCCATGGATACATGGATTGGATCCACAAAACGCATGCGGACGTCTGAATGGAGCCTTACAGGGGGGTTATCAATGACAGGGGGTGATCAGGGTGATCACCCCCCTGTCACTGATCACCCCCCCCCCCCTGTAAGGCTCCATTCAGACATCCGCATGATTTTTTACGGATCCATGGATACATGGATCGGATCCACAAAACGCATGCGGACGTCTGAATGGAGCCTTACAGGGGGGTTATCAATGACAGGGGATGATCAGGGTGATCAGGGTGATCACCCCCCTGTCACTGATGACCCCCCCTGTAAGGCTCCATTCAGACGTCCGCATGTGTTTTGTGGATCCGATCCATGTATCCATGGATCCGTAAAAATCATGCGGACGTCTGAATGGAGCCTTACAGGGGGGTGATCAATGACAGGGGGGTGATCAATGACAGGGGGTGATCAGGGAGTGTATATGGGTGATCACCCGCCTGTCATTGACCACCCCCCTGTAAGGCTCCATTCAGACATCCGCATGATTTTTACGGATCCATGGATACATGGATCGGATCCACAAAACACATGCGGACGTCTGAATGGAGCCTTACAGGGGGGTTATCAATGACAGGGGGTGATCAGGGTGATCACCCCCCTGTCACTGATCACCCCCCCTGTAAGGCTCCATTCAGACATCCGCATGATTTTTACGGATCCATGGATACATGGATTGGATCCACAAAACGCATGCGGACGTCTGAATGGAGCCTTACAGGGGGGTTATCAATGACAGGGGGTGATCAGGGTGATCACCCCCCTGTCACTGATCACCCCCCCCCTGTAAGGCTCCATTCAGACATCCGCATGATTTTTTACGGATCCATGGATACATGGATCGGATCCACAAAACGCATGCGGACGTCTGAATGGAGCCTTACAGGGGGGTTATCAATGACAGGGGATGATCAGGGTGATCAGGGTGATCACCCCCCTGTCACTGATCACCCCCCCTGTAAGGCTCCATTCAGACGTCCGCATGTGTTTTGTGGATCCGATCCATGTATCCATGGATCCGTAAAAATCATGCGGACGTCTGAATGGAGCCTTACAGGGGGGTGATCAATGACAGGGGGGTGATCAATGACAGGGGGTGATCAGGGAGTGTATATGGGTGATCACCCGCCTGTCATTGATCACCCCCCTGTAAGGCTCCATTCAGACGTCCGCATGATTTTTACGGATCCATGGATACATGGATCGGATCCACAAAACACATGCGGACGTCTGAATGGAGCCTTACAGGGGGGTTATCAATGACAGGGGGTGATCAGGGAGTGTATTTGGGTGATCACCCGCCTGTCATTGATCACCCCCTGTAAGGCTCCATTCAGACGTCCGCATGTGTTTTGCGGATCCGATCCATGGATCCGTAAAAATCATGCGGACGTCTGAACGGAGCCTGACAGGGGGGTGATCAATGACAGGGGGGTGATCAATGACAGGGGGTGATCAGGGAGTGTATATGGGTGATCACCCGCCTGTCATTGATCACCCCCCTGTAAGGCTCCATTCAGACGTCCGTATGCTTTTTGCGGATCCGATCCATGTATCCGTGGATCCGTAAAAATCATACGGACGTCTGAACGGAGCCTGACAGGGCGGTGATCAATGACAGGGCGGTGATCAATGACAGGGCGGTGATCAGGGAGTTTATATGGGGTAATCATGGGTGATCAGGGGTTTATAAGGGGTTAATAAGTGACGGGGGGGGGTGTAGTGTAGTGTGGTGTTTGGTGCGACTCTACTGACCTACCTGAGTCCTCTGGTGGTCGATCCTAACAAAAGGGACCACCAGAGGACCAGGTAGGAGGTATATTAGACGCTGTTATGAAAACAGCGTCTAATATACCTGTTAGGGGTTAAAAAATTCGGATCTCCAGCCTGCCAGCGAGCGATCGCCGCTGGCAGGCTGGAGATCCACTCGCCTACCTTCCGTTCCTGTGAGCGCGCGCGCCTGTGCGCGCGCGTTCACAGGAAATCTCGCGTCTCGCGAGAAGACGCGTATATGCGTCCAGGAGGAATAAAGCAACCACCTCCCGGACGCATATACGCGTACAGCGGTCGGGAGGTGGTTAAAGGCTTATAAATTTAGCCTTATTTTCTAGAAAAATTTCAAATCCTGTTTTTTAGGGACCAATTTATTTCTGAAGTGCCTTTGAGTGACCTGTATATTAACCCCCCCTTCCTTAAAATCATTCAAATTTAAAAACTGCACCCCTTAAATTATTCAATTTAGGAAAGAAATTCATTTTAAAAATTTATTTTTGGGAGCTTTTCCATTTTAAATCATTTTCGGAATATAGCAGGAGTTAAATAGAAATAAACCTCACATTTATTACCCTAATTCTGCAGTTTTTAGATATATCCCATATGTGGCCCTAGAGTGTTACTTGACTTAAATACCGGTTTCAGAACTGAAGAATCACCTTGTGGATTTCTGGGTCTCCATTTTTAGGAAGTTTTTCAGGCACATTGCAGGTTTGCAGAGGCTTTGAAGTCTGAAAACGTAAGAATCGCCCCAAAAGGCAACATTTTGGAAACTACAGGGCTCAATAAATTAATATAGGGGTGCAGTGAGCATTTTGACCCCACAGGTGTGCCAACAACTTATTACAATTGGAGCATGAAGTCAAAAATTACCTTTTAAAAGTAAAATGTAGTTTTAGCTCAAAGATTTAAATTTTTACAAGAGTTAACAGGAGAAAAAGCAACACAAAATGTTCACGCAATTTCTCCTGAGTATGGCAATACCCCATATGTGGTAGTAACCTGGTAGCAACCTGCTGTGTGTCCATATGGGCACACAGCAGGGCTCAGAACAGAAGGAGCTCCATTTGGCTTTTGAAACGCAGATTTTACTGGAATGGGTTTGGGTACAATGTTGAACTTGCAACACCCCTGAGGTGCCAGTACAGTTAAAACCCTAGGAAATAACCCCATTTTTAAAACTACACTCCCAAGTAATTCAGCTAGGAGTGTGGTAATGGTGGTTTTGCCTTCACAGGTGTTTCATAGAGTTTATTAACATTAGACAATAAAAAATAAAAAATAAAAAACAAGAGTATGTTGCCTTAGCCACAATGTTTTCATTTTTACAAGCACTACAAGGAGAAAAAGCACCATATATTTGTTATGCAATTTCTCCCAAGTACAGAAACAACACAAATGTGGTCATAAACTGCTGTTTAGGGACACGACAAGGATCAGAAGGAAAGTAGCGGCATCTGGATTTTGTAACATGAGCTATTACTTTTTTTGGGTGACTGAGCTGTGTGGGGGTTCTTTTTTGCAGAACAAGCTGTAGTTTTTATCGGTACCATTTTGTTATAGATTTGGAATTTTGATACTTTTTATTACATTTTTTGAGTGAATCAAAGCATCCGAAGCAAATTTGATTAGCTATGAAGCCGAGTTTCCTTGCGCTTCGTAGCATCAAATTGGATTTTTTTTCTAAAATTGCTGCTGCATGTGTAACAAAGTGAAAGTAAGAAGGCGGGGAACATGATATAACCCATAATACCATGCAGCTAGCCAACAGCCCTATAAAATACTTCATCCCGCATGGTCTCTGCCATTTCACTGTGAACTGAGCATAAGGAGAGACATGTCAAGAGCTTATACGCTTAGAAAAGGAGAGTGCAAGGACATTGCAGGGACACTGTAGGAAGAGATTTTGGACACTGTAGGGAGAGCCTAGGTAGAGCATAGGGAGACTGCAGTGACAGTGCAGGTTGAGTGTAATCGCAACATGCATCTTGCTGACCTGCTGCCACAATCCCAGTTAATCTGTTAGTGGAATTACTGTGCCTTAGTATTAAAGGGCGGTCTAATATATCGCTGTGTGCATCTTGTTCAACTGCTGACACAATCCGCGTTAGTCTTTTGGTTGATATATAGAATTACTGTGCCTCAGAATTAAAGGCAGTCTAATATATATAGTTGTCTGCATCTTGTTGAACTGCTGACATATTCACAGATAATATATATAGAATTACTGTGCCTCGGTATTAAAGGACGGTCTAATATATCACCGTCTGCATCTTGTTGAATTGCTGACACATTCGCAGTTAAATGCTATGGACACCTTTGTGCACTAAAAATCAATAACCCCATATCTTACCATAATGCAGCACATAATAAAATTGAACTTGTTTGTTTACTGGTATCCACTTTGCTTCACATGCACTCAGAAATGCTCTTCTATGAGATTCACTCACTGTTCGGATGTCTCATCAGGCTCTGTGGGCATTCCTGTTGATTTCACATGCATCAGCACAAGCTCTGTGCCCCATCCCCACATCCTGTTACACAGCACAAGCTCTGCTGCCCCACCCCCACATCCTGTTACACAGCACAAGCTCTGCTGCCCCACCCACACATCCTGTTGCACAGCACAAGCTCTGCTGCCCCACCCCCACATCCTGTTACACAGCACAAGCTCTGCTGCCCCACCCCCACATCCTGTTACACAGCACAAGATCTTCTGCCCCGCCCCCACATCCTGTTACACAGCACAAGCTCTGCTGCCCCGCCCCCACATCCTGTTACACAGCACAAGCTCTGCTGCCCCGCCCCCACATCCTATTACACAGCACAAGCTCTGCTGCCCCGCCCCCACATCCTGTTACACAGCACAAGCTCTGCTGCCCCGCCCCCACATCCTGTTACATAGCACAAGCTCTACTGCCCCGCCCCCACATCCTTTTACACAGCACAAGCTCTGCTGCCCCGCCCCTTATCCTGTTACACAGCTCAAGCTCTGCTGCCCCGCCCCCACATCCTGTTACATAGCACAAGCTCTGCTGCCCCGCCCCCACATCCTTTTACACAGCACAAGCTCTGCTGTCCCGCCCCCTTACCCTGTTACACAGCACAAGCTCTGCTGCCCCGCCCCCACATCCTGTTACATAGCACAAGCTCTGCTGCCCCACCCCCACATCCTGTTACACAGCACAAGCTCTGCTGCCCCGCCCCCACATCCTGTTACACAGCACAAGCTCTGCTGCCCCGCCCCCACATCCTGTTACATAGCACAAGCTCTGCTGCCCCGCCCCCACATCCTTTTACACAGCACAAGCTCTGCTGCCCTGCCCCCTTATCCTGTTACACAGCACAAGCTCTGCTGCCCCACCCCCACATCCTGTTACACAGCACAAGATCTTCTGCCCCGCCCCCTTATCCTGTTACACAGCACAAGCTCTGCTGCCCTGCCCCCTTATCCTGTTACACAGCACAAGCTCTGCTGTCCCGCCCCCTCATCCTGTTACACAGCACAAGCTCTGCTGCCCCGCCCCTACATCCTGTTACACAGCACAAGCTTTGCTGCCCTGCCCCCACATCCTGTTACACAGCACACGCTCTGCTGCCCCGCCCCCACATCCTTTTACACAGCACAAGCTCTGCTGCCCTGCCCCCTTATCCTGTTACACAGCACAAGCTCTGCTGTCCCGCCCCCTCATCCTGTTACACAGCACAAGCTCTGCTGCCCCGCCCCTACATCCTGTTACACAGCACAAGCTTTGCTGCCCTGCCCCCACATCCTGTTACACAGCACACGCTCTGCTGCCCCGCCCCCACATCCTTTTACACAGCACAAGCTTTGCTGCCCTGCCCCCACATCCTGTTACACAGCACAAGCTCTGCTGCCCCGCCCCCACATCCTGTTACACAGCACAAGCTCTGCTGCCCCGCCCCCACATCCTGTTACACAGCACAAGCTCTGCTGCCCCACACCCAAATCCTGTTACACAGCACAAGCTCTGCTGCCCCGCCCCCACATCCTGTTACACAGCACAAGCTCTGCTGCCCCACACCCAAATCCTGTTTCACAGCACAAGCTTTGCTGCCCTGCCCCCACATCCTGTTACACAGCTCAAGCTCTGCTGCCCCGCCCCCACATCCTGTTACACAGCACAAGCTTTGCTGCCCTGCCCCCACATCCTGTTACACAGCACAAGCTCTGCTGCCCCGCCCCCACATCCTGTTACACAGCACAAGCTCTGCTGCCCCGCCCCCACATCCTGTTACACAGCACAAGCTCTGCTGCCCCACACCCAAATCCTGTTACACAGCACAAGCTCTGCTGCCCCGCCCCCACATCCTGTTACACAGCACAAGCTCTGCTGCCCCACACCCAAATCCTGTTACACAGCACAAGCTTTGCTGCCCTGCCCCCACATCCTGTTACACAGCACAAGCTCTGCTGCCCCACACCCAAATCCTGTTACACAGCACAGCTAGCAGCCACCTACATACAGACTGCTTGTAATCAGCAGATCTATGCCTCACGTTCCATTCTGTAGAAATCCATTATTTGTAGACACAACAGATATTTCTGCTGATAACGTCAGTGCAGCGATCTACAGTCAGAACCATGGCGCTATAAGCAGGATATAGATCTCATTACTGATAGCTCATTACATGCACTCTCTTCTGAATATAGTATTGTGTGCAGTCCGCACAGTGAACGGTCACTTATCTCACACAGATTACAGGTGAAACTCGAAAAATTTGAATATCGTGCAAAGTTCATTTATTTCAGTAATGGAACTTAAAAGGTGAAACTAACATATGAGAGACTCATTACATGCAAAGCGAGATATTTCAAGCCTTTATTTGGTATATTTTGGATGATAATGGCTTACAGCTTATGAATCCCCAAAGTCTCAATTTTGTCTCCCACGCAGAAATAAATTTAGAAAATTTTATATTTATCCAACATCATACACTAAACATAAGACCACTGCTACTATACACAGCGCCCACCTGACGCTGCCATACACAGCGCCCACATGACGTTGCCATACACAGCGCCTACCTGACGCTGCCATACACAGCACCCACCGGACGCTGCCATACACAGCACCCACCTGATGCTGCCATACACAGCACCCACCTGATGCTCCCATACACAGGGCCCACCTGACGCTGCCATACACAGCGCCCACCTGACGCTGCCATACACAGCGCCCACCTGATGCTGCCATACACAGGGCCCACCTGACGCTTCCATACATAGCGCCCACTTGACGCTGCCATACACAGCGCCCATCTTTGGATATGGATTTCTGCGCAAATTGGTCATAAAATGTGATCTGATCTTACAATAGACAATCACAGTCTGCTTAAACTAATAACACATAAAAAAATTTAATGTTACCATGGTTTTATTGAACGCACCATGTAAACATTCACAGTGCAGGTGGAAAAAGTATGTGAACCCTTGGATTTAATAACTGGTTGAACCTTCTTTGGCAGCAATAACTTCAACCAAACGTTTCCTGTAGTTGCAGATCAGACGTGCACAATGGTCAGGAGTAAGGCCCCTTTCACACAGGCGAGTATTCTGCGCGGATGCGATGCGAGAGTTGAACGCATTGCACCCGCACTGAATCCCGACCCATTCATTTCTATGGGGCTGTTCACATGAGCGGTGATTTTCACGCATCACTTATGCGTTGCGTGAAAATCACAGCATGCTCTATTTTGTGCGTTTTTCACGTAACGCAGGCCCCATAGAAATGAATGGGGTTCCGTGAAAATCGCAAGCATCCGCAAGCAAGTGCGGATGCGGTGCGATTTTCACGCACGGTTGCTAGGAGACGATCGAGATGGAGACCCGATCATTATTATTTTCCCTTATAACATGGTTATAAGGGAAAATAATAGCATTCTAGATACAGAATGCATAGTAAAATAGCACTGGAGGGGTTAAAAAATAATAATAATATTTTAACTCACCTTAATCCACTTGATTGCGCAGCCGGCATCTCTTCTGTCTTCTTTCTTTGCTGTGTGCAGGAACAGGACCTGTGGTGACATCACATGATCTTTTACCATTATGATGGTTCATGTGATGGACCATGTGATGACTGGAGTGATGTCACCACAGGTCCTGTCCCTGCACACAGCAAAGAAAGAAGACAGAAGAGATGCCGGCTGTGCGAATAAGTGGATTAAGGTGAGGGAAATTTTTTTAATTTATTTTTTAACCCCTCCAGCGCTATTTGACTATGCATTCTGCATTCAGAATGCTATTATTTTCCCTTATAACCATGTTATAAGGGAAAATAATACAATCTACAGAACACCGATCCCAAGCCCGAACTTCTGTGAAGAAGTTCGGGTTTGGGTACCAAACATGGCGGTTTTTCTCACGCAAGTGCAAAACGCATTAAATGTTTTGCATTTGTGCGGAAAAATCGCGCATGTTCCCACAACGCACCCTCAGATTTTCCCACAATGCCCGTGTGAAAGAGGCCTTATTCTTGACCATTCCTCTTTACAGAACTGTTTCAGTTCAGCATTATTCTTGGGATGTCTGGTGTGAATCGTTTTCTTGAGGTCATGCCACAGCATCTTCTGTTTAAGCCATTCTGTTGTTGATTTACTTCTATGCTTTGGGTCGTTGTCCTGTTGCAACACCCATCTTCTGTTGAGCTTCAGCTGGTGGACAGATGGCCTTAAGTTCTCCTGCAAAATGTCTTGATAAACTTGGGAATTTATTTTTCCTTCGATAAGTGCAATCCGTCCAGGCCCTGACGCAGCAAAGCAGCCCCAAACCATGATACCCCCACCACCATACTTCACAGTTGGGATGAGGATTTGATGTTGGTGTGCTGTGCTTCTTTTTCTCCACACATAGTGTTGTGTGTTTCTTCCAAACAACTCAACTTTGGTTTCATTTGTCCACAGAATATTTTCCCAGTACTGCTGTGGAACATCCAGGTGCTCTTGTGCAAACTGTAAACGTGCAGCAATGTTTTTGGGGACAGCAGTGGCTTCCTCTGTGGTATCCTCCCATGAAATCCATTCTTGTTTAGTGTTTTACGTATTGTAGATTCGCTAACAGGGATGTTAGCATATGCCAGAGACTTTTGTAAGTCTTTAGCTGACACTCTAGAATTCTTCACCTCATTGAGCAGTGCTCTTGCAGTCATCTTTACAGGACAGCCACTCCTAGGGAGAGTAGCAGCAGTGCTGAACTTTCTCCATTTATATAGACAATTTTTCTTACCGTGGACTGATGAACAGCAAGGCTTTGGAGATACTTTTATAACCCTTTCCAACTTTATGCAAGTCAACAATTCTTAATCGTAGGTCTTCTGAGAGCTCTTTTGTGTGAGGCATCATTAGGCAATGCTTCTTGTGAAAAGCAAACCCTGTTTTTTATAGGGCAGGGCAGCTGTAACCAACACCTCCAATCTCATCTCATTGATTGGACTCCAGTTGGCTGACACCTCACTCCAATTAGCTCTTGGAGATGTCATTAGTCTAGGGTTTACATACTTTTTCCACCTGCACTGTGAATGTTTACATGGTGTGTTCAATAAAAACATGGTAACATTTAATTCCTTGTGTGTTATTAGTTTAAGCAGACTGTGATTGTCTATTGTTGTGACTTAGATGAAGATCAGATCACATTTTATGACCAATTTGTCCTGAAATCCATATCATTCCAAAGGGTTCACATTTTCTTGCAACTTTATATACATATGACATACACAGCTGTACCACATGCCCATTACACAGATAGTTTGCTATATACACATTGCACACACAGCTCTGCTACATGTCCATTACACAGATAGAAATACTGTGTGCACATTACACACTGAAAACTCTACAATAGACTGGTTACATTGACATAGCCCTGCTTTATACACACCTTCCATATATAAAGTACCTCTTCATTTTCTACCAGCACAGTCCTACATGGATCCTGTGTTCCCCTAACTCCTCTCACACACATAGCTGATCACATGACTGTGACATCACCACGGGTCCTATAACCACAATGTAGTCTGGAGCTGCTCTTGGTCAGAGAGATGTCCATGAGGGGTGGGGCTTCTTGAGAGAGGGGCAGGGATGTCAGCTTCTGATACAGCGCTACTGACTTGGGGGCTGAGAGGAGGGAGACAGTGCACGCTCCAGTGTGCACATAGGAGGAGTTACAAAAAATCAGTCAGATGATGGATTTACTGAGAGCCGCCTGCTGTGCATAGCAAGCACAGCAGGCTGTAGAACAAAAACGAAAAAAGACAGATAAATAGAACCAATTGGAGAAATTATTTTCTCCACAAAATAAATTAATTCGGGCAAAAAAAAAAAACATTTTTTTACAAAGGTGTCCATTAGGGATGAGCGAATCAACTTCGGGACCGAACCAGAGTTCGGGAAATAGGTTATTTACTGTAAAAATGAATCTATGAAGTTATTACGCGAAGTCACGCGAGACTTCGCAAAGTAATAACTTCGGCTCATCGGAGCCAATACATTCTAATACTGTACAGAGCGCTCGCTCAGTACAGTATTGGACCGAAGTTTTATGAGAATCGACTTCCAATGTTTCATCCAAAGTCGATTCGCTCATCCCTAGTGTCCATATCATTTAATTTCTTATTTTAGATATAAAATTACTGTGCCTCAGTATTAAAGGGCGGTCAAATATTTCGCCACGTGAATCTTGTTCAACTGTTGCGACATTCATTGTTAATCTGTTACATTACTGGTACAGTTTACTGTACACTATCGCCAACAGACAGTTGCCTGGGCACTCCAAAGAACCGCTGCATCTCCCACTAGCCCGCATTCCACATCCAGCAGTCAGGGCTCGTCAACGTCAGCAGAAGGAAGCTGTCATTCCTTCCCATGGATTTTAATGTCATCTATTGCTTCTGATGCTCCTCTTTCTCCTTGTTACTTGTTTTGACAGCAGTCGATCACTGAGGTGATTGCAAAAAGACGGTCTGCGTGTACTTCAATGGCACAGAAGCTGAATGTGCTCCTGGCCAAGTTACTGGTACTCCAGTCCCTCCCTTTCCATGTAGTTGACTATGGAAGTAGAATGTAGTAGAATATGGAAATCATAGTTTTTTATGCACCCCTTATCATCCTTTGCCATCTCAAAAAAATAATAATCTGAAAGATGCAGAGGAGGAGCTGGATATTCCTGAGGACCTATCATTAGTATTAGATGATATTGGAAAAAGGTGGAAAAGCAGATGGCAGAAGAAAGGTTCTTCTACCTGTAGGGCAGGAGAGAAGTTGGGGTGGCAGAAGTGAGTTTGCAACTTGGGGAAAAGGGAGGAGGGGGGCTTTCCTCTTGTGTCACTCCAGGAACAACCCATGACCGTTTTTCTCTCCTCTTTTAACGGTTGTTGGACCCAACTGCCTGTCACCTACTGCACCACAAGGTACTCTTCATATAAAGTTTCAGGATGCAAGGGTTAAAGGTAAGTATAACTTTAATTATTAGGCAAAATGTATATAGTGGTCAACTATTGGCCCCATGTGGCCCCTTTATGTAATTTTCATTCAAAAGAGGCTTTTTCAGGAGATTGCAGGCTTTAATAGCAATAATTGGCATAGTGTGCCACGCACCTAACCAGCCAAACCCCATACCAGCTACAGCTCTTGTTTGGCACACATATTATATGGCAACTACTAGTTTTCAGGCTCCTGTACCTTATGACAATAATCCAGCGGCCATATTTGATCCATCCACCATGTTCGGCCCATCTGGTATTAACCTTAATACATGGTTAAAGCGAAATACCATCCGGTTCATAGTATATATTTGTATAGTTTTCGATTTTACACTTGTAATATGGAAATCCTTATTTTTTTTTTTTTAAAGGGATTCATGTCTATAGGGTTGCAAAATAATTTCACTTCTTTCAGTAGTTTAGCATTTGACAGAACAGAGCCATTTACAATTTTAATGTGTAAATTTTTATATTTATTCTCAGTATGTTTTTGAAAGTTCTTCATTATGTATATTGTTTTCAGAACATATAGTACAGGGCCCATTTTTGCATTTAAAATTTTCCATTCATATAGCCATATGAGGACTTATTTTTGGGGGGATAAATTGTGCTATTTAAGAGCACCATTCAGTTTACTATGTCTGTTATTGGAAAATGGGGAAAAAAAAATTGTGTTAAACTGAAAAAATAAAATAAAAATACAATTCTGCCAAGGTTTTCGGGGTTTTGACATCACAGTGTTCACTGTGCATTGAAAATGTCATTATGTCCTTATTCTGCGGCTCAATATGAATATAGCGATAACAAACTTGAATTTATTTATGTTTTATCTACTACATTTAAAAAAATAAAAACCTTTGAAAAAAAACATTTTCTTTTCATCACATTTTCTGACAGCCATAACTTTTTAACATTCAGTCTACAGAGCTGTATGAGGGCTTGTTTTTTGCAGGACGAAATTTAGATTTTATTGGTACAATTTTTGGGGTACGTATGACTTTTTGCTCACTGCAATAAAAAAAATTGGGTGGGGGAATTGACATAACACAGCGAATTGTAAGTTTTTTATTTTTTTTTCCCATTATGGCAATCAGCACACAAATTTTAAGAGTTCATTAGACATTTTCGAATGAGGCGATACTTTTACAGTGACAACTTTTAACCCCCTTAGGGTGCTAAAACCTGGAATCTTTTGATCCCTTATCCTATTCACCCTATTCGCCATTCCCCATCATTGCGGCTGGGTGTGTGCTGTATGATACAATCAGCACCCGCCACGTATGGAGCGGGTTCAATGCAACAGCCTGCTCCATGCATTCCCTCAGCCACCATGACTTATGGGTATGTCTGATTTATAGCGATTCGTGACAAATTAATGCGTAACAAATCGAATTTCTTGTCGGAGTCCGGCTAATCGACAGAATTGAATTTTTTTAAACTTAGCTCATCACTAGTGTTCACCATACATTATATATGATAACTTTATTCTTCAGTTTGATATAATTATGGCGATACCAAACGTATATTTTTTTCATGTTTTACTACTTTTGAATAATGAAATCACTTTTTAATTAACCCATTCGCTACCAGCGCCGTACATATATGGTACTGGGGTGGTATTTAAACATTTGTCTTTGGCATTAATGCTCTTTGAAACAACATGTTTAATCGTGGAGATAACAGCCTTTATATGCAGCGTTCAAGTGTGATCACGGCATCTATAGGGTGAAAAAGGGTTACAACCAGCATCCCCATGCGGAGATCGGGGATGCCGTTCATTATTTCTAACAGGCTTGGTCTCTCTGAAGAAACCCAGTGTTTCAGAGCTGCAATTATTATGTTGGCCAGCAGGTGGCAGGCATAGGAGATCAGCAATTAGATAATTACTATACTCCTTATAGGAGTATAGTAATATTCTCAAAAAAAAAGTTGTGGACATTGTAGCCGTCTAGATGGGCTCCAAATAAAATAATAATAATAATAAAAAATAAATACATAAATATAAAAAAAATATACACATCATGGGCATCACCGAAAACACCCATATTATTAAAATATAAAAATATTTTTCCAATATGATGAATGGCATAATGGAAAAAAAGTATCAAAATGGTCGATTCACAATTTTTTCAAAGTTTATCTTATATTTTTTTTTAAGTCTTAATTCATTTTTTCAGTATTTAAACATGTAAAACCTATACATATGTGGTATCGTTGTAATCATACTGACCCAGAAAATAAAGGGTTTTTTTCCCGCTTCCCACTACATTTATTACCATATTAAATGGTGGTATTAGAAAGTACAACTTGTCCTGAAAAATACATGCCCTCAATATGTGAACGGAAAAATAAAAATGTTATGGCTTCAGGAAGACAGGAAGTAAAATGAAAAATGGGAAAACCTCCAGTATCCTAAGGGTTAATTATTTTTTTGCACAGTCATACGTACGACAATTTTTTTTTACTTTTTGATTTATCTGTTGAGGCAGGTGTGTGAGGGCTTGTTTTTTTATGCAGGACCGTGAAGGCTAATTAAAGTGATATTTTTATAGATTAGATCACTACAGATGTGCAAAACCAATTGTGCATTTTTTTAAATATTTTTTTCCCCTCCCACTTGGGGACTTGGACATACAATTGTCTGATCGCTGGTACAATACACTGCAATAGTTATCAATTACAATGTATTGTATCATAGCCTGATAGGCTTCTGTAAATGCTAGACCCAGAGACCTTTGTCAGGCCTCCGGCTGACATATAAGCCATCAGGACCCTGTGATTGGCTCGCAGGGGGTCAGATGGAACAGAGGAAGGCGCCTTCAGTATCTGTAAACCACTTAGATTCCACAGTTGCTATTGACTGTGGCATTGGACGAGTTAAACGGCTGTCATTGGAGCTAGCTTTAATCTCAGCCATTGTATGGTACAGCTGACACCCGCTACTGATATTCCTGAGCCGTTGTCACGACTATGCCGTATATGTACGGCATTCTGTGGGAACAAGTTATTTTCCATGCTGCACATTTACAGCATGATGCAAAAAGGGTTAGAGAGGACCAATCACTTATCCTTATATGTCTGCTGAACCATCATTGCTAAACCATATGTCTGCTGAACTAAATTTGCACTAGCATGTTCCTCTGCTATTGCTCCTGGAAAGTTGTGAATAAATTGACAACTGCATGTTATCATTTTCCTGGTCATCGGAGTTTGTCTTAACATGCCCTGTGAAAAATGTTAAGAATTATTTAATGGGAAATACAAGTATTTACTAAAACAGAAAAGTGGGCACTATCTAAAACTCATCAAAAAAGACCCTTTTTAAATTGAAATTGGCTCAACAATCAATGATGGCTGATCACCGAAGGTCTGGCTTCAGAAACTGTGGTGACACTGCAGCTTATATAAAGTCAGATTGCTGTAAAGCTACTTCTGTGATGATCTATCAATGTCCAGTATAGTCCTGGGAAATATGATTCTTTACTATAAGAGCAGTGAGACTATGGAATTCTTTGACACGCGTTTTGCGATGGTTGATTTATTAAATAAGTTCAAGAGAGTTCTAGATGTCTTTCTTGAAAACATAACATTGCAAATGATGGATACTAGATTTCTGGAGATGGGACGGTGATCCAGATATTTAGAGTCAGGAAGGAATGTTTCCCCTAATACGGGGCAACTGCCATTTACCTTATAAGGGCTTTGGCTTTCCTCTGGATCAACACAGTAGGATAAGTTGGATTTGATTGACTTTTTTTTTAACCTACATCAATGTTTTTATGATGTCTGTGTATTGAAGCTGTAATGCGGTCACAAAAATGTGGTCGCATTATGGCCACCTGAAACCAACCTAAGGATAAATAGACTTGAAACGCACACAGACTCAAAAAGATGATTGCTGCATGGAAAATGAGTATTGCATAGCAACCATTCGGGCTCAAAGCTTGTACAGAACTGTAATATGGCCATGTGCATGATCGATTATGTGTTCAAGATCTACTTACTTTATCTTTAGTCGAAACTTACAGAGTTATGCGGTCTCGTTCAGTGAAGGAGTTAAGTGGTTGGTTTAAGAGAAGCAATGGACTAGCTGCTTTTGATGGCCCAAGCAGTTTGTGAATTATTCAGGGACAGAGGATGGCATTAAAATGGATGAGGTTTTCTCTGGGTTTATTCTGATTAAATGTGCTGATAATTGGGTTTTGCTTGTTAAACACTGTTAAGAGTAGGACGGAACAACACACTTAACATATAGATGATTGGGTCTTGCTATCTAGTTTCACCGTAAACCAGGTTAAATCTATGTAGAAACAAAGTGACGTCCCAGAGGGTGATTAGTGGCGGTCGATGAACTCCTAGCGATTCCGAAACCAAAGGTGTTGAGTTGCCCTGTATAGTGCATGATTCTGATTTCAGATAGAGAGTTTTCTTGATAAACTTTGTATAAAACTGAAAAAAATTATGGCATGTTATATTGGAAGCAGTATTACCGAGATATTCTAGACTTGCTTCTAGGGAAGAATATCTCTGTAACACAGCACCAAAATAAGCACTATAGAGTTGCAAGAAAAAATATGTGAACCCTTTGGAATGATATGGATTTCTGCACAAATTGGTCATAAAATGTGATCTGATCTTCATCTAAGTCACAACAATAGACAATCACAGTCTGCTTAAACTAATAACACACAAAAAATTAAATGTTACCATGTTTTTATTGAACACACGATGTAAATATTCACAGTGCAGGTGGAAAAAGTGGTTGAACCTCCTTTGGCAGCAATAACTTCCACCAAACGTTTCCTGTAGTTGCAGATCAGACGTGCACAACGGTCAGGAGTAATTCTTGACCATTCCTCTTTACAGAACTGTTTCAGTTCAATAATATTCTTGCGATGTCTGGTGTGAATCGCTTTCTTGAGGTCATGCCACAGCATCTCAATCGGGTTGAGGTCAGGTCTCTGACTGGGCCACTCCAGAAGGCATATTTTCTTCTGTTTAAGCCATTCTGTAGAAGATTTACTTCTATGCTTTGGGTTATTGTCCTGTTGCAACATCCATCTTCTGTTGAGTGTCAGCTGGTGGACAGATGGCCTTAAGTTCTCCTGCAAAATGTCTTGATAAACTTGGGAATTCATTTCTACTTTGATGATAGCAATCCGTCCAGACCCTGACGCAGCAAAGCAGCCCCAAACCATGATGCCCCCACCACCATACTTCACAGTTGGGATGAGGTTTTGATGTTGGTGTGCTGTGCCTCTTTTTCTCCACACACAGTGTTGTGTGTTTCTTCCAAACAACTCAACTTTGGTTTCCACTGTCCACAGAATATTTTGTCTGTACTGCTGTGGAACATCCAGGTGCTCTTGTGCAAACTGTAAACGTGCAGCAATGTTATTTTTGGACAGCAGTGGCTTCCTCTGTGGTATCCTCCCATGAAATCCATTCTTGTTTAGTGTTTTACGTATCGTAGATTCGCTAACAGGGATGTTAGCATATGCCAGAGACTTTTGTAGGTCTTTAGCTGACACTTTAGGATTCTTCTTCACCTCACTGAGTAGTCTGCGCTGTGCTCTTACAGTCTTCTTTACAGGAAGGCCACTCCTAGGGAGAGTAGCAGCAGTGCTGAACTTTCTCCATTTATAAACAATTTTTCTTACCGTGGACAGATGAACAGCAAGGCTTTTGAAGATACTTTTATAACCCTTTCCAGCTTTATGCAAGTCAACAATTCTTAAAGGGGTTATCCGAGTTAATAAAAAAAAAAAACTCTTAAAACCCATCTGGATATACATATAATTTGGTTAAGCTAGATTTCATTAAGTTAAAACCCATATGTACACCTTATTCATGGTTCTGTTATTGCTTTGCTTACATGCTGAAGTACATGCTGAGGGGGCGTATAACAACAATGCCTGAGCTCTCCCTCTTGAATATTTTCGGGGCGTGAACAACCTGACCTTTCCCTCACCCTACTCGGCACTTTGCATAAAAAAAACAAAAACACACACGATCATCTCCTAGCTCACACTGGCAGAAGATCTTTTCATGCGGATGGACGGATCCGTCTGGCAGTCTTTTTCACCGTTTTCCCGGTCTGTGCATGCGCAGACCGGAAGGACGGATCCGTCTATCCGCTTGTCATGCTGATGAACGGATCCGTGTGGCAGTCTTTTACACAGCTTTCATGGTCTGCTCATGCGCAGACCGGAAGGACGGATCCATCCTTCAGTTGTTTTGCAATACCGGATCCGGCAGGCAGTTCCGTCGTCGGAGCTGCCTGCCAGATCCGACGATCAGTATGACAACTGACAGCATTTGTAGACGGATCCAGGTGCGGAACCGTCTAGAAATGCATTGCAAGAACGAATCCGTCTATCCGCTTGTCATGCGGATGAACGGATCCGTGTGGCAGTCTTTTTCACAGTTTTCATGGTCTGCTCAAGCGCCGACCGGAAGGACGGAACCATCCGTTGTTTTGCAATGCCGGATCCAGCAGGCAGTTCCGTCGTCGGAACTGCTCGCCGGATCACTATGCTGCAAGTGTGAAAGTAGACTTAGTCCTGCGACCTCTCGCCGTGCTGCGCCGGAGCTCCGCCCCCGTCCCCATTATAGTCAATTGGGACGGAGCGGCAGTCCAGCGGCCAAATAGCGGCAGGGCGGATCGACAGGGTGAACAGCCTGTCGGATACATCCTGCCGGTAGTGTGAAAATACACTTACGCTAGTGTGAAAGTACCATTAGCATTAAATATATCTAAGCAATATCTATATTATTCAAATATATATTCAATATGGATATTGCTTAGATAAATATATATATTGGTGGTAGATATGGATTATATATAGCTGAATCAAAAAATATGATGGACAATTATTTATTTATTTTTCCCAGGGGGTGTTCAATGTGGAATGTGTACTAGTGGGGGGGGAACAGGGCTGTAAGAACGATCCCCAGATGCAGAGGGGAACGGGTACAAACTGGCACCTCTAGCCCACGTGAGTGCAGGAGCGATAAACATACCCTGCTGCTGGAGAAGAGGTCACCTCGGCTCTGGAATGTACAGCGCATGAGAGATCGCATACCATCGCAGAGGCAGTGTTAGAAGAGCTGGAGAGGGGAGGGAACCAGAGGCTCTGACATCTCATTTACAGAGCCTGGCCACTCCCTCAAGCAGGGAGAAGCCTGTAAACGAGACGTCATCACCAGAGCCGGCTTGCTGACGTCGGGGGTCACATGACCCAGAATTGAACTGGCCAAATAGTGAAAGATAGCTTATGGAAGTGATTTGAAGAAACTTTCAATGTACTATAATAAAAGTAATTAGATTGAATTTATTTAAGTCGGATAACCCCTTTAATTTTCTGAGAGCTCTTTTGTGTGAGGCATCATTCACATCAGGCATCATTCACATCATTCACATCAGGAAAAGCAAACCCAGAACTGGTGTGTGTTTTTTATAGGGCAGCTGTAACCAACACCTCCAATCTCATCTCATTGATTGGACTCCAGTTGACTGACACCTCACTCCAATTAGCTCTTGGAGATGTCATTAGTCTAGGGGTTCACATACTTTTTCCACCTGCACTGTGAATCTTTACATGGTGTGTTCAATAAAACATGGTAACATTTAATTCTTTGTGTGTTATTAGTTTAAGCAGACTGTGATTGTCTATTGTTGTGACTTAGATGAAGATCAGATAACTTTTTTTGACCAATTTGTGCAGAAATCCCGAGTCAGGAGGGAATTGGGAGAGACTTGGGAGATGGCCTTTCCTTAGGACTGGCCATCAATATCTCATTGGCGAGATGTTACTAAGTAGCTCTGGCACCAGAAATACAATGCTCTGTCCGTGCAATGTATGGAGCTGGTAACTGTAGTGCGGCTCTCATTAAATTCAATGGGAGCAGCACTGCAGTAACCAACTATCTTCACTACTTCAGCTAATAGCATTTATTATGTAGAGAAAGTTAATACAAGCCACTTACTAATATATTGCGATTGTCCAAATTGCCCCCTTTTGTGGCTTGATTCATTTTTTCCACCACATTATACACTGCTCATTTCCATGGTTACGACCACCCTGCAATCCAGCAGTGGTGGTCGTGCTTGCACACTACAGAAAAAAGCACCAGCCTATGTGAGCTCCCACATTCCTGGCTACCAGAGAGGCAGGCACCGTGTAAGCACGGCCATTGCTGGATTGCAGGGTGGTCATACCCATGGAAACCAACAATGTATAATGTGATGGAAAAAGCCAGCCAGCTTAATATAGATAATAACAATACACTAGTAAGTGCCTTGTATTGACTTTCTCTACATGATAAATGCCACTTGCTGAAATGACACAACCCCTTTAAGGTTTACCCTTTTTTTTCTTGCCCGCCACCATTACTGGGAGAGGGGGTATGACCTAGCAGAGCTGGGGGCGTGGTCTTAGTTGTCCTTTTTTAGGTTTAGCAAGTACCCATCCTATACGTACGGGCCGCTGGGGCTGATTCACTGATGGAACAGGTAATGCAGTTATGAGGGAGTGAGGAGGATTGATTTCTGACTGCTGTGCAAACTACAAGGCACTACAGTACCATATTCACTAATATTTGGTGCAATATAGTAGCAACTATAAGAAACTGTGGAGCCCTTGCCTTAATATATCTAGGAGATATACAAACATCACTAAACCTTATTGCATTAACTATTTCTGACCCAGTTATTTCAGTCCTATAGTAAGTAGTTGTCACACTGTAGGGGGAGGTGAGGAACACCAGAATGAGAACAGAAGGAAAACCACCAGGAACTAGACCTCAAGGCTAGGGAAAGGGAAATGGTGACCACCTAAGAAAACCCTAAAGCTAGCCCTGACTCCTGTCAGTATGAATATACCCTGAAGGTGGGAATATTCATACACCATAAACCTAGGCACTAGTAACCCTGAAAAGCCCTAGGATTAGTGACAGGGTCTAAGACTACTGGTTCCTTCCCAGATGAACAGACAAGCATCTCCCTGAGGTCTAGTAAACAACAAGCAAATGGGAACAACAAAATACCAAGAGAGGTACACTTATCTTTAATAGAAAATGGATGAGTAGGAACTCAGGGAGGACAACACACCAGCTCTTTCAACTCCAGCCAGAGAATATCAACCGCATGCTATGAAGCCTGAGTCCAGACTTAGGCCTCTTTCACACTTGCGTTGTCCGGATCCGGCGTGTACTCCACTTGCCGGAATTACACGCCGGATCCGGAAAAACGCAAGTGTACTGAAGGCATTTGAAGACGGATCCGTCTTCAAAATGCTTTCAGTGTTACTATGGCAGCCAGGACGCTATTAAAGTCCTGGTTGCCATAGTAGGAGCGGGGAGCGGGGGAGCGGTATACTTACCATCCGTGCGGCTCCCGGGGTGCTCCAGAGTGACGTCAGAGCGCCCCAGGCGCATGGATGACGTGCCATGCGATCACGTCATTCATGCGCCTGGGGCGCCCTGACATCACTCTGGAGCGCCCCGGGAGCCACACGGATGGTAAGTATGCTGCTCCCCCGCTCCCCGCTACACTTTACCATGGCTGCCAGGACTTTAGCGTCCCGGCAGCCATGGTAACCACTCTAAAAAAGCTAAATGTCGGATCCGGCAATGCGCCGAAACGACGTTTAGCTTAAGGCCGGATCCGGATCAATGCCTTTCAATGGGCATTCATTCCGGATCCGGCCTTGGGGCAAGTCTTCAGTTTTTTGGGCCGGAGCAAAAAGCGCAGCATGCTGCGGTATTTTCTCCGGCCAAAAACGTTCCGTTCCGGAACTGAAGACATCCTGATGCATCCTGAATGGATTTCACTCCATTCAGAATGCATTAGGATAATCCTGATCAGGATTCTTCCGGCATAGAGCCCCGACGACGGAACTCTATGCCGGAAGACAATAACGCAGGTGTGAAAGAGCCCTAAATAGAGGAGCAGTAATGACCACAAGCTACACCTGAGACAAGAGGTGTGGTCATTGCCAACAACAACACTGCAACAAGTGAAAACAGATAGGCTGTCAGATAACCTAACATGCAGCCAGTCTCTCAGATCTTCTAACCTCTGTCACTGGAGGGACCGTGACAGTACCCCTCCTTCTACGGGTGACCTCCAGACACCTAGGACCGACCTAATCCGGATGGGCCCTGTGAAATGCATTCACAAGGCGACTAGCTTTCATTCTCTCCTCTGGACCATAACCCTTCCAGTGAATGAGGTCCTGAGGGGATTTATGGAGAATTTGTGAGTCCACTATCCTGGCAATCTGAAATTCAAGATTACCGTCCACCATGACAGGAGCGGGAGGCAAGGAGGACAGTTCATCAGGTTCAACATATCTCTTAAGCAATGATTTGTGGAAAACATTATGACTTTTTAAAGCCTGCAGAAGTTCAAGACGAAAGGCTACAAGGTTATAATGGCAGAGATCTTATATGGACCAATAAACCTAGGACCAAACTTCCAAGAAGGTAATTTCAACTTAATGTTTCTTGTGGACAGCCACATAGAATCACCCACTCTCAGGTCCTGACCACTCATACGTCTCTTGTCAGCCATCCGTTTATACTTGTTGCCCATTTTTTATTATTATTATTTGGAATTTTCCGCCAAATAGATGACAAAGAACAGGAAAATATTTCCTCTTCAGGTATACCAGAAGTCTCAGTACCAGAAAATGTGCCAAACTGTGGATGGAACCCATTTGCCCCAAAAAACGGTGACTTATCAGTTGATTCCTGCCAAGGGTTTTTATGGGAAACTCGGCCAAAGACAAAAATGAAGACCACTCCTCCTGGTTATCTGAGACAAAACATCTCAAATAAGACTCCAGATTCTGGTTAGTGCCTTCAGTCTGTCCGTTCGACTTAGGATGAAAGGCCAAAGAGAAGGACAATTGTACCCCCAGGTGAGTACAGAACGCCTACCAGAATCTGGAAACAAACTGAGTTCCCCTATCAGACACCACATCAGAGGGAATACCATGTAGCTTCACAATGTTATCGACAAACACTTGTGCGAGAGTTATAGCATTAGGTAGACCTGATAATGCTATAAAGTGCAACATCTTGCTGAAGCGATCAACAACCACCAGAATCACAGTTTTTCCTGAGGAATTCGGCAAATTTATGACAAAGTCCATGCACAAATTAGTCCAAGGTCGGGACGGGAAGTAAAGATCCTGAAGGCCGAGTATGTGTCACCTTAGCACACGCACAAGTACCACAAGCTGACACATAGCCCTCAACACATTTATGCAACCCTGGCCACCAGAATCTATGAGAAATGAGATCGACTGTGGATCTGCTCCCAGGGTGTCCTGTAAGAACTGTACAGTGATGTTCCATGAACACCTTGTGTCATAATTCGGAAGGAACAAACAACTTCCCCAGAGGACAGGACTCCGGTGCATCTCCCTGGGCCTCCCACACCTCTGCCTCAAGGTCGGGATAAAGGGCATATATTACCACCCCTTTAGCCAATATTGGATATACCAGGATATTCCGAACCACCCCCCCCCCTCCCCCCGAGGAAAGCTACGCGACAAAGCATCCGCCTTGGCATTCTTAACACCAGGGCGATAGGTGACAACGAAATTAAATCTGGTAAAAAACAACGACCATCTAGCCTGCCTTGGTTTCAGACGTTTAGCCGACTCCAGGTAAGCCAGATTTTTGTGATCGGTAATTACCGTAATAGGCTGAATCGCTCCTTTCAACCAATGATGCTATTCCTCAAAAGCCAACTTAATGGCCAGCAACTCTCTATTAGGGTCCATTCACACATCCGCAACGTGTTTTGCGGATCCACTCTATTCTTGCCCGCAAAGGACATGTTCTATTTTTTGGGGGTCCGCAATTCTGTATCCGGGCAGCACATAGAAATGAATGGGTCTGCAACTCCATTCTGCAAAATGCGGAACGAAATTGCGGACGTGTGAATGGACCCTTACCCACGTCATAATTCTTTTCAACAGTTGGGAGCTTCTTAGAGAAGAAAGGACATGGGCGTCATTTACTAGGTGAAGGGCCCTGCGACAAGACTGCTCCTACCCCTACCTCGGATGCATCAACTTCCACAATAATTGGCTGTGACACATCCGGTTGCACCAGTATAGGAGCAGAAGCAAAACATTCCTTCACCGCTGAAAAGGCTCGTAATGCCTCATTAGACCAGACTTAGACATCCGAACCTTTCCTAATCATGTCCGTTAAAGGTTTAACCACAGTCGATTATTTCATATTGAATTTATGGTAGTAGTTGGTAAACCCCCAAAACCGCATAAGCTCTTTCGGATTTTCAGGTCGATCCCAGTCCAACAGAGCACGGACCTTCTCTGGATCCATACGAAAACCTGAAGATGAGAATAAGTAACCCAGGAATTTTACTTCTACTACTGAACTGCAAATACACACTTTTCCAACTTGGCATACAATTTATTTTCTCCTAGGATCTGTAACACTTGTCTCACGTGATCCTGATGCGCCTCCATGTCAGGAGAATAAATTTGAATATCATCCAGATAAACCACCACAAACCTGCTCACCAGATGATGAAAGATGTCATTAATGAAATGTTGAATAACCGCAGGGGTATTGGTTAACCCAAAAGGCATGACCAAATTCTCAAAATGACCTTCAGGGGTATTAAAGGCCATCTTCCATTCATACCCCTCCTTAATCCTTACCGGATTAAATGCCCCCCTCAAATCCAATTTAAAGAACACATTGGCACCGACAATCTGATTGAACAAATCAGGGATCAAAGGAAGGGGATAAGGATCACGGACAGTAATGCGATTAAGCTCACGGAAGTCCAAACATAGCCTAAGAGTTCCGTCCTTTTTCTTAACAAAGAAGAACCCTGCGTCCACTGGGGATTTGGATAGTCTAATATGACCTTTAGCCAAACTCTCGGTGATATATTCTTGCATGGCTAGCTGCTCTTTCGGGTTCAGAAAGATTATACAACCGAGACTTGGGCAACCTAGCTCCAGAAACAAGGTTGACAGGAAAATCATACTCCCAATGTGGAGGTAACTCCTGGTTTCCACTTTCAGACAATATATCAGAAAAATCTGAATTAAACGAAGGTACAACTTTAGTGTTTACAACAGAAAGCGATGTGCTAAGACAGTTGTTTATGCAATAATCACTCCTATCAAGAATCTATCTCGCTTGCCAATCAATGGTAGGATTATGTTTGCTTAACCATGGTAACCCTAGCACCAAGGGAGCAGGCAGACCCTCCAGCACAAAACACTAAATGGATTCTTGATGAAAATCACCCACTTTTAAACGGATGTCCTGCACCATTTGTAACAAATATTTCTGTGTGAGTGGAGCGGACTCAATTGCAATCAATGAAATATTTTTGTCTAATGCACTTGTAGTCAAACCATGCATACGGACAAACTGACCATCAACTAGGTTAACCCCTGCCCCACTGTCAATAAACACTTAAATTCCCACAGTTTTGGAAGCTAGTGTCACTTTGGCAGACAGGAGAAATCGGGTACTACCGGCAAAAGACAAAAGTACATTCTCAGATTCCCCACCCACTCCACCAAGAGTGAGATGAGGATTAATTTTTTTTTGTCTTTTTCACCTTGACCCTGAACATAAGGACATACAGTAACAAAATGTCCCCTTTTTTCCACAGAAAAAGCAGAGTCTCTTCTTAAGCCTAAAGTTCTTATCACCAGGTCCAGGAGTAGCTCCTCCCAGCTGCATTGGTTCGTCACCAGACATAAACTCAAGTGTCTCTCTACCCAAAGTGTCTGAAGAGGCCGCCACCTTAAATGATAGTACATCCTGAGAGTGAGGAACCTTGGATCTGTCCCTCAGGTGTCTATCAATAGACATGGCCGTCTATCAAGGGATATGGCCGCTTCCAATGTCTCAGGATATTTTTGAAACGCCAATGCATTCTTCAGGCTCTCAGATAACCCTTGACAGAATTGACTACGAAGAGCTGGATCATTCCACTCCGTATCCATAGCCCATCTCCTAAATTCAGAGCAATAGGTCTCCGCAGAACACTCTCCCTGTTGTAAGCCACGCAACTTAGTCTCAGCCAGGGAGATCCAATCTGGGTTATCATAGATAAGACCTAGAGCTCTGAAAAATTCATCTGCCGACTGGAGGTACTGTGATCCAGTCAGGAACAAAAAAGACCAAGATTGAGCTTCACCTTTAATTAACAAAATTATTACACCCACTCTTTGACTCTCGTCCCAAGAAGAGTTAGGACGCAGTCTAAAATATATTTGCATGACTCCCTGAACCGAGTAAAGTTGTCACTTTCCCCGGAAAATCTATCCAGGAGAGCGACCTTAGGTTCAAGGCAGACCTGATTCCCGCTGCCGAAACCAGCTGCCTGTGGTCTCTGGATCTATGAGGCGGTCGTGCGAAGGTCAGCCACCTAATCGTGATATGACATGTTAGTTATAATAAATATAGCAGTATGACCACTATAGCATATGACCCAGATGGTTTTCAGACT